>NW_012267240.1:11351989-11672142 GCF_000151885.1 Dipodomys ordii
AACTTCTTTTTGATGGTACATAGGCAAGGAAATGTATATGTGGTGAACTTGGAATCTTGAGGAAAATATTTAATTGGAAAATGTTAATGCTTTGTAAGTAAACTATGCCTTGATGAAGCTTTTAAAAGCAAAGTTTCTTTTTAAAAAGGAGTAGAGACTTTCTGTAACTTACAAGTTGGCCGTGGTATCTGTTTCTTTACCTCATGTGTATGCTCTCAGGACTCATTATTACTTTTCAGATTTTATAATCATCTCTTCCACTCAGGACCTTTACTCAGTGACATTGTGTATGTAAGCTTATAAGGCAATTAAGAAATGGGTCTCTGATGGATTGTTCCTGCACATCGGAGAGTGGCATTAAAATATTTATAGGGAAATGAATTTCAGCTTTCAAATGGAAAAGGCAAGAAGAAAGATGGTTTAAAATTTCATAAAAAATGACACAGCCCTTATCACTTTATTTTTTAAAAAGGGAGAAAAACAATCTCCTGACAGTGATCTTGGATGGGGTTCAATGTGAAAATTCTTGTATAAAGATCTGTCACGTAAGCTGGGTACAGGTGGCTCATGCTTGTAATCAGATCTCAGGAGGCTAAGATCTGAAGTTCAAAGCCAGCCCTAGCAGGAAACTTCACAAGACTCTTATCCTCCATTTAACCACCAGAAAAACAGAAGTAGCACTGTGGCTCAAAGTGGTAGAACGCTAGCCTTGAGCACAAGAGTTCAGGGACAGCACCCAGGCTGTGAGTTCAAGCCCCATAACTGACAACAAAACAAAACAAAACAGAACAAAAAACTGTTACCTTACTCTTCCTAAATTTAGGACTGTAGTTTCAAAATTTAATGAATAATTTATGCTGAAACTTCTCAGCCACTTTAACTTTCTTAAAACTTACTATGTTATTAAGGAATGAAACACTTTATCTTTATATATATATATATATATATATATATATATTATTGTAAAGATACTGTACAGAGGGTTTACAGTTATGTGAGTAAGGTAATGAGTACATTTCTTATTGAGCATTGTTACCTCCTCCTTTGTTTTTCCCCTTCCATCCCTTCCCTCCCTACCTCCCCAACTCCTCCCTCCCCTCCACCCAAGTTGTAAAGTTTGTTTTCAACATAGTGTCTTGTACAGCTCATTGTTACAATGGTTCAACCTTATTTAAGCATTTTGTTATTTCCCTTCCCCTCCCCAAATTAGAAAAATGTATATACAAGATGCAGGGCACTGACATCAAATACAGTGAAAGCAGGGATTATACCATGGGGGAAGAACATACAAAGAAACAAAAAAAAAATCACATAGTACATTAAAAACAACAGCAGCAAAGATAAAACCTCTTGAAACACTTCATCTTTGCTTTAAGAGTAAGCAAAACAAATTCCCTTTTGTAGCTCTCTCTCTCTCTCTCTTTTTCTCTCTCTCTCTTTCCCTCTCCAATGAATCTTCCCTTAATTCATTCTAGGTGTGTCCTGGGCTAAGAACTGGGGCAGCCCTGGTTGTTTCTAGTAGATGTCCTCT
Organism: Dipodomys ordii; assembly: GCF_000151885.1. NCBI lineage: Eukaryota > Metazoa > Chordata > Mammalia > Rodentia > Heteromyidae > Dipodomys > Dipodomys ordii. The sequence goes on from NW_012267240.1 coordinate 11,353,521, forward strand.
CTGGTCAGCCAATTCTCCCAGGCGAACTTTGAGATAGAAATCTTATCCAGCCACAGAGTTCATGAGTGTTTTGACCAACGGTGCTTTTCCTCCACACTTGCCCCCACCCTTGACTTTGAAAAGAAATCCCAAACACACTCCTCCCTTTCCTCCTCATAATCAGATCTCAGCTTTCAATGCCTGCCCAGTACTCCTAGTGTTTCTATGTTGAATTACTATTTTGGGTAAGTCTTTGTATGCTTGGACAAAAGTACACTTGTACTTCTCTCTCTTTTTTTCTTTTATTTGCACTGAGTTTACAACTGCATCTGAAGGATGCCAAATGGAAAGTTCTCCACATCTTTAAACCAAGGGCAAAGCTACATTGTCCAAATTACATGTATATAACCTTCCCCTCACCCCCCCCCCCCCAGTAAATGAAGGCTTCTAGATTTTTCCTTTCTTATAGTATTTACTGGTCCTTTTAATTTTGACCACTTATGTGGCTAGATCTTTAGCACTTGTGGTATGGTGGATATTTGACTTTTCTAAAAATTAAAAAAAAAGCACTGGGCACCAGCAGCTCATATATTTAACCCTAGCCACTCAGGAGGCTGAGATCTGAGGAGCATGGTTCAAAGTCAGCCTGGATAGGGAAGTCTGTGAGACTCTTATCCCCAATAAATTAATCAGAAAAAGTTGAGAGTGGCACTGTGGCTGAAGTGGTAGAGTGCTATTTTTGAGCATAAAGAGGCTTAGGGCCAGCTCCCAGGCCCAGAGTTCAAGTCCCTGGACTGGCAAAAAAAAAAAAGCAACTTCCTCCTAAAATATGATTTGGACCATGTCTGAGATTGTAGGGCAGTTATGCACGTGGACTTTGAGTTTGAGAGGTGCAAAGTCAGATAGCTGGAGTCAACTCCCCGTTTAAGGTCTCTTCTGTGTCATGTGGTGGGGTTAGACTCAGGCAGGATGGGTGTGAGGAAGAAAAGAGAAAGGAAATATTTACAAAGAGGTGGCACAAACTAGAACCCCAGCACTCGCAGGATGAAACAGGATCATGAGTTTGATGCTAGCGTGGGCACATAGTGAGACCCTGTGCACTTGTATTGGGCATTGCTTTACCTATTTCTCTGTTCCAGGTTTTACGAGTGTTTCAGTTGGCACAGTTGTGTGAGCCTTAGCAGTGCAGTAGATGTGTTAGTGTGAATTTTGAAGTTGAAGTGTTAAATTTGTATAGGCGCAGCACTCAAGATTTCAGAAGTATTCCTGTGCATCTTATAAATTGGAATGCATCTTCAAAATATTTCAGATTTTGTGTGAGATTTAGATTTTGAATATGAGTTAAGGAAGGAAGTCCTTTTATTCTCCCCCCTCCCGCTCTCTGTTAGATTTAAACTTCTAATTAAAAAAAAAAAGACTCAGAGTACACATTAAAGAGGCTCTTGGCTGGGAAGATTGGTTTTATGATGTTGTTACTTGAGGAGAATGTGTGTATGCTGTCTCTGTAACATTCTGAGTGATAAGGAAATGTTGTGCTATTGTTTTTAAGAGTTGTGTGTATGTTGTCTCTATACCACTGAGTGTTCAAGGCATTATGCTATTATGTTTAGTCCTCAGTGAAGTCCTTTGGAGGTTGTAGAATGTGTTTAAGGGGTAGAGCCTTGTGGTTGGTGCTAAGTTACCTAAGGAGCTTCTTCTGGTTGTTTCTTCCTCTTATTGCCTTGCTTTCTGGCCATGAGGTAAGTGGTTTTAGTCTGCCACATGCATCTGCAATGGTGTGCTGACTTGCCAAACCAATTGGGCCCAGTGATCTTGGACAGAATCCTCCAAAATAATGAGTCAAAGTCAACCTTGAGCAATTCAAGTATCTGTTACAGTGACAGAAAGGCACACAGGATGCACATGGAAGAAAGTCATTTTATCTTTCTAACCTCAGTTTCCTTAGCTCTGAAAGAGGATTAATAACAGCATTACTGTCTAGAGTTGCTGAGAGATTTATGCAAGATACTGCACATAAAGTCCCAGACCTGTACATAGCAACTATGTCCATCACCACTGCACATTTATCAGCTACGAGGTCTATAGAGTGAGGTAGACAGTTTGGAACAAGGAGATTGGAAATCTAAGATTCCAGAAAAAAAAATCCATACATGCTGGAAAAGGAGGTTGAGACTAAGGAGACCAAGACTTTATTCTAAGTGGAGAAGATTTTCTAGTATCCATGTGGCTCCAAACACGCAAGTTGGTACGGTGTTGTTTTTTCTCCCCTCCCAAGTTGCTTCTCATTTTAGAAGAATAAATAGGAAAATATATCTGGTGGCTGGATTCTTGGACTAGAGCTTGATATAGTGGTCTTTGTTCTCTCTCCAGACAAGAAAATAAGTTACTTTTCTGAAGTCCTTGAATTCAGAACTAAGTGGAATGTATGGTTTTTCTGGTATATACTAGTTCAGAATTCGGATGAAATGATGTTGTCTTCCTGTCTTTTCAGCTTTTGTGGCTCTGGATTTTGCTAGCTGTTTGAGAATGATAGATATCTTTGTCTTTGTAGCTTGTGGTGGGAGGAATGGCCTAGGGACAATGTGTAAGCATTGCTGAGTAAATATTCATTGGATACCAGTGAGTATTTATTATTTAGGTATCATGGGCTTTTATGGTAATTTTGGGAGACATTGTCCAAATTATGTGGTTGTTTTTTGATGTTAGGGTTAGATAGAAGGGTGGAAGGAAGAGCCTGAAAAAAAAAATCCATTGTTGCTTGTTGTGTGTTGAAACCTCTAAATTCCTTGTAAACTGTCTGTGGTGGGGGATAAGAGAAGGGGAATGAGATGGGCTTGATCATGCCCAGGAAGAACCACCCTCCCTCTGTCCTATCTCTTCGTGGTGGGAATTCAGCTCATTACTTTTACATTCATTTCAGTCAGGGGTAGAATTCACTTGTTCAATGCTGATGGAGCCTGTGCTGTAAAATCAGGCACTGTCCTCGGCGGTGGAGACACAGCCATGTCCACGACAGATTAAAAACAACCTGCCTTCATGTAGCTCCCTCACTTTACTAGGAAGAAGTGGGGGAAATGGATGTGTAATATATAACATGTGTAATATAGTATTAGCGATCTGTTCTAAGGTGAGGTCGAATGTCAATGGATTGGGTGGGGCGTAGGTAGTGACTTGTGGTTTAGAATGCTTAGGTCAGAAAATTCTGGTCCTCCCTTATGAGCTGGAGGGAGGTGAGGGACAGCGATGGGGTGGTGGTAGGATCTTTGGGCTCATAGGATCATAGGTGGAGTGAGAAGGCAGCAGACAAACCCTCCTGGAGACAGGACTAGGAGAGGAGAGCTGGGAAGCAGAGAGCCAATGGGGAGCAGGAGGGAGGCAGTGGAAAGGGGCGTGGCCACATGGAAAGCATTCTGGGCTGTGGTGTAACTCTGAGGGCAGCAATGTGGGTTTTCAACAGGATCATTTTGGTTGCTGTGAAAATAATGTAGGCAAAGTCCAAAAAAGAAAAAAAAAACTTGATGTGTGTGTATCTATCCAAGAGATAGCTTCTTGTCTTGCACCGTTGGTGCAAACCAGCGTGTATTTTGAACACAGAGTTATCATGAGACTAAGGATCTTGAGCTAGTTTTATCTCCTGGAAAATGGAAGGCCTGAGAAACAAGGCCACACAGGAAGTTTATGTGCAAAAGGAAATGTATCTTTTATTTCCTGAATGTCAGCTTAGATTGTTTTAGGAGAGAACTTGGGAAAATCCTATAGAAGAATTGAGTCCTATTTTCCTTCAGCATCTTTCCTCATTCCAGTTTTCCCTTCCCACTCTTTGGTGATGCCCAGGAGTGACGTGCTGCCCTAATAGAGGGCGCATTTCTCAGCCGTGGTCATTCGTTTTCCTTGGTTTGGCTGAGGAAATGTTCCTGTCACTTCTTCTGAATGTCGAGGACCGCCTTGGTGGGAATGAGTTTTGACAAGGAAACTTTGTTCTGCCACCAGCCTGAAGAGTTTGGCACGGTTCCAATTCCTATTAATTTTCTTCCACAATTCAGGCACCTAGGAAAACAGCTGAAGAAAGTTTTTATTTGGGAGCTAATAATAAATGTCATAAGGTAGTTAGCCAATCTGATGATTTTGGACCTATGTACGCTACAGAGTTTAATTAGGAGCACATAATGACTCTTTCAAATGCGCATGTGTGTGTGTGTGTGTGTGTGTGTGTGTGTGTGTTTGTGTGCTGGAGCTAGGACTTGAATTCAGGGCCTGAGTACTTTCCTTTAACTTTTACACTCAAGTCTAATACTCTACCACATGGGTCACAGCTCCATTTCTGGCTTTCCTTTTTTTTTTTTTTTGGTGGCTAATTGGAGATAAGAGTCTCATGGACTTTCCTGCTTAGGCTAGCTTTGATTTATAATCCTCAGATCTCAGCCTTCTGAGCAGCTAGGATTATAGGCGTGAGCCACCAACGCTTGGCTGCTCTTTCAAATTTCTGACATGTGGAAATTGATTTACATAGATACTAGTTCTGAAGTGTTCAGTCTCACTTTTATATTTGTCACCCATTCTCACCAGTTCCATTTCTTGGCAGTGCAAACGTTTGGAGCTCTGTGGTGTGTTCTCCAGTGCATGTAGCTTCCTGGTTGTTCTCAACACACTGGCTTCATGCAGATTTGTGGATATAGCTTCTCCAGAAATCCTATCATTTTGCTTTTAATTGGTTGTAAAGTATTAGCAGCAGGGAAAAGTAATTTTACATTGAAATGATTTTTTTGGAGGGGAGGGGAATTGACAAATTTTATGGGAGCAGCTGTTCTGAGCAGAATTTGTTGGAAAGTTGATGAGAACTGAAAGCTTGCAGTCCTTGGGTCTAAATCCTCAGTTGGAAAAAAAAAAGATGCAAGCTGCAAATAAACTAGGGTATTAAAATATGGAAAAAGATTTCTGTAAATATGTGTCTGAAAATCTAGGCTCTGTCATTTTACATTTTAGCCCAAGTCTTTCCAAAAAATGATTATTGCTCTGATTTGGCAATGGGAGCCATTACTTTAAAAAATCAAGCATGATATGCAAAAATTGAAGCCTGAGACTCCTTAAGGGAGTGTATGCTGGGTAAATACTTAGAGAAGGCATCAGGACCTTTGCTGTTTGTTTCCTTGGGACATTATATCCCTTATAACTTTGCCTATTTGATGCTTTTCCGTCCTCTACTCGCAGAGACATAGAGCCTAAGAGACATAGCCAGGCTATATTTCTCATTTTTAAAATATTTAATATTTTGCAATGCTGGGACTCAAACCCAAAGCATTGTGCATGATGGACAAGTGCTCCACCACTGAGCTACACAACCATCACATTTCTGCTTTATACTTTCACAGCCTCATGCCATTCTTCCTAGCACTTCTAGTTGAATCATTCTTTGTGCTATGAACTTCCTAGACAAAGGGGTGCTTGATGATTAATTTTTTTGTTTTTATATCATCACTGCCTAAAAACAATGTTTGCCTGGCCTCTTGATGCTGTTGTGGTTGATACATGTTTGCAGGATTCCATGAATAAATTGGTGTGGGGTGGGATAGCAAGGCCAGGACAAAGATTCATGTCTGCTGCTTCAAGGTCAAATGCCTCAGACAGCCAAGTTAGATAGAAGAATAAGTAGACTGTGAAAAACTTACGTTGTTCTGCATAACAGGATATCCTGGACAGATTCTGGTGGATCAATGTTCTCTGGCCTCCTCCAGTGTAGGCTGGCTCTTTTTCCTTCCTTCCTTCCTTCCTTCCTTCCTTCCTTCCTTCCTTCCTTCCTTCCTTCCTTCCTTCCTTCCTTCCTTCCTTCCTTTCTTTTTTTTTCCTTCTTTCTTTCATTGTGTGGTCTTGGGACTTGAATTCCATTTGGGCACTGTCCTTGAACTATTTTGCTCAAGGCTAGTGGCTACCACTTGAGCCACAGCTCCACTTTTGGCTTTTTTAGTAGTTAATTGAAGATACGAGTCTTACAGACTTTTGCCCAGGCTGGCTTTGAACAGCAATCTTCAGATCTTAGTGTCCCAAGTAGCTAAGACTGCAGGTGTGAGCCACTGGTGTCTGGGTTGAGGCTGACTCATTTCTGTCAGATATAAGCTAGGACTCTGATAAACTTGAGGGACTCCCTCGGCAGGTGGGACTAAATGAGTCAAAGACTGTAGATGATGGAGCACCAAAGATGGCTCTGAAATAGACGAGAGAGGTATCTTCAGATTGGGAAATGCTTAGGAATTAAAATCAGGCAGCTATGTCTGGTCTTCAGATAGGAGGCAAAAGCAACCATCCCTGTGAGAGCTATAGGAAGCTGGTAGAACTCTCTAGCAGTAGTTTTGCAAAAACAAGCATGTACCTGGAAAATAGATTTCTGCAACGTGCAGTAACCTTAATGTAATTCTTTCTGGATTCAAGAGCTGGTGACTGGAGGAGGGAAAGGCAGATTGCAGTGGGCTGAGGATGGAGTGGGAAGTGAGAAGTGAAAGCTGCTGAATAGAGGAGATCCTCTTTGGAGCAGTTAAATAATAATAATAAAAACAAACCCAAACAACTAAAACAAAGCCAGGGAAGAGGAGTAGGGTCCGAGGATAGTACCAGAAAAGTACAAGGGAGAATGGACCTGTTCTTCAATGGTGGGCACTGGTGAAATGGTGAGTGGAATGGGTGGCTTTTTTTTTTTTTAAATCAGGAAACAGAAGGAGATCCAACAATGAGAGTGTGTGGGGCTTGGCTTTCACTTTAGGGATGGTTGTGTAGGATGGAGGTCCTAAAATGCATTTCCATTTCCACTTTTATCACAGATTTCATTAACAGGTGCTGGAGAAGTGTTCTTGGAAAGATTGAGGCACATCTGCCCTTAACTTCTTCCTTCTGTTTCAACAGCTCACCAGAAGCCTCAGGCACTTGGGGAATCTTCAATGGAAAGAAGGAGGGAGGTGTAGACCTAGGGAAATCTAGGAGCTATTGCTCTTTTGTGAAGAATCTCACACTGACCGAGACTCTTATGAGTGACTGTCGTGGGGTCTGACAGCCCTTCGGTCAGATAACTGTGTCTGAAATGGTTCAAGAATGAAATGCATCGGTCATAAGGCAGAAAAAAGGAAAAAGATGACCGTAAATATTGGATCCTATCTTCAGGACATGGAAATGCCCTACCTTTGCGAAGACTTTTGTAGTTAAAAAAAAAAAAAAGAATCTTCTTAGGAAATGGAGGTGTAGCTCAAGAAGCAGAGCAGGAGCCCTAAGTGAGAAAAGTCAAGGTGAGAGTGTGAGGCTCAAATCCCAGGACTGAGGTCTATGCGCACGCGCGCGCACGCGCACATCTTCTCCCCCCCCACCTTTTCACTTAATCAGGCCCTTGCTATTTTTTTCCACGAGTGAATTTCACTCTGAGGTCTTTTCAGAGCATCTCATAATAAGTCAACAAATCTATTTCAAATGTGTTTGTTACTAAGCAACCGTTACTAAGAGCTCCTGTAATTAAAATGAAAGTTCCAAGGTAACAATGGCCCAAACACAGCACCATTTCCCCCATTTTCTGATAATGTAGGGGAGATAGAAGTGAAAGAAGACTATTCTGCTGAGGTTTCTGAATACATCGGCTGCCTCTAGCTGGTCCATGACAGTGCTGGTGTTTTCCAGATCTGCTTGTCTTTTTGTCTTGTGTGTCTGGAAGGTATATTCTAGGCATGCACAGGTAGAGCATGGATGGAAGGCAGGTTTCTTGCACATCTGGCTTATCATTCATGAGGTCTCAGGGTGACGAGGATCATGCTGTCTGACACGTGCAACTAAAAGAGAGATGACCGGAGTCGGCACCACGTGAAATCAACTTTCTTTAGTTATGACTGACCTAGATTAAGCAGTGATGCAGGTCTACCCTGCACTTTGCTTAACAATGCACAGTTTCTCTTTCTTCTGCTGATCTGTAAAGGAAGACTCAGATGAATTTTCCCCCTCTATTCATTGTGCCTGGCTCATAACAGGCATTTAACAAATGCTCCTCTTTCCCTTCTGGCTGCATTTTGTTCCAGGGGCAAGGAGGGGGCTAGGGTTTCCATGACAACCTGTTGTTAAATGACCTCCTTTCAGACCTGTTGTTAGATACCCAATGGGCCCGGTCCAGAGTGCCGGGCCTCACCTAATCGAGGGCTTTGCGGGAAAAAGAAGATTCATCCTGTCATCAAGCAATTATCGGGCGAGCTGCCAGCTGCCTAACATCTTGGTTCTTCCCCAAAGCATTTGCTTTTATAGGTCTGCCTCATGGCAGGCAGAAGGAATGTCAACTACTGAAGGGCACTGCCCAGTGAATCTGGTTCTCTTTTGGTGGCATACCACAGTTCTGTGACCTTGGGAAGGTCATGACTGCTTTGAACTTTTATCTGTTCCCTATATTTTGAGTAATAATGGTGTGGCTCATCTCATAGGGCTACCCTAAGAATTATATGAGATACAACGTGTAAGAATGGTGGGAAGGTATAGATGGATTCATTTATTCAACATATGTTTACCATGTTGGTTAAAATAGTGGCTGCTGTGTGTCTAGTTTCATACTATTCCATGACAATAAACAGAGCGATTTATTTCTTTTTAATGGCAGGTTAAATATTTTATAATATCAATGTTGCATAACTGATCTGACCATTTCCCATTTGATGGGAATTTATGTGATCCGTGCTTCATTGAACATTCTTATACATATGTCTTTAGCATGAGAGAGTGTTTCCCTTAGGAGAAAAAGTAATGTTTTTCTGTGCACTAACAATTTCCCCATCACCTAACTTCCATGGATAAGAATATCAATGTGGAAACACCATTGCTAAGTCTCTCAGATTTTACCAATCTCTTGAAGAGCTGTATTTAATAGTTGTGTTGTTTTCAACACCTTGACATATAAATGAAAATCTTTTTTTTTTTTTTTGGTTATGGAGCTTGAGCTCAGGGTGTGGGCACTGTCCCTGAGCTTTTTCACTCAAGGCTAGTGCTCTACTACTTTGAGCCACAAAGCCACTTCCAGTTTTCTAATGGTTAATTGGAGATAAAAGTATCATAGACTTTCTTACCTGGGTTGTCTTTGAACTGTGATCCTCAGATCTCAGCTTCCCTAGTAGCTAGGGTTACAAGTATGAGCCACTGGTGCTCTGTGATGTTTTGGAACATTTTTATTCACTCTGTGCCTTTTTATCTAGTTCATTCTCTGCTATTAAGTAGATCTAGGTAGATCTTCTCCTATTAATTTGAGGGGGATTTTTGTTTTTTCCAGTGCTAGGATTGAACTAAGGGCTTTGAGCTTGGTAGGCTGGTGAAATCAATACCTTCAGCCCTGTTTTTCACGAGAGGCTGGCTATTTGTGTCCTGGGGTAAAGGTAAAGCATTAAAAAACCTTTGTAGTAAGGCAGGCACTAATGGCTCATGCCTATAATCCTAGCTTCTCAGGAGGTTGAGGTCTGAGGATTGCTGTTCAAAGCCAGGCCAGGCAGGAAAGTCCATGACATCCTTATCTCCAATTAACCACCAGAAAACCAGAAGTGGCACTGTGGCTCCAAGTGGTAGAGTGCTAGCCTTGAGTGAAAAAGCTCAGGCATAGCATCCAGGCTTTGAGTTCAAGCCCCAAGACTGACAAAATGTGATCTATCTATCTATCTATCTATCTAGGAATTCTATGCCTCCATCAGAAAAAATGACATTGTCCCATTTGTTAGGAAATGGAAAGACTTGGAAAAAATTATATTAAGTGAAGTGAGTCAGGCCCAAAGAAACATAGGTCCCATGGTTTCCCTTATTTGCAATTACTAGTGTATGTGGGACAAGCAGAAAAGGTCAACTGGTATGTACATATGACCAGATAAGATGATGTTAAGTGAATGAAATGAACCCCCCAAGATAGGGACACAAGTGGTTTTTTTCTTTCTTCCTATTGTTCCTAGTGTATTTATGATGTACCATGTGATTTTTTTTTTGTTTTTTGTTTTTGTATGTTCCTCCCCCACGGTATAACCTCTGTTTTCATTGTATTTGATGTTGGTGCCCTGCATCTTGTATATATACTTCTCTAGCTTGGGGAGGGGAGAGGAAAAAACAAAATGCTTAAATAGGGATACAGGTTAACCCATTGTAACAATGAGATGTACAAGACTGTATGTTGAAAAATGAACTTTACAATTTAGGTGGGTGCCATCAAATACCGTGAAAGCAGGGGTTATACTGTATTCAAAGCAACAAAGAAATAATCTTATAAATGTGTTAGAAACAATCGCATGAATGAAAAGAAAAACATTTGAGTACATATCTTAGGGTTCATTTCCCTAACATCACCTTATTTGATGTCGGTATAATTTGTGGAGGGGAAGGGGAAAAACAAATCATTTAAATAGGGATACAGGTGGACCCATTGCAACAATGAGATGTACAAGTTGTTATGTGGAAAACGAACTTTACAACTTTCGTGTGTGTGTGGGGGGGTGTGAGGGGGTGGATTGGGTGGGTGGGCGGGGGGGAGGATGGGAAGGGATGGGAAGGGGAAACAAAGGAAGAGGCTACAATGCTTGATAAGAAATGTACTCATTACCTTGCCCATGTAATTGTAACTCCTCTGTACAGTATTTTCACAATAAAAAATAAATTAATTTAAAAAATTTAGGTGGGCGCAGGGTGTGTGTGTAGTTGAGGAGGTGGGAGGGAAGGGGGAAGGGAGGGGAAAAACAAAGGAGGAGGTAACAATGCTGGATAGGAAATGTACTCATTACCTTGCTTATGTAACTGTAACCCCTCTGTACAGTATTTTTACAATAAAAAACGTATTTAAACAAAAAAAAGTAAAGCAAAATGAAACAATCCTTCAAACACTGTGGTATTGTCACTTGGTACCAGCAGAATGACAGTGCAATCTCTGTAGCTACAGAACACTACTGGTTCAGGTGGTCCTGGTTGAAGTAGTGGTATAACCCACAGCGAGACAGTAAGTATTTGGTTTTTCTGTTTTTGTTTTTTGGCCAGTCCTGGGACTTGAACTCAGGGCCTGGACACTGTCACTGAGCTTCTTTTGCTCAAGGCTAGCTAGCATTCTACCACTAGAGCCACAGTACCACTTCCAGCTTTTTCTGTTTATGTGGTACTGAGGGCTTTATGTATGCTAGGCAAGCACTCAACCACTAAGCCACATTCTCAGTCCCTGTCTAGACCTTTTAAACCAGGTATGTGTGTATCGGGAACACCATCAATAGAGAATACTTGGGAATGATGAGTTATATTACCAAGGTGATTGCTAAGAGGGTTATTGTTCCTATAAGTTTCCTTGCTGAATGAGGTCTTTTTTTCCTATTATGAAGAGTGATTCAGTCTTTTAGCCTTTGCCTGGTTGGAGCTGATGTGTGGCTAGTTGGGTGGGGTTTGCCTTCTACCCTCAAGCTTGGTATGAGGCTTTGAGGAAGAGGCTTGAGAAGGAGATGTTGCTGGAGAACTGCAGTGGGTTTGGCAATAATGCTGGACCTCAGGTAGCTCCTTGGGAAAAAGCTTGGGGCAGGAATTTGCTGTAAATAACCTGCATAGGTTGATATCAGAGTCCTCATTTAAAGGGATTTGTTGAATATTTTGATGTTCTTTAAGTAATACTTTGTCAGTTTCTCTAATTTTTCAGACCTTTCTTTCTTTTTTTTTCTTCAAGACAGTGTCTTGCTCTGTAGCAAGCAACAAGTCTTAGACTTGTTATCCTCCTGCTAGGGCCTCCAGAGAGCTAGGATTACAGGTGTGCAACACCACATCAGTGTCCCATTAAAAGAGGTGATGCTTCCTTTTTGTTTGCTTTTGTCAGTCCTATTCTGCTCTCTTCAATTTAAGATTCCAATAATCTTTTTTGTGGGTTTCTGTCAAGGTGTGAGTTTTTGATGTCCAGGGATCAGTTTTAAGAAAACTATTCCTCTGTACATCACCTCATTAATAACAATAAATGCAGAAAAAAATAAAATTAAAAAAGAAAACTGTTACTTTAAAGATTAGCTTTTCCTTTTAACTGTAGACATATGTGAAAGTTGAAAGATTTTTATAAAGAAGACCCACGTACTTCTCATTCAGATTCTCAAAATGATGGTGCTTTAATAATTTATTATTTTCTCTTTCTCTGTTTTTGTTTCTGAACTATTGAGATGTTTCTTTGCTCCTAAATAATACACCACATTATTCCTAAAACAAAGGATTTTTCTTACATAAGTGCCAAGCATAGCATTACCTAATCTGCAGAGCTCATTCAAATTTCACTAAACAAAATGGTAAAGTTATTTTTAGTGAAAGAAAATCCCAGATCAGGCAGTTTATTGAATTACCACATCATTTATAGTGTGGATCTATTCTTTTTTTAATGACTGATGATTTTGAATACAGATTAATATTTTTGTAGAATGATAATTTAATTTTACATTTATATGGTATCTAGTCATGGTTAGATTCAGGATAAGCATTACTTTCACTGGGATTGAAGTTGATATTTGTTTTAAATGATATTAACTTTAATTAAAATTGATTTGTAAAGTTGAAAGTTAGATTTATTTTTATCTAATGCCTTTGTTTACCTCAAATGTCTTTTTATTCTACCTAAATCTAGGAAAATTATATATAAATTAGAGCAAATAGGTTTTGGGTGTTTGCCTTAAAAAGTGGTCATTAAGTTCGAGTCAGAGAGACTAAATTTCCACTAATTCTATGTGGGTTGTAATGCAAGTACATTTCCCTTAAACACTGAACATTTTACTCATAAATAAATGGATCCAGTTTGCTTTTATTTATTTATTTATCTATTTATTTGGGTCCGGTCGTGGGGCCTGAACTCTGGGCCTGGGCGCTGTCCTTCAGCATTTCAGCTCAAGGCTAGCGCTCTACCACTTGAGCCACAGTGCCACTTCTGGCTTTTTTCTTTTTGCTTATGTGGTGCTGAGGAATCGAACCCAGGGCCTCAGGCATGCAAGGCAAGCACTCTACCACTGAGCCAACTTCCCAGCCCTCCAGTTTGCTTTTAAATCACTTCAAATGTCTGATAAAGCAAACCTGAAGATCTTAGCAAACACTTTCTCAAGGATGCAAATAATTCAAGTAAACTAAAAATTAAGCTCACAGATTCCTCGTTTTCATAAACGTTCTAATATTTCTGAAAACATGTTTTCACGTTTTCCTAAAGCATGAGTCTATAATCAGTTATACTTTATTACAGTCTTAAAGATGTTAGACTCACACTTTCTAACCACTTCAATACCTATTTTACAAAGGTCATCTGAACTTCACACCAAGCTATTAATACTATGGCAGTTATTTATTATAGCATTTATATATTATTATAGCATTTATTATATAGCATCTCCTATTCCTTCCATGGTTGTTAAGACATGTGCTTACTATAGGAAGCGAAGCTATTGTAGGAGGTGGGATGAGGTTACTATGCTAGTAGTTGAGGTAACTGGACCATAATCTGCGTCACTATATGGTTATTTATCTGGCAAAGTTTAGGGGTTACACTTGGATTATGTTCAGGCACTATTTTTATTTTGCTTTCTAAAATTGTTATTAAATAGTTTCATAGTGAGGTTACAATTCTTTTCTTTTTTTTTTGTCAGTCGTGGGGCTTGAACACTGGGTCTGGGCACTGTCCCTCAGCTCTTCAGCTCAAGGCTAGTGCTCTACCACTTAAGCCACAGCACCACTTCCAGTTTTTTGGTGGTTTATTGGAAAGTCTCACGGACTTCCTTGCCCGGGCTGGCTTTGAACCGTGATCCTCAGATCTCAGCCTCCTTAGTTGCTAGGATTACAGGAAGAGGTTACAATTCTGTAAGTCAGGTTATGAGTACAATGTTTCTTGGCTAATGTCATCCTTCCTTTGTTCTACCACCTCTTCCCCCTCCCATCTCTGCCCTCAAGTTATATAGTTCATTTTGTAATGTGATGTACATTGAATAAAATGACTGCATTTACTTGCCTTTCCTCCCTTCATTCCTGGCTGCCCTTCCCCTCCCCCCCCACACCAATCTTGCCCACCTCCCAAAACATGTTTGTTCAGGCTTTTTTTTGAACTGTAGATAAACCCATTTTCTGATTACTATGACAACAGGAGACTAGGCCCTGCCGAGTTGCTATGACAACAAATAGCCGTCCATACCCTTCAGCTGTAATGGATTTTCAACCTTGGTCTTCTAGGTTGATTGGTTCATGTCCTTCTTTAGTCTGATTTGGGTAAATGTACATCTGTATCTTCATCCAGGTTGAACTCATTTCCTACACTGCTTGATTACAGTCTGCATTTCTTTCGCTCTTGGCAGCATCATCATCTTGTTATTGTATTCTACCTGATTGGGTTTTGCATTTTCTTTCAGTACCTTTGGCCACAACACTCAAGTTTCATGTTGCTGAAAGTATCTTTCTCTAATTTCTTCATGTTCCTTTGAATGATCACCTTTAGAACTTGACTCAGAGTCCCATTAGGGCTTTGTAACTTGATTATGAAAGTTCCCAGGCAAGCCACCACACTGAACATCTAAGAGCCCTGTGTTCTTATTGTAACGAGAGATGACTGAGTGTGCTTGCTCTTGAATTTTGTTGTTGAATTGCTTTCAAACAGACCTGAAGGGTAAATCACAGTAGAACAGATAGAAAGTAGGTATGAGTATGTGTAAGAACATCATGAAGTCACGGCTAGTGACTACTATTTATTGTGACCACTACTATTTATGGTACTACTATTTATTAATTTATTTATTGTTTTGATTTGATTTTGTTTTTGTTTACTCAGAATGTCTTGAATGATAGCAGTCTATCTTATTGGTGGATATTCTATCCTGCGAATCTAATTTTCTTCTTCTTCTTGTTCTCTTCTTTAGTATAGTTATTGAAAGTATGTTGTGGAACCAGTGAACCTAGATTGAAATTGCAGTTCTGCAGGTTTTTAGCAAGTTACTGAACATCTCTGAGCCTTATGTAGGCAAAATCTCCCTTGCAGTGGTGCTATGAGTCTTAAGTGAGACACAGCTTGCTAACTGTATAGTATAGACCTAGGAGTACATATGTGCTCAAATACTTTTTAACAGTTTTAGTTACAATTGCTATTCTTGTTGGGTTTTGTCATTTGTCCTTACCCTTGATCTGTCTTTCTTTACTCGCCACAACTTGTTGAATTCTGGGGCCTCTTTTGGTTCTTCTAAGCTGTACATTGCGTATATTCTCTATGTATTTCTTCTACCATGTAAATATTAGAGGCATAATTTACTGGCCATTTATTTTAAAAATTTCTTCTTTTTGGGCTACCTTTTTTTTTTGGTTCCTGAGCATGCAAATGAGATGAATTCTCTCTACCTTGAAGAGTCATTACTGGTATTTAATCTCTCTCTCTCTTTGTCTCTCTCTCCCTTCCTCCCTCCCTCCCTTCCTCTTTTGAATTTATGACATTATTAAGTAGTTGTACAGTGGAGTTACCATTCACCAAATCTACTTACGAATACAATGCATCTTGATTGATATCACCCCTTTCATCGTTCTCTCTTGAATCTTGAGAATTCCCAGCAATTGAGGTGACTTGGGAAGGCACTGCCTGTCAGTTGTCCCAACATTATTTCCTTGGTTCCTAGTTTGTGAAGATTCACCTTCTTACCTGTCCTTTGTGATTATAATGGTGGTTATCCTCTGGGAGTGGTATCTGACAAAGAGATGCTGATCACTGACTGGTAGAAACTATGATTTCCATCCTCCACCATTTCCTGCTCCTCTATATGTCTAGTTATGTTAGGGTTTTGCTTAGGTGGCTTCATTTATAGGAGATGGCCAACAAGGTGATCTTGACAATGATTTGATTTCAAAGGCTGAAAAACCATGAGAAAAGTTAACAGCATTAGTATGGTATTCTTACACACTGAGCAAGAATAAACTGGCTTGGTTCTACCAATGTTCTCAAGCTCAGGGCAAAACCAGGTTAGCCATAGCCAATTTCTTCCCTCACTTTTCAGAATTGTAAATGAACACCAAGGCTAAATGAACAATGAGCCGTGAAGATGAAGCACATAATTTTGTATAATGGAATATGGAAAAGTTGTCCAGGTAAGTATTTGTTATAGTCATTATGTATTCTTATAATGTTAATAATACTTATGAAATACCTGATGACAGACATTTTGAAAAAAATTGTTTCTTTTAATCCTCACTCTTCATGAGTTATCTTCAATTTTACAAGTACATTGCCAAGAGTCACGTGACCAGCACATGTTAGGCCAGGACATAGACCTATATTTTCCTAAGACCAAAGAGCATACTTATGTCCAGGCAGGCAAATAGGAAATGAGTAATCACTGGTGGGATGTTTCCATGCCGAATTAAAAACAAAAATTGTATCCATAGTGGAAATCAACAGAAAGTAGACTAAAGTGGTATAGTGTCTGCCTAAATATATGTGAGATCTTGAATTCAAACTCTCCTATGAGCAAAAATAAAGAAACAAAATTAAAGAATGAATGGGTGCAAAGGATGGAAGGAAAAAAGGAAGAACTGATTTAAGGAAAAATCTTTCAACTATTAAGGGATTTCCTCACAATGCCCTTTAATCCATGGCGTAAATAAGCCAGGGTATAGAAGTAGACCCTCTCTTTCCCCAAAAGAGTAAGAAGTTGTATCAGTCCTTTTGCCCTAGATGTTATTCCTTTCCTAACAGCAATTGATAATATACTACGTGTGACTTGATGGTTAGTGAGAAGAAACTGCAGCTGAGTTTGGAACAGAGAGACCCTTCAAAATGGGGTAGGTCTTGGTGAGTGTCCTCTAGTCACAGGGCAACAAATTCTTGAGGGAGGAGAGAGAGGAAATGGAAAAAGAAGTGGAAACAGGTCTCTCCCTCTCTTTCCTTTTGCTGACCCTGAGAGCTGCTGTTACCAGAATCTTCCATCAGCCCTTAATGTGGGGAGAAAGAGAGTTTTGAATAGAAAATACTCAGCAATCCTTGGATTTCAAAATGCATCAGGCATAATTTTTCCTTCCTTAAACAATGGAGATTTATGAATTCTGCTACCAGATCCAGTAGGAGTGGTGTGGCCTTAAAAACCTGGGTTTTTATGTGTTCCAGTAGGAGATTATGGTATAAATAGTCTGAGTACCAAACTTTTGGACACTTTGGCTAGGAACTTCCTCCATTGGGCTATTACACAAGGCTACCATTCAACCCAGAATATGATCTAGAAGCCTCTTTGAGGTATAGACTTCATCGCTGATCCTTCTAGGCTTGGTAAAAGAAAGGTTTTCTATCTTTGAAAAGTGTGTTGAATCTAACCAATGGAAGCTGTTTAAGACTTAGAAAGTTCTGTCTCAGGGACAGGCTGTCCTACT
This sequence comes from Dipodomys ordii, assembly GCF_000151885.1. NCBI lineage: Eukaryota > Metazoa > Chordata > Mammalia > Rodentia > Heteromyidae > Dipodomys > Dipodomys ordii. Next base: position 11,370,849 of record NW_012267240.1, read on the forward strand.
CTTTGTTTGTTTCTGGCCTCTTCTCTTCTCCTGGCTCATTTTGTAGGAATGACAGAGGAAGAACAGGCCAGCCACAGAGCTAGAGGTAGAAAGAGAAACCCCAAAACCAAAACCGAAAACCAAAACACACACAAAACAAAAGTCACAGTGAAAAAATAAATTTGATTGGCTATATTGGAAAAAGAAAAAGCCAATCTCAGGCAAATCTAGTAGCCATAACTCTCCCCGCATAGCCACTGCTGTGTGTCTACACATCACTAACCCTGGTCAATAGCTCCTGGCTGGGCCATGATGTCTCCATCCAATGGAAGAGCTCTGTGTGTGTGTTTGATTTGCCTGTGGGAGTGGTTCCTTTTTTCCTTTGTGGTCTAGCTTCTTTGGCTCATTTTCTGTAGCTATGGGAGGCTGAATGGCAGGTAACCTCACCAGCCTGAGAAATAATTCCCCTGTGCCTCATTTTTGTGGAATTATGTATGCCCAGAATGGTTCTCAATGTGTGTGTGTGTGTGTGTGTGTGTGTGTGTGTGTTTTAAATTGGAGAAGTTAAATCTTAAAACAGTTCCTTGGGAGGACAAAGATGGGGAAATACCAGAGAAAAGGATTCTGGGAGGCCTTACCTTACTCCATGGTTTTCCTGTTTTCTTAGCTTAGAGAGAACTCTATTATATTCTAGCTGGACTCAGTTTGGAAAAGGAGAATGTGTTTTCTTAAGTGAGGTCCCAAGGGTAGAGTTCAGCCAGTTTAGCTCTTAGCTCAGGCTTTGGGATGAAAGAGGACCTGTTAGAGACAAAGCTCTGTTTGAACTGGAGTGACTCACAGGAGGTATCCGAGGAGAAAATGAGTAAGTGTCCTGGACAAGTATAGCCTTCAATGGAGGGTATACTAGATAAGCTGAATCATTCTGTTTTTGGTTTTTGAAATAGTCTAAAATATTTAGAAGGACTTTTGTTTGGTGGTGCATTTACATTATAGGAATATGCTTTACATTATAGGAATATGCTCTAACACTGAGCTACATCTCTAGCCTTGACAGGGGTGTGTGTGTGTGTGTGTGTGTGTGTGTGTGTGTGTGTGTGTGTTAGTCCTGGGACTTGAACTCAGGGCCTGGGCATTGTACCAGAACTTCTTTTGCTCTCTACCTCTCTACCACTTCTTTTGTACTCTACCACTTGAGCTACAGTTCCCCTTCTGGCTTTTATTGGCAGTTGGTTGGAGAAAAGAGTCTCATGGACTTTCCTGCTGGGGCTGGTTTTGAACTGCACTACTCAGGATTACAGGCATGGGCCACCAGCACCTGGCTCTGACGGGAGGTTTTAAGAGGAATTCTGAAAGTGATTTTAAGCCATATGACATTGTAGAATAAACACTTATAACTTTCAGGTAAAGAAGAGAACAAGTTCTTGTGGATGAGCAAATGCTGACATTTGTCAGAACTCAGCAATCACCCTGCATGTGATTGGATTCCAGAAGGTTTCTCTATCTAATTTTAGTTTGCATATATTAATATTAAAAGTTATTTGCAGTTGTTAAAAACACACTAGCTAATGATATGGTTGTGAGGATGGGAGGGAAAATGATCCAGAAGCTTCTCAATGGAGACAAGGCCAAACCTGAATCATTAAGGATCACTGATGTAAGATAGTTCTTGGAAGGGACATTAGCTTTTTCTTTCTTTTTTAATGTTGTGTATTTATATAGGTAGAAGGATGTTTTCTTAGCCTAAGATTTTGGAAACATGGGTAGGAGATTCTGGAAGGAAGGATGAGAAGGAGAGAAGAAATCCTGGCCTTTCCCTTATAGTGTGACAAAGTATTTCTCACACTGCTGCTAAATGACCTGGAAGCAAAAAACACTACAGAGGAAGATGTGAGAGAGGATTTATTTGCTTAAGCTTCAGTCTAAATTTTGTGTCATGGAAAACTTGACATCTGGGTTTGTCTCAAATAGATGTATTTAAAAAGCTAGAAAATGCGCTCTTCTTCCTGCCAGTGATGCTAGCCCCAAAGGGTGACGGTTCCTAAAACCAGCTGGGCTTTCTGTAAGAAATGTGGCAAGCGCTTGATTCCATAAAGTGACACAGGGCAACAAGGGCAAGGATTCCCTGTAGGCCCAGGGAAAATGGTGTTATGTGAAGCTGATTTTCTGAACTAAAAGGCTAAAACTCTTGCAAAGATTATACTGTTGAACCCAACTACTGATCTAATTGAACTGGGAGGAGAGAGAGCCAAGTGATTTCCTATTAAGCATCATCTTTTGTTTTATTATGAAGATAATATCATTCGGATATGTGAGGAAAAAAGAGAAACATACAGTGACTGGAATACAGGGCAAAGGTGATTAAGAGTATCAAGTAGTCCCAGTCGTAAGGCCTTGGAGTTGAAGAATCAGAGATGCTCTCAGAGTAACCATAGTACCCATCCAAACTCTACACCGCTATTATTCTGAGACATAGGTTTCTTTGGAAACTGTTCCTTTAATATTCATATGATGGGACCTTTACATATAATAACATCTAATATCAACCAGGTGTGCATAGTGTGCTAGGTAGTATTCTTTGCCTCATATAATCCTTGAATGTGTATGAAGACCATCTATTTCTTCTCTCATTTTACAATGAGAAGTATGTGATGCACAGAGACGAGAATACCTTGACTCCAGGTTATGTAACGAGGATAGGAGAAGGAAGATGGAATCTGGCTTAGGAGGCATGTTCTTCTCTACTGCCCTGTGGACTTGCCCTCATTGGATGGGAGAAGCCCTAGAGAAGCAACCTTCCACAGAGCCTAGCCTCCTAAGATGGGACATTCTTCCTTCCATGATTTAGCCAGTAACCTGATTTTGTTAAATACAGCACCTGCTTTTCTTACCTTGAAACTATGGCTTCAATTGAGGTCCAAGGGCTGCAGATTCATAAAATCAAAGTATCACAAAAAGAAAGCTAGCAAAGGAATGAAGTCAGATCTCTACCTCACACCAAATAAAAAATTAGCTCAAAATGAATTAGAGACTTAAATATGTGAAAACAGAAAGTATAGAAAACGGAAGAAAAAAAGACATAAATCTTGCAACCTTGGATTAGGTAGTGGTTATATAGGAGCCCAAATATGTGCGGGGGGGGGGGGATAGACTTCATCAAAATTTAGAAACATCTGTCCATCAAAGGATGTTCTCAAGAAAGTGAAAAGGCTTCTCACAAAATGCCAAGAAAAGATTTCTGAATCACATATCTGATAATCATATACCTAAACAGATAAAAGACTGTTACAGGGAAATAATGAAAAGACAAATAGCTCAATTAAAAAGAAACAAAAGAGGTAGTTCCCCTGGAAACATGTAAAATGGCCAGTAAGCATGTGAGAACAAATCACTAGGGAAGTGCCAATCAAAACAATAGTGAGTACCAGTTCACACCTACTAGGATGGATACAGTGAAGAAATACAGCTAATAAGTTCTGGTTACAATATAGGCAATTTGGAACCCTTATTGCTATGGGAATATCGTATACTTGCTTTGGAAAACTGTATGGTGGTTCCTTAAAAAGTGAACAACAAAAAGAGAATTATTATGAAATCTTTCTATTTATCACTATATTTTCAAAGAGATTGAAAGTATAGGTCTGTACAGAAACTTGTATATGAATTTTCATAGCAGCAAATTGTGCTTGATAGCTGCAAAATGAAAGTAATTAAAATGTCCGCTGATGGATGAATAGATGAGCAGGTGTGGTCATTTAAATGATGGAACATTATTTCCTCTATAAAAGGAAGGAAGTGCTGATACATGCTATTACATAGTGGCAAAATAAACCAGATCCTGGGATTCCATTGATATGCAATGTCTAATACCATTAGTCATTAGATAGACTCATAGACTAGACAGAAAGTAATTGGTGGCTGCCAGAAGTTGGGGAAGGGAAAAATGGAAAGGAACTGCCAATAGGTACTGGAGTTCTGGTTGAGGTAATGAAAATGTTCGGGAGTTGTGTAGTGATTAGAGTTCCATTCTTTTGAGAATATACTAAAATGTATTGTAACACAACATAAATAGAGCCATACTGAATTTTTTTTTTAAAGAAGCCTCATTGGCCCTTCTGGAAAAGCAGGAAATAGAGTCACAATTGACCATTCCAAAAAACACAATAGCAGGAAATTTTAACCAACTTCATTTTGAGGCCAGTTACCAAGGGTGAGTTCTCACTTCCTCTCTCCAACTTTGTAGCCCAAAGAAATGAGTAGTTGAGCTGGGGGAAGGGAGACGGAGGAAAGAAGACAGTGCCTCTGTTTTAATCTAAAAGTCAGCATTCTGTGACATGATCTGTCATACCCTCCAGAGACTTCACACATATTACAAAATAATAGCCTTTGGTCATGTTGTCTCTCCACACTTCTTTATTATTTCGTGCTGTACTGTGTTTTCCTCTGGCTGAGTTGTTCTTTGGTTTTGTCATATCTGTGTGTTTATTTATTTTTACAGATAGAGACTCACCATGAGCAAAGTAGAAGCCTACAGAGACCTGATTGTGGAGGGTAGATGCTGTCATTGTTTCTATATGGGTTTTGGTTGTAGCAGAATGTTGGGCTTATAAGATGAGTTATGAAACATTTCTTCAGCTTTTGTCTTCTGAAGGAGATGGGAGAGAATTGTTATTATTTCTTAGACATGTGATAGGATTTGCCAGTGAACACATTCAAGCTTTGTGTTTTCTGTTTTGGAAGATTATTAACGATGGACTCAATTTCTTTTATAGACATAGCTGTATTTATATTGCCTATGAAAAAAGCCCACCTCTTGTCTTAGATCCAGGCCAGAGCTAAGAATTAAATCAACATCAGATAAGACTAACAGTTTTACATGGCAGGGGGTGAAGCATAAGCAATTGAAGATGCAAGGAAGGGCTAGAGTAAACTGCTGAGACACTGGATTGAATAAAGAATAGGTGTGAAGCAGCAACTAAATCATGTATGTGAGGAACGTTCAGAAAATGGCTTAGTTTAACAGAGTCTGTAGAGAATTTTTTTTTTTAGTTTTGACTTCATGTTCTCAAAGGTTGGATTGTTATATCTTTCAGGTATAGGAAACACTTTTTATATGAGAATGTTAGCTTCTGCTTTTATAAAACAGGGCGGTAACAACACATACCTGCTAATTTTCAAGTGTCTTTAACTGAAGCAGTCAATATGACAGAATGGCAGATTTTAACCCTTCATCTAATGTTTTCCTCTGACAGTTTTGACACACTGAATCTCTGAAGGCATTAGTTCACTTCACCTATTATTACATCTGCAGGCATGGAATTGTTCATAGTATTCTTTTCTTATACTTCCAGTGTCTGTGGTACATGTAGTGATGACCTCTCTTTCATTTCTAGTGTGTAATTTGTATCATCTTTCATTTTCCTAGTGAGTCTGGTTGGAGAATTATTGGTTGTTCTGAACTTTTCTTTAAGGAGCCAGTTTTTGGTTTTATTGCTTTTTCTCATTTGATTTCCTGTTTGTAATTTCACTGACTGTGGTTCTAATTTCGATTACTGCTTTTCTTCTTCCTACTTTGATTTAGTTGGCCCATCTACTAGTTCTCTAAGGAAAAAAGTTAATATATTTTACATGTCCTTTCTTTTTTACTAGATTCATTCAATGCTATAATTTTTTCTCTAGGCACTGTTCTTGTTGCATTTGATACCTTTTCTTTTTTAGCCCTAGGACTTGAACTCAGGTCCTGGATACTGTTCCTGAGCCTCTTCATGCTCAAGGCTAGTGCTCTACCCCTTGAGCCACAGTACTACTTGCAGCTTTTTCTGAGTAGTTTATTAGAGATAAGAGTCTCATGGACTTTCCTGCTTGGGCTGGCTTTGAACCTCACTCCTCAGATCTCAGCCTCTTGAGTAGCTAAGATTACAGATGTGATCCACCAGTGCCTGACTCCACAACTTTTGATAAATTATGTTTTCATTTTTAGTTCAAGATGTCTTAGAGTTTTTCTTGAGATATACTCTTTATTTAGAAATATGTTGTTTATTTAGAAATATGTATTATTTAGAAATATGTTGTTTACTATGAACATATTTGGGGATTTTTTTCATGTTATTTCTGTTATGGATTTCTAGTCTAATTCCGTTGTAGTAGGAGAGAGACAGTCTATGATTCCTATTCTTTTAGCTGTGTTAAGGTGTAATCAACATGATCTATCTTGGTAAATGTTTCAGGTCAGCTAGGAAAAAAATGTGTATTTACAGTTACTGAATGAAATAGTCTAGAGATGTCAATTATATCTAACTGATTGCTTGTGTTGCTGAGTTCAACTACTCTGTCTCTCTATTTCTAACAGGGTATTGAAGTCTCCAACTTTAACAGTGGCTTCATCTATTTCTTCTTGCAGTTCTAACAGTTTTTGCTTTTTTTGGGTCAGTTGTGGGGCTTGAACTCTGGGCCTAGGTGCTATCCTTCAGCTCTTTAACTCAAGGTGAGTGCTCTACCATTTGAGCCACAGCACCACTTCTGGTTTTCTGAGTGGTTTATTGGAGATAGGAGTCTCATAGAGTTTCCTGCTTTGAACCTCAGATCTCAGCCTCCTGAGTAGCTAGGATTACAGGTGTGAGCCACCAACACCTGGCCAGTTTTTGCTTTTAAATGCAGATACTTTAAGGACTTTTACATCTTGGAGAATTGACCCCTTCATTATTAGTTAATTGTTCTCTTTATACCTGAAAGCTTTCCTTTCTTTCAGATCTGTTCTGAAATGATTACAGTTACTTATATATTTTTATAAATTTTGTATTAACATGACATGCTTTTCTCTCTTTTTAAATTAAACATATATTTATATTTAGATTAGATTGCTTGTAGATAACATATAACTCATTTATATGTATATATGTATGTATTCACTCTGATAACCTTTTACTTGTCCCATTTAGAACATATATGTTCAAAATCATTAATGATGTGATTGGATCAATGTCCACCATTTTTATTACTATTTTCCACTTATTATTTTTGTTCTTTTGTTCTGATTTTACTTTCACTTTTTTGTGCCTTTGTGGTTCTGAGCATTTTCTGTGCTCCTGTTTTCTTTCTTTAGTTAGCATATCAATTATATCTTTTAAATATGAGATACAGATTTTTAGTGGTTGCTCTAGTATCTGCAGTATACATTTATAATAAATCCATTGTTAAATAACACTGGACCCCTTCATGAATATTGTCAGGGCATTAAAATAACAAAATAATTCTACTTTCTCTCTCTTGCTTCTTGTGCTAGTCACACACATCCATGTATAGTTACAACTTTTACACATGAAAAAACATAACTGAAGCATTATTGCTACTTTGAACAAACTATTATCTATTTAAGATTTATTTTTTCTTCTTGTCAGTCCCTTGGCTTAAACTCAGAGCTTAGACATTATCCTTAGGCTTTTTTAAAATGCTCAAAGCTAGCACTCTGCCACTTGAGGCACCAATCTACTTCTGGCTTTTTGGTGATTAAGTAGAGATAAAAGTCTCATGGATTTTTCTGCCTGGGCTGGCTTTGAACCACAATCCTCAAATCTCAGCCTCCTCAGTAGCTAGGATTACGTTTGGAAAAAGATCTCATATTATAATATATTCTACAATTAAACCTCTCTTGTTGAAGATCTACTACTTTCAATTTTTTCTCTTTAGAATTCATAGTGGGTGAAGTAATGCACTTAAAAATATGAAAAAAAGTAATAATGAGAGGTACAAGACACTATGTTGAAAATGAACTTTACAACTTGTGTGGGGGAGGAGTTGGGGAGGTAGGGAGGGAAGGGATGGTAGGGGAAAACAAAGGAGGAGGTAACAATGCTCAATAGGAAATGTACTCATTACCTTGCTCATGTAACTGTGACCCCTCTGTACAGCATTTTTACATTAAAACATATAAAAATATGAAAAAAATTGTTCTGGGGCTTGAACTCAGGTCCTGGGCACTGTCCCTGAGCTTTTGTGTTCAAGGCTAGTGCTTTACCACTTGAGCCATAGCTCCACTCCTAGCTTTCTTTTTTTTTTGTAGTTTATTGGAGATAAGGGTCTCATGGAATTTCCTGCCCAGGCTGACTTTGAACCTTTATCTTCAGATCTCACCCTTCTGAATAACTTGGATTACAGATATGAGTCACCAGGGCCCAACATGAAATGTTTTTGAGTCTCGCTGATCTTTTAATGCCTAGTTATGTGACAGGTTTTTAGGATAGTTCCACTTTCTGAGCTCAGTATCTCAGCAGAAAATGAAACAAACAACAATATGCATATTTATATGCTTCAGGCTATAGGAGGCTTACCAAGGGATTCCTTGTTTTGAAACTAGATAGCTACATTATTACTAACCCAAATGCAGTACCTTTCTTCCTTCTGTGTGGGTTACAAAGCTGGAAGAATGGACAGCTGCATTTCATCCTCAGGCTGCTAAGGAAGAATGGTGAGCAAAGAAGGGTCTGAAGTATCCCAGGGAGTTGGTCAGGGGAAACCAGAAGGCTTCAATGCTGGCCAGGGCTTGCCAGGTGGCTGCAAAGTCAATCTTAGACCCTGTGTGCTGGGAGCTGGAGCCCATCCATTAAGGCAGTGCTTAAGCCTGATCCAGGAGACTGGGCCAAGTCCTGGAGGCAGTCTCTGGGACCAGAAGGTATAACCAGAGGGAAACATGGATTTAAATTCCAGGGCATGAAGGAGTAGTTCAGCATATCTCAGAAGGGGCTGGAAATGACTTTTTTTTTTTTAAAAAATGAATGTTTGAAGGACACTGTCTCATACCAAACCCTATAAAATAAAAATTTTAAAAGATCGTGAGTTTTGTTTCTGTCTGTGCCCTGTGAAGCATATGTAACTTCAAAGGCAACTCTGGAGGGTGCAGGAAGAAAAGAGCACACTTTTGTTTCCAGTTTTGGCACAAATCCAGCGAACTTTTTTTTGATGCCGAGGAAGCAAAAACCTTATATTCCCTCTCAATGCACGTGCATTTAGCAGATCTACCTTAATTTTTCTGCAGACACCTGTTTAGCCAACTGTGTTGGGGTTTTAATTTTCAGGAAAAAGGCAAGATCATGCTGCATGATCTGCAATGAATAGCTCAGATCTGTAGGCACACCTTTCATTAACCTCTTCTTCCTTCCTATCCTGTCTTCTGTGTTTTAAATAGTTGTTTATAAGACTGCTTAACATACAGAACACCATTTTAATAGAAATCTGACCATGGAAGAGGGTAGTGTTCAGCGAGTTATGGCTTCAACTTGACTCTGTGTTTGTCTGTGAGCCCATAGTCATATGTGAGCATATGTGAGTACAAGATCATGTATGCATGTAATGTGTGTGAATGTGTGCCCATGTGTGCCTGCATACAGTGTGTTTCTGGAAACCCTTGGGGTTCTTGTCAACTTGATTGATGTTGAATGAATCCATCTTTCACTCATTAATACTCAGCTGTTCTTTATAGTGATCTGTGTGGTCCATTTTCTTTTTGGCCTATCTTCTGCCATGTCCCACCATCCTTCCATACTTGTTCTTTATGGGAGACAGCTCTGTTGATTTGTATATTTAATTTTGGCCTGCTTGTGATAATTGTTATTGTTATTTTACAAACTCTTTCCACCCTATCTTCTTGACAGTTTTCTCTGGCGGTGGTTGGACTTTTAATTGATCCACTGTCAATCTTAATGAACCTGGTATGATTTCATGGCCTTTTGGGTCTTTTGACTCCTCAGGTAGAAACTTCCATTCTGTATGACCTAGGTCTGATTATTATAGATCAAAGAAATTGTTAGCTTTGAGGGGGACAAGATATTATTGGCTTCAATGTCTCAGATATTGGACTTCTTTTTTCTTCCTACATTAATAACTCATAACTCATTGATCATTTTGCTAATCTTCATTGATGATATTATTTTAAACTTACAAATGACAGCAATACAATATTTACAACAGTTATATCAGTATGTTAAAAGCTTTTGCCTCCAAATAGAGGCCTTCCCTGAAGGATTTGCTTATGGTTAGGATGAACTTGTTTCGGTTTACTATTGTGATGTAAAAACACTTATCAAGTGGTCAAAGCATATAAGTTACTGCGTAAAACTTTATAAATATCAAGAAGTATTTCAGTCACTTGCAAGTACTGTCTGCTTTCTATATGCTTAAAATTGCATCAGATAGTACTGTGAACACACACATATACACACATATACACTCATATCACAGATGGGTCTGTTCCCTCAAATAGCTTACTGGAGAGAAAAACAAAAAGAACCACACATGGAATATTTATAGAATAACATAAGTAAACTTAAACCTAAATGTTTAGTTGGTTGGAGATTTACATAATAAGCTTGCTGGATAGACAGACATATGTAAATATATATATGTTGGGGATTATTATATATGTGTATGTATAAATACATACTGTATATGTTATGTACATACACAAAAATGTATATACATACATAGATATACATACATACACACATACATATATATTCAGCATAATTCATAGACTACATGAGTTGAAGATGCCATTGTGAAAGAGAAGGAAGAACTTGGACAATTTGTGAAAGGAGTGAGGGAGAAGGAGAGGTGAGAAAAGGAAGGTGAGTAAAATGGCATTTTCAAACCATGTTATTGCTTGTTGATTAAATAGTTTGGACTGTTTTCCAAGATTGAAATAAAATTATGAAATGACAAGCACTTGTATTTACAAATATGTTCTTTTTGGTTACTAGAACCAGCCAAAATACTTTTACTGAGTATCTTCTATGACCCTCCTAACTTCAAGGAGGAGATGTGAATTTTCATTTTTTTTTTGTGGGCCTGAACTCTGGGCCTGGGCGCTGTCCCTCAGCTCTTCAGCTCAAGGCTAGCCTCTACCACTTGAGCCACAGCGCCACTTCCGGCTTTTTTTCGTTTTGCTTATGTGGTGCTGAGGAATTGACCCAGGGCCTCAGGCATGCAAGACAAGCTCTCTACCACTGAGCTACTTCCCCAGCCCAGGAGATGTGAATTTTGACTTTTGGTCTTATGGAACTCACTATGAATATATGAGTGTTCACTGAGAAAAATTAGAAAATAAAGACAATAGTACATGGAAGAAATACTTGAGGGGAGTGTGGATGAATGTCTTCACTATGTTGTTTTCTCTTATTTCTCGTTCCCTTAGGAAGTTAATTTGTGATAGCTTAAGCTGCAATTTTTACTGATGACTCAACTATATTAACTATTTGGGATTTCATGCTCGGATATGGAGCATTTCCTTGTTATCTCAAAATTTAGGACACTGTTTCGCTTAACCAGATTAATTCTCCTTTTGATTTCTATTTTAGCACCATTGGTATAATCAGGCAGATTCAACTATTTTGACTACTTCTACATAGCCACATTTCTTTATGCTTCTCAGTTGCCATGGCTGCCCAAATATGGTTTGTGAGTATATCAAAGGTGTAGAAGATATTTTTAACCCAGTGAGCCCAAGTGTGCAAAGCCTGTGCAGTAGAGAGCAGGAAATGCAGCTATGTCCTTAGTGGTCTTTGATAAATCTTTCTTAAGGCAAGAGACCCAGTAAGAAATAAAATCCCTGTATTATTTGGGCTGAATATATATGAATATACATACTACCTAATATATATAATATATGACATATAACATAATATATATTATATAAAAATATATAAAACCTGTTGATTGGCTTCATAGTGGTATGTCAAATTATATGATTAAACAGTAGTTTGCTTTCAGTGTATTAGAAAATTTTAATGTCCATATATATGCATATATATATATATATATATATATATATGCTTGACTATATAGCTCTGACTGAACTCATAATCCTCAGTATCAGCCTCCCAAGTGCTGAGATTATAGGTATGAGCTGTCATGCACATCAGGAAAAGCTTAATATTTAAAGGAAACCTCTTATTCAATTTGTATTTTTTCTGTCACACTGTTCTCTGGACTGTTGTTGGGCTGTAAAAACATATTAATACATTGATTCTTAGTTGTATTGTTTCTGAGTTATCTTATTGTCACTTTTATTAGTGAAATAAACCATTATGTGTCATGCTTTCTTGTGTAGCATTGAAACAGAAATAACATAGCATAACATAGCGTAAGTATTCTAGATACTGAAGACAGGAGCCTGTCATAGGGTAACAGACTGGACTACTCCTCTCATTAAGATGTTATAATTTTATGGTGACTTATAAGAGGAGTATTTAGTATTTTCAACTATTCTTGTGAGGGCAATGTCTATATGCTGATTTTGGCTTTCTGCTTAGTACTTTGAAAGACCTAAGATTAAACTCTTAAAAATAAAAATATGTAGGGGGCTGAGAAGGTGGCTCAGTGGTAGAGTGTTTTCCTCACATGCATGAGGCCTTGGGTTTGATTCCCCAGCACCACATAAGCAGAAAAAAGCTGGAAATGGCACTGTGGCTCAAGTGGTAGGGTGCTAGCCTTAAGCTGAAGAGCTGAGGGACAGTGCCCAGGTCCAGAGTTCAAGCTCCATGACCGACCGAAACAAAAACAAACAAACATGTAGTGGCCAGGCATGGAGGCTCACCCTAGCAACCCTAGCTACTTGGGAGGTAGAAATAGGAGAATTGTAGTTTGAGACTAGCCTCAGTAAAAAATTTAGTGTGAACTCATTCAAAAGCCAGATGTGGTAGCTCACACTTAAGAATCCTAGTGACTTGGAGGTAGAGATAGGAGGATTGCTATCTTTGAAGTCACCCCAGGCAAAAGCAGGAGGCCATATCTGAAAGCCAAAAGAACTGAAGGAGTGGCTCAAAGGATACAAGTGTGTGCCTAGCAAGGGTGAGACCCTGAGTTGAAAATCCAAGTATTTCCCAAATGATAAACAAATAGCAATAAAAATACCCCCACTTCAACATCTAAGCATAGCACAATTGGATGAATATTCATGATTCACACTGTGATTATCAAATTAAACTATTTTTTTTTTTACTTTGCTCCAAGTTTTGGTAGGATGGAACCCACTGAAAGCCCTGGGTTTGGCATCAACGTGGCATTCAATCCAGAGGCAATAAGCCTAGATTTAGAAAACTACATACGTACATACCAAGGCGCAGGACATCTTTCCATAAAGAAAGAACTACATTTCCTTCTTTGACCTCAAGCTTTGTAAGACACGAGATGAAAGGATGTAAGTTTGAGATGTTTGATCTACATTGTGAAGGAGTTGCAGAGCCAAACATCCTTCAGAAATGATCTCCCGGATTTTCCAGCTATGCCCAACTTTCTCAGTTGGATGTTTCCCTAGCTCTTCCTTCTCCTTCAGAGAGGAAGTTGGAGGTTATTGTATGGTACTTGAAAAATCTCGTTCCTTTAGATCCCTTGCCAGTACCCCGTCATCTTGCAGAGACAGAGAACGTGCTCACATCCACAGCTTAGATGGTGGAAGGATTCCTTTGAACCAGATCCACCCTAGTGTGAATGCCTTCACACATGCCCAATGCTCTGACCTCAGACTTCATTTGGGCATGTGCTGCTTCCTATGGAGAACTTACTTCTCTCCCAGAAACTTTGTTTTCATTCTAACCCTTTCAGCTAGCTAGGCCCAAGTGTTTTGTTTCTTTCATCAAATATGCATTTTTTTAAACTCAAGCCTTTTGAAGAAAGTCTTGTGCTTACTAGGCAGGTGCGCTACCAGTTGGGCAATGTCTTAGACATTTTTGCTTTTGTTGTTGCTGTTGTTTTGACTAGGATCCAGAATTTTTGTTTAGGTCCAGCCTCAGATAGTGACCCTGTTACCTACATCCCCTGGATAGTTGGGATTACAGGTATGTACCAACATACCTAGCTTGTTGGTTGAGATGGGTCTTGCCAGCTATTATCCTGAGCTGGCCTCAAAGTGTGATGCTCTTTATCTCTATCACCTGAGTGGCTGAGATTATAATCGTGTACCATCAAGCCAGCCCTTCATGAAATATTCTTGAAAAGCATCAACACATGAATATTGAAGGATGATGGAATTTAAAAAAAACATTATTTTATAACCACCATTGGAGTTAATAGCTGATTCAGGCAAGAATGATCATCGGATGCTAATCAGTAGTGAGAGCTTGTTGGAGATTAGAATATTCACCCAGTGTCAGCACTTGGGCTGCTTAATTGCAATGGGAAAAGATAATTTGACAATAAAGAATACCTTACACAAGCCCTCAGATTTGAACAATTTAATATCACCAGTGGAGAAACAAAATGCTGTCCATGGATTAATTCCCTCCATCATGGAAAGCCTTCCTGACTATGGTGCTTAGTCTGAATGGCATCTGGAGGACACAATCAAACAAATCAAGAACTGAAGGATGGTTCTCTAAGAAAGTACTTCCCATTGGATCAATGTTACCCCTTTCAACATTCTCACCTATCCTCCTCTATCCACCCCTTCCCTTACTCTTCTTAATTTTATAAATTATACATTGGAATTTTTTTTATTACATTGTCCTCTTCATTTGACGATTCCTTTCCCCTTGGTCCCATCCTACGTCACTCCTTTTGAGCACCCACTTTCTGGTGTTTTATTTTGCTAAACTTTGACTTTGCCTTTCAAAGGAATTACATTATTTGAGCTCTGCCTTGAATCTACTGTATGCCAGTCAATACATTTGTATACATTTGTGTACTACTCAACATACTAATAAGTTTATAAGCTAAATCTAGCTTCCACATATAAGGGAAAATGTGTATCTTTTCTCTCTCTGAGCCTGACTTTACTTAACATAATTTTTTCTATTTCCTTACAAATGGTACAATTTCTTTCTAATGGTTGAGTAAAATTCCATTGCTATATATACCACATTTTCTTTGAGAAAAGGAAATTCATAAATTTCTAGGCAGAATTAGTTAAGAAGAAAGAGAACCTAAACAACCTATATCAGGAATGAAAGACATGCCATTTATTACAGACTCTGTAGGGAAATATTATGAATAGTTCTATGTGGGAAATATTATGAATAGTTCTATGTGGGAAATATTATGAATAGTTCTATGTCAGTAAATATGACTGCGTTTTTCTTTTCTTTTTGTTATACAAAATCTGTACATATTTGTGGGATACTATATGATACTTTAATATGTTGTGGGATGTTCAAGTCAGAGTAAGCATATCTATATTTTCTCTCTCCCATTCTCTCTCACTTTGTGCTTGTCCTGGGGCTTGAACTTGGGGGTTTGGGCACTTGTCCCTGAGCTCTTTTGCTCAAGGCTAGCATTCTACCACTTGAGCTACAACTCTACCTCTGGCCTTTTGTGGTTAACTGGAGATGAGTCTCTGGGACTTTACCTCTCTGGATTGGCTTTGAATTGTGATCCTCAGATCTCAGACTCCTGAGTAGCTAGGATTACAGGTATGAACCACCAGTGTCTGGCTTCATATCTGTATTCTCAAACATTTATTTCATTGTAGTAAACACACTCAGTATCTTCTTGCTTTTTGGAAATATATAGTGCTTTGTTGTTATATATATAGCCTGCTATGGAATAGAACATCAGAATTTCTTACTCTGTAACCCATTGTATTTTGATTTGTATTTCCCTTAAGACTGGTGATTCTGTGAAGTTTCTCATCTGCTTTTGGCCATTTACTTATCTTCTTTTGAGAAACACCTCTTTAGATATACTGCTTGGTTTTAATTGGATGAATTATTATTGATTGATTGATTGATTTACTTACTGCTGCTATGAGTTGTTCTTAATGCATTCTGGATATGAGTCTCTTACCAGATGGAGAGTTTTCATCTGTTATTCTGTTTTGTCCTTTTTACTCTGTTGTCTGTTTATTTTGGTACACATAAACTTTTTTAGTTTGGTGTAATTCCGTTAGTCTATTTTAAAAAATATGTTTACTATGGGTTGGGTGTAATATCTCAGAAACTCTTCCCCATTTATGATATCCTGAAAGAAGGAAGACACAGAGAACTTTGAAAGTGAGATTGGATTGTGCATTGACTGGGAATCCTGGCTTTGGCCTCTGGTGAGATGCTGTGGTTGCTTACTAACAGTTATGCTCAAAGCCTAGACTTGTAGAGTAGATGAGACCTTCAGCTGACCTTCATCATCGCAGAGAAGTGATGTGATTTGTCCAAGAATAGTCATTTATTATTCAAGCAAGCCTTTAACAGAATGCTATTTTCTCCTGATACTCCTATGAGAATGTTCTAGAATACTGTCCTGTCCCATCCATCTTTGTGGCTTCCCCTCTGTCTTAGAAAATGAACTGTACACAGTGGTGCTCAGTAAATAGATGCTGGCTGGTTGTTTCCTAAACTGAATTATAGATGAGAACTGCTTCACTTTCTTGGTATAATGGAAAGATGTACTCTGTAAGTGGGAGATCTTATTACAGTTTCCACTCATCAAACTTATTTTGAGTTACTTTTCAGTTCAAACTTGTTGTGCTGGTATGCTTGACACTTCTTGGTTCTGGAAGAATCTCTTAGGTTCTTCTGTGAATAATAGGAGTCCACATTTGTACGGTCTGAGCATGGCTGCAAGTGACAGAAATCAAACGACAATGGCATAAGCAAAGCAACTGGGTATTTCTCTGTCATTTGAGTCTGCAGCAATGCAATTGGTGCTCTGCTCTGGGACTCATAAGGACCCAGGTTCTTTCTTTTCTCATTCTCCACCATGTCTAAGCCTTTTCCTCATCCAGATGTGTCACTGTTATCCCTGCTGGGTCAGTTTACCTGCAACATGAAGATAGAATGGAAACTACTACCAGCAAAATTTATACTTTATTTCTATGAGGATTGTTTTGGTCACAGGTGTTACTACGTGCCATGCTAATTTCGAGTGAGTGGTGGATCTACAGTCCTAGTGATGGGGAAGGAGCTGGGTGTCATAGGAAGTTTGTCTTACCATTGAGGATACTGTAATATCACCCATTCATTCATTTCTTGCTTCAATTAGGCTGTGACACAGAGAGGAGGGCCCCTAGCCCTGTAGCTGGAGGGGAATCCCAGACTTCAACTCCATCAGGAACCCATCATAGCAGTTAAGTCTCCCTTTCCCTAGTTCCATGCATGTGGCTAAACTTATTTCCAAAAAGCTGCAAATCTTCCCATGTAAGGTCTGTACAAGTGAAGGGAATCTTGGTGTATAACAGAAACAAAACAAAAAAAACACACAAAAAACAGAGGCTGGGAAGGTGGCTCAGTGGTAGAGCGCTTGCCTTGCATGCATGAGGCCCTGGGTTCGATTCCTCAGCACCACATAAGCAAAAAGAAAAAAAGCCAGAAGTGGCACTGTGGCTCAAGTGGTAGAGCGCTAGCCTTGAGCTGAAGAGCTGAGGGACAGCGCCCAGGCCCAAAGTCAAGCCCCAAGACCGGATCCCCAACCCCTCCCCCCCAAAAAAAACACCAAAAAACAAAAAACAACTAAATACGATGGACTGGATGAAATTCAAATGGTAGAACACTTGCCTAGCAGTTGTGAGGCTCTGGCTTTCAATCCCCAGGACTGCCATCAAGACATAATCATAAAATTGAACCTTCCTCAAAAAAGGGGAGGGGCAGCACAAGGGACATCTAGGGAAGGCGATAGTGACCTGTTACCATTCACACAGTGGCAGTGTAGTCATGGCAGAGTGTTTTCAAGTGATCTTAGCATTTTGTGGATCAGCTGATTGCCTTTTTCACAGAGAAGAAACGGAGTCACAAAAAGCCATATAAAAATCTGGGTGCTGGTGGCTCAACTATAATCCTAGTTACTCAGGAGGCTAGGATCTGAGGATTGTGGTTTGAAGTCAACCTGGGCAAGAAAGTCTGCGAGACACTTACCTCCAATAAACAGAAAAAGCCCAGAGTGGTGTGGCTCAAGTGGTAGAGAGCTCGCCTTGAGCACAAAGAGGCTCAGGGACAGTGCCCAGGCCTGGAGTTGAAGCCTCCTGACCCCCCCCCCCCGACAAAAGCCATAAAAGGAAGCAGCTGTATTCAACTAGAAGTCAGTGACAAAAAAAAAAACAATCCTGGAAATCCAAGTTATAGGTTTGGTATCCATTTCTTTGCTCATTAGGTCCTATTTCTTTTGGGGGGAAATTAGACAGGATGGATGGAAAGGATAAGAAGGAAGGTTTAAGAACTTTCCTCCTCACACCTTATATTGATAGAATCTACATTTGTCTGTGACAGTGCAGAGGTTGCCTGGGAAGCCAGACGCCCTGTCCTCAGAGCCAGGCATCACGCTCTTTATCTTTTACACGGGGTGCAAGAGGGTTGCCTAGCAACATTGATTCTTCCAGCTCTTAACAACTGCTGCAGCCCCATCGCTGACAATGAGGTGGAGTTAGACAGTGAGATTCTCATTTTTCAGCTTAAAAAATTAAAAAAAAATTTTTTTTGCTGTTCCGAGGAGGGAGAAAGAAAGAAAAGGCAAGTCCGATGCAAGAAACACCATCAGCAGTACCGGACAGAGAAGCAGCAGTGAATGATGCATGGTGAAGCATGGCCTATCCTGTATGTCCTTAATAAATGCTCCCCAAGAGAATTAAAAAGCTGTAATCACGGGGTCAATGACAGAAAGGAAAGGAGTCAATTTAAAGAGATGACAGGACAGTCTGGAGACTGAAGTGATTTGAACAAATGGGTGTTCCTTCTCTGTTTTGGGACTTCGGATTTATTTTATGTTATGCCATTTTGTTTTGCTGTTTTGTTTTGTTTGTTGTCTAGGTTATTGGGCAAACTTTGAAGGGGAATAGAAAAGATGGAGGGACACTTAAAGTTTGTTTCAGACTCTCTTACTGGTTATCTTAAAAATGGGTTGAGCGGGGCACCAGTGGCTCATGTCTGTGATCCTAGCCACTCAAGAGGCCGGATGCTGAGGACCACAGACAGCATAGGCAGGAAACTTGGTGAGACTTTCAACCAGAAAAAAGTCAAAAGTGGTGCTGTGGTTCAAGTGCTAGAGCCCTGGCCTTTATTAAAAAGTCTCAGAGACAGTGCCCAGGCCCTGAGTCCAAACTTCAGGATGGGCATGAATGAAAGCACACATGCACAGATTGAATACCTTCTTATTAATAAGGAATGTTTAGAATAATGTTCAGGACAACTGTTTTTTGTTTTCTTTTCTTCTTTGGGCAATATGAGCCATACCTGTACCCTTTTTCACTTTAGGTTATTTTTCACATAAGGCGGTGTGGCTTTTTGCCAGCTGGCCTAAGATCACTATCCCCTCCCCTCTCTCTTCTCCATTGTTGGGGTTTATAGGGATGAACTATCAGGCCTGGCTTGTTTGTTTAGATGTGGGTCTTGCCTTTTTTTCATTTTTGGCCAGAGCTGGCACTTCAACTATAATCTTTTCCACCTTCACCTTCTGATAGCTGGGATAGCTTCACCTTCTGATAGCCACCACTCCCGGCAGAGCATGTACTTTCGAACTTCAAATAAGGGTTGTCTTTTGGGTCAGCTTCTCTCCTGGCCTTGCTCTGTAGAGGGGCACAGCATGGGACATTTGGAGGGTCTCACAGCCTTTGAGGCAATGTCATTGTCAGAAGGCCTGGCTCCCTGGTTTTTCGTTCTTCGTTCCTGCTGTCCTCTCCTGGAGCTGCATAGCATCTGCTGACCACTCACGTGAGTTAGTTCAAGGCGAGAGATTTCCGTCTTTCCTGTCCCATGCAGATCCAGCCCTTTGTAGAGCAGTTTGCTGAAGTGAATCAGATGAGTTCTTCAGAGCGAAAGGAAGTCAGAGGATGAAATAAATAAAAGCAGAAAGGAAATTGAAAGGGGCGGTGGCGGGGGAACATATGTTTTCAGATGATATTTTAAAATAGATGGAGAGTTGATGAGAGAGAGATACTGAAAACTGACTCCAGATGGCAGGAATAGCAATGGCAGGCTGGTGTGAAGGGACAGAACGCAGGCTGGCATCAGACAGGGGGAGGGAGCCAGGGAAGCAGCCTGGGGAAGGGGGAGGAGGCTTCGAGGTTGTATGGAAAGAAATGAAAACCACAGAATCTATACCATTGCCATTCGTTCAGTAATTTACTCAGCAGGCTCATGTTGTGTAGTAACTCCCCCAACTCCTTTTATGGCATACTTATAAAAAGGCAGATTTGTTTCATGTTGACTTCTTTACGAAGGCAAGGGCTATAGGAAAAACAATAGCCATGGTGGCCAGTTCTCACAGATGTCTCTGGGGGAGGAAAGAGGCTGAGGAGGACTCAGCAAGTGTTGTTTTTCCAAATACATGCAAGTTGAGATGATACGTATCTGTTGGAGAATAGTCATGCTTTTCTGTAATATTCTTGGACTCTAAGAAAGCTGAAGTTCCCTTCCTTCAAGGATCAATTGGGAAGACAGTAATCACAAAGGACATCAAGAAACGAGAAAGTATTGCAATTCTAGCATTCAGATGCCCAGAATGGGCTTCTCATTACCAAGAGGGGTAGGAAAATTCACCCATAATCCCTTTGGGTGAAATGATGCAGTTAATTTTATAATTTTATGAAAAGCCAAGTTTCCTTACTCTGAATTTGGTGTTCTATTTTCATTCAGTGAGAATTTACTGACTGCCTCTTGTATGCCCCATGTAACAGTTCTATGTCTATAAAGAGGAAAGTGTCATGGTTCTGCCTCCTGTAATGATATCTATCCTCTGCATGTTTGAGAGTGTGAGTGTGTGCATGTGTGAGCGTGTGAGAGTATGATTATATGAGTATGTGCACATGTGAACATATGTGCAAGTATATTTCTGTGTGAATGTGTTACTGGGTAGATATGTGTGTGTGTGTGTGTAAAAACCACACATCAGAGAGACAGACAGAGAGAGACAGAGAGAGACAGAGAGAGACAGAGAGAAAGGGTGAAAGGGAGATGCTATTCCGTTATTGGAGAAGAACTGAAGCTTCAGTGTCTGTAACTGTTCATGTGGCTGTTCACCTACTTTTTTCTTTTTTTTGCCTGTTCTCAGCCTGCCCATGAATGGTCGATGTTTCTATAATTGTTACCACTACTTAGCTATCAGGGTGCTAGAAAACATCAAGACCTAAAAGGAGATGATAGAATTAAAATGGCCACACTTGTCTAGACTCCAGAAGAATCATCTACCCTTGTGTCATCAGAGGCTTTCACTGTTCACACCTACAAAATGCCTAGTGCCTTCCTTGGCTGGTCCTTGTTCTGTGTCGGGAAAAACCAGTCATTTTGGGCACTGAGGTTGAGGGCTTGCTTTGGGTAGCATTCATTGTAGTTTGACCCAAGGTTAGCCCAGCTTTATCTTTTCTATTTACATTTTTCTAGGACTTCTCTGTTTCTGTTGCTTGACCATGGCAATCTGTTTGTAAAGCTCTTGTTGATGGCAGAGCTCAGGGGCTGACAGTACATAACACTCACCAACTGCAGACACCAGGGCTGGAGATTGCTACAGGGAATGGGCAGGACTTTATTTGCTTAAATGCAAGAAGTAATTATTCAATTTTATTACATAATTATTAAAACCTATCTGGAGACAATAAGGAATTGGCAGTGTGTGTGTGTGTGTGTGTGTGTGTGTGTGTGTGTGTGTGTGTGTGTGTGTGTGCGTAAGGTAGTGATATCTCAGGAGTTAAAACTTTTCAAATGTATTTAAATAAAATATAAGCAGAGAAACATTCCTTTTCCCCCTCCTGTGCTGGCTCTGGAACTGTAACTCACATAGTTAGCGCTCTACTATTTGTGCTACAGCTCCACTTCCAGCTATTTTTTTGGGGGGAGGGGGAGGGGTGTATTTTATTGGAGGTAAGAATCCAATGCATTTTCCTGTCTGAGCAAGCTTTGAATTGTGATCCTCAGATCTCGGCCTCCAGAGTAGCCAGGATTACAGGCATGAGCCACTTGTGTCTGGCCAACATCCCTTCTTCTTAAAGGACAGTTGGCAGAGTACTGTAGATGAGAAGAGCAGAGGGACCTATGGGAAAGTAGATGAAAAGATGGACCCAGAGTGAGGAGGGAAAAGTGGAGCTAGAAATGCTGATGGGATGGAAGTGGCTTAAATATTGGCTACTCAAACTGAGTAGCTCTAAAGTGTTGTCTGTGAAGAACAACCCTTTAAGACAACAAAAGCTTCAAAACAATGTCTTCGGGCTGACCTCAGTTATGTTACCTTTGACTGAATTTTATTCAAGAGAACTTTTAAATTGCTGTTACGATTTCATAAGTCAGGTAATGAGTCCCATTTCTTTTTTTGGACAATGCCACCCTTTTCTCCACTCTTTCCTGCCTACAAGTTCATTTTCAGCATAGTGTCTAGTGAGTTCCACTGCTGCATTTGTTCACCATTTGTCTCTCCGTTTTTATGACCCCTTACCCTCCCAAAGACAGATAAATGAACGAACAAGACAAAAAGAAAAAAAAACCTTCTCATTCCCATTTCCTGAAATTTATTTTGATAAGTATTATTTTATATAATCAGAGGCATGGAGGCATTGCGTCTCTGTGTTCCTCTCCTAAGAGCCTCCGCTTTCAGTCTTACTGTGTGCGAATCCTGTATAATTTATCATGTCTTGGTGTATTTTAGATCTAGCTTCCACATATGAGAGAAAATATGTGCCGTTGTCCTCTCTGGGCTTGGCTTTCTCGATGGAGATTTTTGAAGAGTACATTTTATGTACAAATTACGTTATGGGTATCTCTAGTTAAAGGAATGAGCTAACTGAGGGAGTGAATAGGGAAGGGAGAGAGCTAAAAGAAGGTGTGTGGAGGAAATGAGTGGCTAAGGCTCCTACAATTTCAGGGGTACTGAAGTGCAAAGCAGATTATCTGTTCCTTTTTCTTTCCCTTTTCTGCTTTCCTTTTCCCTCACTCCTCACTCCTTCTCTCCTCTTTTCCTTTTTCATTTCTGCCTTTGTCCTAGGGAATCAGACCCAAGGCCTTATATGCTAGGCAAGCACTGTACCACTGAGCTGTATCCCAAGTTTCAAATTTTATTTCTTTTAAGCAGAATCTATTTTTTTCCTTCTACTCATAGATTATTAACAACAAGATCATTCTTCTTTTTTTAGTAGATAATGTATTTTTATTTACTTTAGCTCCCGAGTTTATAAATTTGTGATCGACATATAATTGCATATACTTCTGGGGGTATCTTGTGATGTTTCACACGTGTACATTGTATAATCATGAATTCAGAGTAGTTAGCATATCCATCACTTTAAACAGTTATCATTTCTTGCCAAGGGGAGTCTAGCTCAGTTGGTAGGACTGCTTGCCTAGCATGTCTGAGGCCCTGGATTTGATTCCCAACACTACTGAAACAAAAAGCTCACAAAATAACCAAAACAAAAACTACACAGCAACAACAACAACAGGAGTTCACTTCTTTATAATATGACCTTTCTTCTAGCTGTCTTGAAATGATATATTTCTAATTGTCTGACTATAGGAGAGAAAGCACTAACACTTCTTTCTCCTATATAATTGTAACTTGGCCTATGTTAACCAATCTTTTCCTCTCTTTTCCTTACCTTCATCCCAGTGACTCATAACTATTAGCCTTTGCCCTATTTCTATGAAAATAACTTTTTTTAGATTTTTACATCTGAGTGTGATCATGCACTATTTTGTCTGTAGGTACCTAGTTTATTTTACATCGCATAACGTTTTCTAGATTTCTTTATATTGCTACCATTTCAAGATCTTCTTCCTCCTTCTTTCCATCATGTATATGTACCCCATTTTCTTTATTTGTTTGTTGATAGACACTTAGGTTGACCCACATTGTGGCTGTTATGAATAGCTATTTCTTAAAGTGAGACCTACAAATGGCCAATAGATGTATAAAAAATAGTCAATAACACTATTCAGTGGGGAAAGGTAAACTGAAATCACAGCAAGGCATCCAGCAGAATGGTTCACCATCCCTGTGGTTCACACCAACCAGAGTGGCCATTGTGCAAAAATCAAAAGATCACAAATGTTGGTAAGAACTGGGAGAAAAAGGGAACCCTTATACACAGTTGGTGGAAATGTAGATTATTAGCACAATCACTATGGAAAATGGCATGGAGGTGCTTCAAAAAATGAAAAACAGAACTACTGTATGATCCAGCAAATCCCACTATGAGGTAGATATCGACAGGATGCGAAATGAGTGAGTCAGAATTATCCCCATGCTCATGTTCATCTTGATATATTACTTTTCTCTTCATGGGAAATAGCCATAAATTGATAGGAGATCTATCCTACTTAAAGCAAAAAGCACAGCACTGCCATTATGAATAATGATACATTTAGAGAGGTAGAAGATAATCTAGTCTAACCCTCTATATTTTACTGATGGAGAAAGCTGTCATTTACCAAAGTTAAATGACTTGTTCAATCTGGTGAGTGGATTAGAGATAGGAACCCAGGTGTTCTTTACATTCCTGTTTGGTCCTTTATCTGTTGAGTACCTGAAGCTACTTGGGGGAGGAAGGTATGGGAAAGATAAATCCAGTCTTCCTTGTCATTTCTCAAAGCCGTGAAGGAATAGGTTGCTATGGCTGAGCTGGTGAAGCTGACAGGTGGTAAGGAAACAGATGCGATTAGGGCATCTTTGAGCACTGAGCCTCTGATTTCCAATCCCAGGGTTTGAAGACAAAGTTGTCATCCTTATTTGAACCATACTTAATGTTAAAATCCTGGCCTAAGTAATGTTTGGCCTTAACAATTTGAATTGTAGTCTAGTTATCTGTTTGCAAAAGGCAGGATTATGCTAATGACAATGTTAACGTCTCTTAAATTAGTGTTTTCCAGATTTTTTTTGTTTGTTTAGAGTGAAGAAAAAAAATCTCACCTGAAGAGTTAGTAAGTGATTTCAGCCATCTTTCCTTTTTGATTTTCACTACTCATACACATACAATTTCTCTCCCTTTCCTTGCGTTCTCAGGCTGGAGTTTCTCCAGTTCAGTCAATACTTTGGATAAATGTCTCTACTTTTTGTCACCTACTGGGCAGAACATTTGTGAGACTTCTCTTTTGGAGCAAGGATTCTGAAATTCCTCAGAACAGTGGCCCAGAGATGAATGTAGACAACTGATTGGTGAGCTCCATCTGTAGATTCTGGCCCAAAGTGGTCCAGAATGAGATGAGGCTGTGGCATGTGTATTTAAATACCCATTCTTGTTGGGATGAGTTCTTGGTGGGAGGCCGGAGTTCTGTCTATTGGCCTTTGGGTTTTCTGCACCATCGTTTAGGATGGAAATGACATCTACTCTCTCTTCTATTATTCTCATTTTTCCAATTGACAACTCTGGTTCAATGAAATTCAGCAATGTGAAGAATAGAAGCTGAGCTATGTCCTTACTTTGTCATCTGATGTTATCCTGTGTCTGCAAGCCACATGCTACCACCCAAGTGACAGTTGAGGAGTTAAGTAGGCTTTTTAACAATACCTGTCTGCAGGTGTTTAGCTCCTGAAGGACTTGTAAGAGCAAATTAAGCTGAGTAATGATGCTTAATGTGTCAAATCACAGATAAATACAAATTTTCTGTAGAAAACCTGGAGTGGAAACTAGTCTTTTACAAACATGACAGAATGTTTCCTTATTCAAAGAAAAAAAATTACCCATGTGAACGGGCAGTAAGAAGTGTGTGTGATTCATGGGTATGAGTAATACGGGAGAGTCTTAGGAAACTAGTCTAGGACATTTGTGTAAGAGATTTCACAAGAAGCATATTGATTTGTTTAGGAAGCAGCAGACTTTTCAGGATAAAGTGATTCCTCCCTTCGCCCCCTCTTTCTCTCCCCCCATCCCCGCCAACCAGTTCAGCTGGTGAGCTTATATACATACATTTGATTAAGATAGAGACTTGTGGACGCAGGAGCAAAAGAGGTTCTGTGTATCTTTTTCTATCTTTTCCCTTTCTTTTCTTTTTCTTTCTTTCTTTTTTTTTAAATCCTGAAGGTAGCTCTTTGGCCACATCTAGTTGTGCACCTTTTCTCTGATTTCAGCTTGTTGGCAAGAATAGGGCTTTGGAAATGTTCTTTGGCTTATATGGGTTTAGCAGCTGGATAAACACTCATGGAATTTTTTTTTCCAGAACTGGTAAAGAGGCTGATAAACTTGGCTTTGAGCTTCTGTTTCCTAGTGTGCTGTATGAGTGTAGGAGAAGACAGAAGCACGCTAAGAAACAGTAGGAACTTTTGCTCATTGCTTTCCTTCCTACCTCCAAAGCTCTCTCCAACTTATGGTGCTCTGACAAAGTGCTTAAAATAACTCGTGAGTTGGTAGACCCTGGTACAAACCTTACAAATCTTTACCAAATACTTATTCTGTGAGTTGTCACAGCCATATGCAAAGAGATCTAATCTTGAGGAATCATCATTTGGCAATATTGAAGTGGAAAAAAAAAGAAAAGAAATGTATGGCCTACCTTCAGAATTAATAGCATTTCTCTTAAAACATTCTTCTTGCATTTTTCTTCCTCTTAGTAGGTGTACAGGAAGCCAAGCATCAGAATAAAAATACCATAAATTCAGAAAATTGGGTCTCTATATTTTTTTGAGTCTCTATTTTTGTTGTCATAAACTTTCCCTCACTTCAGAGAGAATATGCTGTGAGTCCACCGTGGATCCTGTGCACACAGGCTACTTACTTCAAGTTCTAGAAAGACTTTGTTGTAATATAATTTCATCAGTTGCTTGGCATGGGCCCCTGATGGACAGGCTGGAGAAACTGATAAGAGAAGCAGGCGAAAAGGCAGGGGCCTTTAATGTCTTATTCAATTCACTCTTCATAAGACATATCAGATGTGAAGGGCCTGGAATGGTTCCCAGTTTATAGGAGAGTAAAGAGAGTCAAAAAAGAAAAAAAAGAGTTAAAAAGTTCTTTGAAGAACAGGAATTACTTGGATTTGTAAGGCCTGCCCAGAACTGAAGGAACAAGCAGGTGCCGCCGTGGTGGCGGTTATTATTATTTTTCCATTATGGAGATAAAGAGCAGTCCCTGAGAAGGAAAACTTGTCAGGTATTGTGGCTAGCTTAAAAATAGGACATTAAGATGGATTGACAATGAAAATGTAGATAAGCCAGACTAACCACAAATATAGGCAGATATATTATAACCAATCATCAAATAATTCGATGTCTCTTATAGAGGAACACAGTAACCAAATGGGTTTTGTATCAACTAAATGGCATTAGACCTAATTTAGCTGCCTTCTTTCTATAGAAACATATAGTAGGCAATGGGACAATGATAGCTGTGCTCATATTAATTTTAGTAATCTGAGGCTTTCCATTGGTCTTAGTATGGGACATGGATGATGAAGAAAGTCACATCCATAGAACTTTGTCCTTGTTCCCATAGTCAAAGGTCTTTAGAAGTAGCGATAGCTTATAGGAAATAGTTCTGTTTAATTACACATACAGACACACCACACAAAGTAGGGAGTGGAGATTGAGAACATAACTCATCAAATTTTTAGATTTCATGGAGTTTTTCTACTGTAAAATATAAAAGAATTCAAATTGACCTTAACAAATCGAAAAAATGACATGCTATAGGATTAAATTAGTTATGGATGGAAACATCATTAGCAAATACAAGATGAGAAAAACTACTATACTACTGTTACACTTTAAGCATGAGATAAGAATCTCAGATGGGAGAGATGGGGAGCAGTGACCGAATTTGGGAAGAATTTCAAAGAAAAAGCTAAAGGTACTAGGTAAAGCTGATTGGATAAACAAGTGAGGTGCTTTAATTTTGTCTGAACACTGCATTTTCAGGCTACCACGTAGCATCAGATTTGATTTTATTGTACTAGAAAGAATGTAAAATCTGCCTAGGATCATGGTTTTTTTTTCAGCTACATTATAAAACTAAGATTTTTGTTGCTGTTGTTGGTTGTGGGCATGGTCCCTGAGCTCTTTTGCTCAAGGCTAGCACTCTACCACTTTGAGCCACAGCACCACTTCCATAAACTAAGATTTTTTTTGAGAAAAGTGATCTAAGAGGGAAGTATTATAAAGACCATCCCTTCCTACAACAGTTATTGAATTGTAAGTGTTGGAATTTAAAATAATCTCCACTCACTATGAAGTACCAGCTTGTTTTCTTGCATAGAAATGATGGTGGGACTCACTCCAGTTAGAATGGCTAAAATCAAGAACTCTAAGAACAACAGATCCTGGAGGGGATGTGGACAGCAGGGAACCTTACTGCATTGTTGGTGGGAGTGTAAACTTGTTCAGCCACTTTGGAAAGTAGTATGGAGGTTCCTCAAAAGAGTCCACATAGAGCTCCCCTATGACCCAGCAATCCCACTTTTGGGCATTTACCCAAATGATCACAAACAAGACCACACTAAAGCTACCAGCACAACTATGTTTATTGCAACACTATTTACTATAGCTAAGATATGGAACCAACCCAGATGCCCCTCAGTAGATGAATGGATCAAGAAAATGTGGTATACATACACAATGGAATTCTATGCCTCCATCAGAAAGAATGGCATCGCCCATTTGTTAGGAAATGGAAAAACTTGGAAAAATTATATTAAGTGAAGTAAGCCAGGCCCAAAGAAACATAGGTCCCATGGTTTCCCTTATTTACAATATCTAGTATATGTCTGAGTCAAGCAGAAAAGGTCAGATAAGGTGATGTTAGAGAAATGAACCCTAAGATATGTATTCAAATGTTTTTTTCTTTCATGCGATTGTTTCTAACACATTTATAAGATTATTTCTTTGTTGATTTATATGTCCCTCCCCCACAGTATAACCCCTGCTTTCACTGTATTTGATGTCAGTATAATTTGTGGAGGGGAAGGGGAAAAACAAATCGTTTAAAGAGGGATACAGGTGGACCCATTGCAACAATGAGATGTACAGGTCGTTATGTCGAAAAATGAACTTTACAACTTTGGTGCGGGGGGAGGAGGGTAGCTGGGAGGATTGAGTGGGGGGGCGGGGGGAGGATGGGAAGGGATGGGAAGGGGAAACAAAGGAGGAGGCTACAATGCTTGATAAGAAATGTACTCATTGGGGCTGGGAAGGTGGCTCAGTTGTAGAGCGCTTGCCTTGCATGCCTGAGGCCCTGGGTTCGATTCCTCAGCACCACATAAGCAAAAAGAAAAAAGCTGGAAGTGGCACTGTAGCTCAAGTGGTAGAGCGCAACCCTTGAGCTGAAGAGCTGAGGGGACAGCACCCAGGCCCAGAGTTCAGGCCCCACGACCGGACCCCCCCCAAAAAAAAAGAAAGAAAGAAATGTACTCATTATCTTGCCCGTGTAATTATAACCCCTCTGTACAGTATTTTCACAATAAAAAATAAAAATTAAATAAAAAAAGAAATGATGGTGGGATTTGAACCTAGGCTCTGATGGGTGGAGAGAATTGCATGGACTTGTCTGAAGAAGACTCAGGCAGTCAGCTTGACTTTGGAGTATGGAGCAGAGAGAGAGTAGTCAAAGTTGTACACAGGTTCTAGTTGGGATGATTGGGTGGTGGTGGAACACTGCAGAGAAACATAATATGTGTGTGTATATGTGTATGCGTATATATATTCATATATGATATGGAGAGTGAGAACTTGATTTTTTGTTTACCATGCTGACTCTGAAAGTGCTGTCAGGATGTGTAAAAGGATCTTTGAACAACTTGGGTTGTCCTTCCTATGTTTTATTTTAATTTTTTTATTTTTTTTTGGTCGGTCGTGGGGCTTGAACTCTGGGCTTGGGCGCTGTCCCTGCACTCTTCAGCTCAAGGCAAGCACTCTACTGCTTGAGCCACAGCACCACTTCCAGTTTTCTAGTGGTTTATTGGAGATAAGAGTCTCATGGACTTTCCTGCCTGGGCTGGCTTTGAACTGTGATCCTCAGATCTCAGCCTCCAGTAGCTAGGATTACAGGTGTGAGCCACTGTGCCTGGCTCCTGTATTTTATTTTGCTTGTCATGATTTCAGTTATTCAGAATCAACTGAAGTCTGAGAGTATTACACAGAAAATTACAGAAGTCAGCAGGCCAGACATTTGAAGTTGCAGCCATTCTGAGTAGATGAATCATCAATTATATATAACCTTACTCCTTCCTTCCTGGGATAGGCATAGGAATCCATCCCTTTATCCAGTGTGTCTATACTGTTCATGTTATCCACCACTTAGTCATGAATAGCCTGCCAGTGATCAGACTGGCTGTCACAGATTGGCTTGTGCTCAATCCTTAGTTTACTTCACCGTGGTCCTAGAGTAAGAGTAGTCATGATAACAATTTTATTACAGTACAATGTTATTGTTATTCTTGCCAGTCACTTTCACTACTTAATATATCAACTAGTCATAGGTATGTATAAGAGAAAATGTAGAATATGTGGGGTTTGTACTAGTTGAGTTTCAGGCATCTGCTGGTGGCATATACTTCCTACAGATAAGACACTACATATCTAATGTTCACTAGTGAAATTTTTCTTTCTTTCTCCTCCCCTTTTCTGTGGCAGTACTGGAGTTAGAACTCAAGGCCTTAGGCTTACCAAGCAAGCTCCCAACCACTTAAACTATTTCCTTAGCTCTGACTCAGTAGTTAGCTGTTTTGAGACTAAATGAGGCAAATGAAAACAAACTAAAAATGACAATTATAACAATACAGAGTAACAATATTGCCAGTATCCCTATTCTTGGGTTTGGGGGATGATTGTTAAGTAACAGAGGGACCATTCAACTTTCTAATTCCTAATAGCTGTCATTTGTCCCCACATAACTTTGTATAACCCAAGTCACTGAGTTGGATAAATACTAAAAAAAAACACAAAAAACCGTGAAGAGTGAAAATTTGTTCATTGTAAGAATGTATTTTGTTAATTTAGGGAGAACAAATAAGAGAATGATCTTGTCTTTGTGATTTGAAAGGTAGATACCTGCTTCAAACAAAGGTAATATGTCTATATTTATAATTTTATTAGATAGATGTTCTTGGGGTGACAAGCGCTGTTTTGTGGATCCTGTAACTCTCGAGAAAGTCACTGCATTGGTGTCACTAATAGGAGTTCTGCTTCCTGGAATTCAGAGCTCGCAGTGCTGACAGGGGACTCTGCCTGGCAACTCCAGCCATGTTCATTTTCCATTGAGAGTAGGCTCACTGGAACCCAGGGTGGAATCTGAGTAAAGATAAGAATATGTGAGGCGTTAACGTTGAGACGGTTCACATGGTTCACATATGTGCCATGCTGTATGACAATGCAAGAATTTTTAAGCTTACGAGAAGGCAAGATGAATATTTAAATCATAAAATATTGGTTGTACAAAGGATCATGTATGGTCACCCTATTTTGACTACCATGAGAATTCTTTTTCTTTTCTTTTCATCCCGAGTAGCATTTGTTGTGGCTCTGGTGGGGAGGGCCGATGCAGAAGGAAGGCAAGTTGCTATTGGAGCCCAGTGCTGAGTAAGGTGCATTCTGCTCTTATTTCCAGTTAGTCACTCCTCCATTACTGAAAGCAGCTACCAGACCTGATCAGCCCCTCCCCTGCTGTTACTTACATTTTTACCCTCTTTTTTTGTGTGTGAAGATATTGGGGCTTGCAGTTGGGGCCCTGTGTTTGATTTGCAGGTACTCTACCATTTGAGCCATGCCTGCAACCCTTTTGGCTTTTATTTTGGTTTTTGGATAGGATCTTGCACTTTTTGCCTAGGACTCATCTTTCTACCACTGCCTCCCAACAGAGCTGGGATGCTGCGGATGATAGGATTCTGTGCCACCGTTCCCTACCCTCTAAGCAACAGGTCCATTGACACCTGCCATGTCTCACTTGTCTACACTTTCTTTGGTTGTTGTAGGTGGTGGTCATTGGGGCTAACCTCAGGACTTGGGCAGTGTCCCTGAGCCTCTTTGTGCTCAAGGTTAGAACTCTACCATTTGAGCCACAGCACCACTTCTGGCTTTTTCTGAGTAATCTCACAAACTTTCTCCCCAGGATGGTTTCAACCTGCCATCCTCAGATCTCAGCTTTCTGAGTAGCTAGGATTACAGATGTGAGCCACCAGTGCTCCAGCACTTTTCTACACTTCCTTGAAACTAGTTCTGGTATCAACTTTCTTGAGATTGTTGAGTGACCTTCCTTTTGTGTCACCCACCCCATCCCTAGCACTTTGCATGCTGCTACTCCTGCCTTGGAGTCTGTCTGTCCTTGGTTCCTTTCATCTTCACCGCATAGAATAGTTCTTCAAAGACGCTTCCCATTAACTCCATAGAGTGCATTCTCTTAAAAAAATTATACATATTTTTTATTGTAAAAATATTGTACGGAGGGGTTACAGTTACATGAGTTGTAGATTGCATTCTTTGACTCTTTATAGAACCATTGGCAAAGACTTCATCCTGCTTGTTCACCTCTGTCCAGGTCAAGATTGTTGGAGTAGGAGAGATTCTGAGGTGCAATCCTGCCTTGATGGGAAGGTTGGCGGTCATTATTCTTAGCTCATGACCCCTGTGCCTGGGATATGCGTCTCTTCTCTTATAGTAGCGATAGCAGGCTATTTCTGTTTACCAGGTATTCTAGTTTCCTTTGCTGAAGGAGGGCAATGCCATCCTGCCTGGCTGTGTCACAGTGGCCAGGAACTCTGCATTGGTGAATGGAATGAGGCCGGGGGGGGGGGGAGGCAAGGGGTTGATGGTGTGTCACTCTGGGCAGAAATTTTATGAGCCAGACTGGTGTACAATATCCCTCTCTTGCTTCAGGAGCCTGCCCCTATTGAGATAGGTCATTGGCTCCCAGTTTCCAGCATATATCTAGCAAGTCTGGGGAACTCGGGGGTGATGTGTTCCCATAGCATAATCAAGCCCATCCATCCATCAAGATACATCCATCCATCTAGATACATAATATGTACATACAGAAGTTCAGTGGTGTTTTTCTGTGTTTCAAGTAGATTCAGTACAAAAAGTGGATAGCTTATTTGAGAATGTACCAAGAACCATTTATTTCAGTTTCTGTTTCTGAGTACTTTCCACATGAGTGCTCTTCTCTTAAGGATGGAGTATGATGAATCAAATCTAGAGTACTTAAGTATTATAAAATCTCAATTATGTAGAAGTCAAGACTGCAAACTAGGGCGTTGAAGTAATTCCAAGACCTCAAACAGCTGGATTAATTGTCATACATTCCAAATACCAAAGCCCTAAGATGTTAATATCCTGTGGGCACTAACTCAGGGACTTTTAGTTTTAGGTGCCCAGGTTTAACATGCTTAGTTATCAAATTCTTTTGCCTTTAGCAGATTAAAGGCTGCTGATTACAAGAGGGGGATTGTGTGTGTTACCCGAGGCGGTTTTTACTAAAACCTGGGAAGAAAGTCTGAAAAAAGAGAAGAGTCAGAAACTTAAGAAGTGGGTTTAAGAATTCATGAGGCCTTGTTATGGGGAGGATTTGGGGATTCCAGCTCACAGACCTGGCCATAGCAAGGGCTTTGAGGCCTCAGTGTGTGTTCTACGGAATGAGAGTAAACTTGACCTATCAAGATAAAAGCTTAGTTATGTGTCGAATCATCACATGTTTGGATTATCTTAGACATATTTCTGTAAAAACTTGAAAATGCGGATGGAGGTATGGCTTTGTGGTAGCCCTTGCTTAGTAGTCAGGAAGCCTAAATTCAAGTCTCAGTACCAACAAAATAAAAAGAAAATGAAAATTTAAAGGCTAAGTGTTCATTCTCACTAAATGTGCTGCTATAGTTTGGGTCCTTTATTGCTGGGGAATAGCTGGTGCTGGTGAACTCAAGTCCTTATACTTGCTTAAACAAGCATTCTACCTCTTGAGTCATGTCCCCAGGCCCTTTAGTTTGTTTTTCGGATAAGAGTCTCTGTGCTTTGTGTAAGCTTTGCCTGGGCTGGTCTCAAATCATTAACCTCCTGTCTCCACCTCCTAGTAGCTAGAATTACAGGTATGCAAAACCATGCCAGGCTTACTGTTTCAATTTTAAATGAAAGGCCCACAGTATAGGAGGCTTACTTCCCAGGGAGACACTATTAGGAGGTGTTAAAACTTTTAAGAGGCGAGGTCTGATGGAAGGTCTTCAGGACAAAAAGGCCTACTTTTGAGGGGGTATTATTTTCTGACAAGAAACTATGAGCCCAAATAAACCTTTCTTCTTCATAAGTTGATCATTTCAGGTATTTGTTACAGTGACAGCATGCCAACACATATCCCCATTCATTAACTTAGCTAACAAACATTATTGTTGATTACAATAGACAAGGTTTGTCATTGGAATCACAAAGAGATGTCAGCTATCTTTGTGCTCTAGAATTTCTCAGAGCTAGAAAAATAAATGTGACACTGTGGCATGACTTTATGCGAGATAGATACATAGTCATATGTAAGTTTAAGACAGAGGGAGGGATGTACAGAAGAAGAGGGAGAGGGAACAGAGAAGAGAAAGAGGAGAAGGGAAGAGAGAGGAGAGGAGAGGAGAAGAGAGTGAAATTGAGAGAAGAGAAGAGAGAGGAAAAGAAAAGATAGAAGAAGAGAAGAGAAGGAGAGGCAAATTCTTGATAAGGAAAGATGGTTGGTGAAAAGAAATCCCTTAGAATAATAATGATTTTACTGAGTCTTGATGGATAGTTTAGCAGACAACTAAAGCAGTTGGGATTGATACTGAGAGGAGAGAGAAGGATCTTCCAGACAGAGAGCCAAGGTGCTAAAGCTGAGAGACACATTATGGTATGTTTGTGGGGAGGGAGATATACAGGTAGGGAGGGTGGGCTTGCCATTTTCTCTACTGGTGGCAGGCAGGTGAGATATGACTTGACTTTTTAGCAGATAGCTATTTGTTTTTGGTTTCTAGTTTCAGTAGAAATTTGTTTTTTGTTTCCTCATCTTCAGAAGCAAAATCCAGGCCACTTTTTTTTGGTGTAAGTGTCTTAAAGAACAATTTTTTTACATTTGAAAGAAAACTGATGAGGAATATTTATAAACATATGGAAATAGCATCATCTTGTTTGAGTTACAAGATGATGATAGAAAGTTAAAAAGTTCGATAAAAAGTTAGAAATCTGAAATGCCATTGATTTCTCCTTACACAGATTGTGTGGTTTTGCATAAGTTAATATTTATGCATTTCTTTTTTTTAATTAATTATTTTTTATTTGTGAACATACTGTACAGAGGGGTTACAATTACATGGGCAGGATAATGCGTACATTTCTTACCAAGCATTGCAGCCTCCTCCTTTGGTTTACCCTTCACATCCCTTCCCAGCCTCCCCCCTTCCCCCAATCCCAACCCTTCTCCTCCCTCCCTTCCCCCCCCCGACCGACGTTGTAAAGCTCGTTTTGGGCATGACAACTTATATTTATGCATTTCTAAACACAAATACAAACCAGCTCTATGTTATGTCAGTTTTAAGATAAATAGCTGTGAACTGAGCTCTTAAACTTCTGTAGAAAGCTGACATGCTATTGATTTCTCCTTACACAGATTGTGTAGTTTTGCATAAGTAATATTTATGCATTTCTAAACACAAATACAAGCCAGCTCTATGTTATATCAGTCTTA
Organism: Dipodomys ordii; assembly: GCF_000151885.1. NCBI lineage: Eukaryota > Metazoa > Chordata > Mammalia > Rodentia > Heteromyidae > Dipodomys > Dipodomys ordii. The sequence goes on from NW_012267240.1 coordinate 11,406,319, forward strand.
AGATAAATAGCTGAGAACTGAGCTCTTAAACTCCTGTAGAAATTAACAATGTTGACTCGTAGGTTTGCCCCATCCTCTTTGGCCCATTTACTATATCAGTACACCAACAGAATACTGGGTTCTGCCATTTGAAAACATTCATGCAGCTTTTCAAGATGTATCTTATCAAGGAAATACTGGGGAGACAAGAAAAAGTACACATATAGCCCATTTTAAGAAAATCCAAAATGAACCCCCCTCAGATTTCTATCTAAAAAAAACCTTCTCTGATGTATCTAAAATATCTCCACTATTTTTTATCTTAGTGTCTGAGAGATTTGTCTACACTGCAGAGTATAATACAAAGAGAAAAATTGTGTTTTTCTCCTTTTATCTGGATGCTTAGTGCTATGAAGCTCCACATTTGCTCCTATTTTCATCATTATGTATTCATATTAGAATTTTACTTGAGCAAAAGTTAACTTAATTCTTACAGAGAGGATGGCTTTGATGGATTAATTAAATGAGCATGTGTTTGTTGTTTGAAAATATATTCACTGAAAATTGGGGAAAATACGGAATGTCTCAAACAATGAGACAAAGTGGCTGTGGCTTGATACAATCTCTGAAGGTATTATGTTTTTGGAAGGAACAGAGATGGCAGGAATTACATAGGACACATCGCTAAACATTGGATGGCTCCTATCATGAAAGTCAAGCAATTTTAGGAGTCAATTCCTTCCAAATCTCTGGTAGTTTGTCTTCTAGGCATCATTGACTGTGAGGTGGGAGGAAGCTGCTTGGGCACAGCAAAGTGTGACAAGTGCAGTGACACTGCCAAGGAACACAGGAGATGGGCTTGGCATGGCCCTTTCTTATTTCCTCATCCTACTGGTCTTTTTCCTCGAAAGCATTCATGTGCAAGAGGACTAGTCATGCATGACCTCCCCACCACGTTTCCTAATGAGTTGACCAAGGACCATGACTAGACCAGGTGGTCAAGTTGTATCCAGTCTCGGAGACCAGCAGGCTCGCCCCATGCTAGTGCATGGGCCCTGTGCTTTGGCTCATGTGTTGCTGGCAATCTAATAGGAGGGAGAAGGTAAGGTTATTTTATTCGCTGCATCTTTCTTAGAAGTCTAGCTCACATTCTGAGAATTGCTAGGACAAGTCTTCTACTGTCTTTCATTTCATTTCTCTCTCAGAGCTTTTACTCTCTAACATTCTCTCATTATGGTTACTATAACTACTCCATCTTGTTTATAGTGTGTCTGTTCAACTACTTGTCATGAGAGAACTGAAGAATAGATTATTGCCCATAAAGATTTTATAGTGTAACTGAGGAGACAGGGTGTATAAAAATGTAAAGCAAGCTGGATGCTGGTAGCTCACACTTGTAATCCTAGCTACTTAGGAGGCTGAGATCTGAGGATTCTGGTTTGAAGTCAGCCAGAGCAGTAAAGTCCATGAGACTCTTTATTTCCAGTTAACTCCAGAAAACTGGAAGTGGAGTAGTGGCTCCAAGTGGTAGAACACTAACCTTTGAGCAAAAAAGCTTGAGGACATCGCCCAAGCCCTGAGTTCAAGCCCTATGACTGCCCTCCCCCCCAAAAAACCCCAAACAAAACATAAATCAAATGTGTACAGACAACAATTTACATGGTGAACATGGTTGTATGCAATACCCTGACCATGAACCCATGCACTGCAGTACTTTGCAGTGGGTCCCTGGTCCAATGGAAGAAGCAGAAGTCTGAGGGATTCTCAAAGCCACACCCACTTGTTTGGGTTTCAGTATCTGAGGACCCAGAAAACCAGCATCTGTTTCTGGTGCTGAGGATTCAGGCTCTTTCTTTCTTTCTTTCTTTCTTTCTTTCTTTCTTTCTTTCTTTCTTTCTTTCTTTCTTTCTTTCTTTCTTTCTTTCTTTCTTTCTTTCTTTCTTTTGCCTGAACTCTGGGCCTGGGAGCTGTCCCTCAGCTCTTCAGCTCAAGGCTAGCGCTCTACCACTTGAGCCACAGTGCCACTTCTGGCTTTTTTCTTTTTGCTTATGTGGTGCTGAGGAATCGAACCCAGGGCCTCAGGCATGCAAGACAAGCGCTGTACTACTGAGCCACCTTCCCAGCCTCATGTTGGGAGGAATTTCATGCTGTGTTCTTTCCAATACTTCCTATCAAGTGACACACATTTTGGTTGTTTGAAACTGGTGATTTTGATACCAGTGATGTTAACTTTCATTCTTTAAATAAGGTCATGTCTACTAAAATTTCCCCTCTGTCAAATTATTTAATAAGAATTTTGTTGGGAGTACTTTGAAACTATCAGTCCCCATGGAACTTTTTTCCAGAATGGACTTAATGATTTTCTGTTTATTCAAGGAGTTATAGTTCATCACTATCATTATTTATTTTGATCCTAAAATTGCTCCATCCTTGCTTTGGAAGCAAGTTCCTGGGTGACGACACAATTCCATCATTCTTTGGGTTGGTCTTTACTTTCTGGAACATGTAGTATTACCCCTCCCTATTCCTGGGGAAAAAACATCATTTCTTTGAGTGAAGAATAGTATTTAGAAATATAACATGAGAACATTAGGTATGCTTAGCTATCAGATCCTCTTGGTAGAAAAAGCTAGAAAGTGTATGTTTATATGTATGTGTTAAGTATTATTTTGTATCTCTACGCATATATTAAAAACATGTTTGCACCAATATCTTAGTTGCTAGTCTTCTCCCTTTTCATACTGTAACCTTCCTTCCTTCCTTCCTTCCTTCCTTCCTTCCTTCCTTCCTTCCTTCCTTCCATTTCATTGGTCGTGGGCTCAAGCCCACTCAGAGCTTGGGTGCTGTCCCTCAGTGTTTTCCACTCAAAGCTAGTGCTCTACCACTCTGAGCCACAGCACCACTTCCAGTTTTCTGGTGGTTGATTGGAGATAAGAGTCTCAAGGACTTTCTTGCCCGGGCTGGCTTTGAACTGTGATGCTCAGATCTCAGCCTCTGGAATAGCTAGGATTACAGGCATGAGAGCCACCAGTGCCACAGGCTAACTCTCCTTTCTTAATGGTGAGAAAACTGCGTCCTGTTTTTGTCTGTGTATATACTTATTTGGTTGCTTCCTCTGGAAGTAGCAAGTTTTGTGCCCCTGTGGCTAACTGCCTCCTCCCCCTCCTCCTTCCCCCCCAGGAGGTTCTGCCATCCTGAGCCAGCCTCTGGTGCCTTACATAATGATTGGCACGTGGACCCGAGGCCAGCTTAGGAAACAAAGTGAAAGAAGTCCATATTCTTGGATAGCCATCATAACTGCAGGTCTGCTGGGGTTAGAATGTGAGTATGAAGTCAGCCTGGATAAGGAATTTTAAGTCGTGTGTATCATAATGTGAATGTCTGGATGAGCATCCTTGATTAGGGTAGCCCCGTTGGCAGGTTGCATACTAGTTCTCATGAAGTTACAGTTGCTCAATCGGACTTGGCATGGCCTTCATCTGGATCTGCTGTTTTAACCACTTTCCATGCCAAACCCAGAAACCCAGCCTGCTTCTTGCCAGTTGCAGCCCTAGTGCAAAGCAATCAGACATGCTTAAATTTCTTTGGGAAAATTTTTACTGCAATTATTTATTTTCATGCTCATCTTCCCTTCTAGACTACAGGACCCTGAGAGTCTAGAGACTTCATCTGATATAACATCCAGGGTGGTATTTGTTGAATAATTCAGTGAATGAATCTTGTCTTTGATTCAAAGAGCTTTCTCCAGCTTCTAAATGGAAGATTTCATCCCAAATGACTCAGTCATCCCCTCAAATGAAATCCGCCCTCAAAGTATGAATATTTACCATCGTCGGGAAGAGTCAAAAATACATGTTGCAGGCACAGAATGCAATATCAGAAGAGGAATTTTCAGAAATTTTGGCAGTATCATGATCACAGAATATATATATCATAAGCCAAAGTGCCTAGTTAGAAGGTGGTGACAGTATTTTGTTACATATAAATGAGTTGTGTTTGTTAAAAGATTAGGCTCTATACCTTTATTTATTTATCATTATTATTTATTAGTCAGCATATTTTGTTTGCATCAAAACTAAATGCTTGTAATAAGAGCAGAGTCATCAGAAATACCTCCTGCTGTCTCATCCTGATGGTAATATATGTTAAAGATTAGCTGAGATATCATACAAGATGGTTTGTACCATGAAAGAATCACAAGTGTAAGAATGGAATAATTATTGACATACTGCATCCATGTTTTATTTCTCTCTGAGGATTTGATTTTGGCTATTGCTTAAGGCTTTTGTCACATCTCCTATTATACAGAAAAAGAAAGATGAATATCCAGTATGAATAGAGCTGCCCTGGGAGGGTCGTAGACCTAAACAATGATCGTATGTGTCAATGCATGTCACTTCCACCTTATGTTTCTTTTACTGTCTTTAAAAAAAGGGGTCATCATCTCAAAGGAGAAAAAATAAATTGCAGAAATGAAGAATATGCAGCCCAGCATTTGTGGGCTTATGGGGCAGGTGGGAAATAGATTTAGGGGAAATAAGAGCCACATACCACATTGAGGGATGGGCTACACGTCTCCACTTCTTGCATTGGGGGTGAGGAGAGGTTGGATCTCTGTATGTGTTTACATTGGAAATAAATGACATCTCTTGTATCAAGATGGTAGGGTGTTGGGAACTTGAAGAAAAGGGTGATGCTCCAGCCCTGTAGCTAAAAATTCTGGGTGCCTGCTTTTGAGCAAGCATGGAACCCTGGTAAACCTTTGTTTCTTTGGCTCCACAGGTGTGTCAGGAGACTTAAATGAAAGTCGGGAGACTTCAGATGAAAGCCTGTGTTGCATTTTATATTGCATTAAAAAAATCTTAAGATGGAGTACTACTTCCCTTTCATCTCTTCCTTTCCTTTCCTGGCCCCTGTCTACTTGTTCTTTTTACCAGGGTGGTACCCAAGACTCTGGTTGCCAGGCCTGATGGGAAGTTCTGACTAGAGTTAATAGGAAATCAGGCTGAGAGTCTTAGAAGGAAAAGTTGACTGACTATATTTAGGAAAAACAACAACAATAACAATAAGAAGCTACAAGGTAATGTTGTCAGAGGTGGGTACTTATTATACAGTCTACCATTTAGATCTTGAGGTAATAGGAATGTAGATGTTCTGATGCTTCTATCAAGGCTGTCAGGGCTTAATGAAATTCCTCATGGGGCAAGAGCCACATGTGCTTATTAAGATTGGATCAATTGATACACCCATCCCCTGGATCAGAGAGCAAACTGGAATCAACAGTGCCACCAAGTGGCACCAGGGTATAAGCAAAGGGGAAAACACTCAAGACAGCAACTTCTTCCATTGCTCTTTCCACATGTCTATTTCTTTTTCTCTCTAAAAATAGAAGAGGTATATTTTTCTTGGATGAATGTGGAGAATGATCTGGGATATGAGCCTCCTTCTGGAATGTCACAGAGTTTGGAGAGATATTTCTTCTTTATTAAGTAATTATAGCCTTTGAAGTCCTGTCCAATTGAGCATGTCATCAGAGGAGATAGCTCTGCACATATGCATTTCAGAGCATTCATTAAAAAAAAAAAGTGGATGATAGAGTCAGTATGTGTTGGAATTTGAGGAGGGTTTCAAAGTATCATAACCAGGGTGAGGCCCAGGATAACAGACACAGGTAACTCAGACACAGGTAAATACCATACACAAACAAACAACTTGGGAAGGAAACCCATTCATAGTCTTACCATCTGTTACTTTTTTTTTCATTCTTTATTTGCAGTATTTATTTTCCTCATCACAAAAATGTTCATTGCAATAGTTTGAATGCTGTCCCTTTAAGAATAGTACAGCTTAGTTGCTATCAAATAATGTGATATGTTAAATATTTTTAGGACATGCTAAATCCTACTTCATCCTTGTGCCTTCTTCCGTCACTCAGAAAAGGAGTATTTTTGTAATGCTGTGTTATTAGAGTTCTAATTTTAGATGCAAACCATGTGATAAGCTTCAGCTTTGATTGTTGGGTCCATGTTACTTTTCTCTCCCACAGAGCACATCTTCTTCCTGTATCTACTCCTGCTCTTGAACAAAACCTGGTTTTCAGACTAGTACTGGTGCTGAAAGCCAGTATCTTAGTACCCATATTCTGGCCTGAATTGCAGTGTTTACCTCAATGAATCTTTCAGAGCCTGGTTGCTTGCTTTTCTAAGAGCTCAGCTTCTGGCTTGTGATCATTCCCAGTGTTGAAAACCCATAGCTTGGGCTATAGTCCTGAACATTTGTTGTTCCCCAAAGTGTTCACCTCCAGAGGAGAGAAATTTCTGTCCTCTGTCTAAGTGTGGGGTGGAGGAACCAGTGCTAGGGGTTTGTGAATGAGGTATAAATGAGGTACAGAGTATGAGGAAGAGTCAAAAGTGAACATGGACCCACAGAATACTGGCAGAACATGAACTGTAAAGATGACAGTGTGGTAGGGGAAAGCAGCCTAGAACAATAGGGCAAATATAGCAGGATTCCCCGTAGAAGAGGTCTTTTTAGTATGGAAGGCAATTTAAATTTACCATGCAGCAGGTTTGGGGGTGAGTGAGGGAAAACTTTGATTTTTTCTCCCCTTCTCTAGATTTTATTTTTATTTTTAGAAATATATGGATTAAGTGTGACTTTTGGACCTTGGCCAGGAGCAAGAAAAATGCCAACAACTTGCCTGCATTTGGAGTTTAGTATTAGAATGTAAGATCATTTTTGGATGTGCATAGCTATTTGTATGCAGCTCCCTTTTTATTGTGGTAAAATAGAAACAGCGTAAAAATCATCCATGAGCCATTTTTAATGCATCGTCTGTTATCAGAAGTATCCACATTGTGGTGGGTCCATCATCACTATCCGTCTTCAGAACTTTTCATCTTTCTCAACAGAAACTCTGTCCCTATGGACATGAACTCCCCTGGACCTCCACGTACATGCACAAAACATTATTTAAAACTTTCATTTTAACACCCCAGCTTCCCTACATGCTTCCCTGACAACCACAGCTTTACCAATTGTCTCTATAAACTTGATTGCCCTATGCACATGGAACCAAATGGTCTCTGTCCTGTTGTGACAGGCTTCTTTTACTGAGCACAATATTCTCAAGATTCCTAACTTGCAGACATGTTGTAGCATGGGCTGGATTTCTTTCATTCTTAATATTAATATTCTGTTGGATGCATAGCCTTGTTCATTAGTGATCGCTTCATTTGCTCTGATATTTTAGCTGTTGTGACGTGCTGCTATGAATACAAGAGTCCAAAAATACATCTTACTTATTATTCTTCTCCTTTTATGATTTATTCTTATTTTTTTATGAAAATATATACTCAGAGGTGGAATTTTGGTTCATATGACACAGCATGAGAACACCAATTTTTCCCGTCTTGATCAACACTTTTTTTAAAAAAAGTAGTAGCTTTGAAGAAGTAGTCTCATGGTTTTGATTTGCATTTACTTAATGATTACCTATGCTGAACACTTTGTCTTGTGTTGAATGATCATTCTTCTGTCTTCTAAGGAGAAAGGCCTGTTTAATTCCCTTGCCTATTTTAAAACTGGTTTGTGTGTTATTTTGTTGTTGAACCATAAGGGGGGCTGTCTTTGTATTTTCGATACCAATGCCTTATCAAATATATGACCTGTAGGTATTTTCTGAGGATAAGTGGATTGATGATTTAAGTGGATGCCATCACAGCTTGAGGAAACCTGCTGCTTACAATGTGACTAAGGCCATAGAAACAAGGAAGTCCATACTGGAAATCAGCAACAGAACCTTCCACATTTGGACAATGAAGTCTTGCTCCTGGAAGGAAGGATGATACCCTTTTCCTTCATTGTGAGAGGCTGGTTGTGTGAAGTCAGTGCCATTAGGAATAAGCTTACCCATCACCTGGTACCTGTCAGAGACCTGCCATCAAGTCATGATGGTTCTGTTCTTAGGTCCTGTTCCTTACCCTGTTACAGGGTATCAAAGAAACAAGTTCTCCATTTCCAGCTACTCTTGTTCCCAGCAAGTGACACAAACTGGCCAGGCTGCAGCTGTTTGAAGGAAACGAAGAAACTGGTAGACATTTGAGAGAAGTTTTGCTCTTAGCATGTATGTAAGTGCAGGCAACTCTCCCCATCTGTGAGTTCAACCTCTGCAAACCCAACCCAACCACAGATTGAAAATGCTCAGGAAAAGAATTTACATCTGTACTAAACATGTACAGGCTTTAAAAATTGTCATTATTCCCTAAACAATACCATTTAACAATGCTTTACATAGCATTTACACCATATTGGGCATTGTAAGTAATCTAAAGCTGATTTAAAGTAGATAGAAGTATATGCTGTAACCTGTAACATATTAGGTTATGTACATATATAAGTCTATAAAGTTATACATTATAACCTTATAGCCTGTAAAATATAGGTTATAAGTAAATAGTAGGACATTTTTACATGAAAGACTTCAGTGTTTGAGGATTTTGCTGTTCACAAGGGCCCTGGAACTAATCCTGTAAGGATATGAAGAATGGTTGTATTTGTTGCTAGGCTCCTTTGTGTATATGTAATACTGAGTGTCATAGTATTTCAACAATGATGTGTCATTCTTCTTCTTCTTCTTTTTAGAATAAAGAACCATTTCTTCAATCCAGCTTTCTGTTCTTTCATCTACTTGTTGTTCTTCTTCTCCTTCATTCTCCTCCTCTTCTGAAAGAAATAAATGAATAAATGAGAGGCAGCATTACTAGAAATGTACTAAAGCAATTGTTAAGGATATGTGGTGCAAACAAGCACAAACAGACCTGGTTAAAGTAAGGATGGGGACTGGGATAGTTCTTAGGCCTAGGATAGCAAGAAATCTGGACAGGGTAAAGACTCTGAATTAAGAGAGAAGGAAATAATGTGGATTGGTATAAAAATTAAAACTGTAGTAGGCATTTTATGGCATTATCATCTCTCTCCTGTTTTGCTTATATTAATATTAATATATTAATCAAATGCCTGGAAATCCATTAGGTAGGGAGATGAACTTTGGAGTAAGGATTGAACAGAAGGATATTATTGAATATCATGTATGAGGCCTTTGGGGTACACATATTCCTGAGAGGCCATGACAGGCCTTTGCAAGTTCTGTGGTCCCTTTTTCATTGTGACCACACAACATGTGCCTCTTTGTCCCAGCAGAGTAAAGTTGGGTGCAGTGTGCGCTGTGGTGGCTGCCACTCTCTTGATTCATTGAGTCTTTAACTAGAGCAGAGATGGCCTGACAGTGAGCCCTGAGCTGCCTGTGGAGTTGGCCTGGATCCACCTTGGCACGCCCTTCCTGAGCTCCCTTCTGGCTCTGGTCCTTTCTGCCTGGCAGCTGACATCCTGAGGGTCCATCTTGCCTTTCTGAAATATGCCTTTCACTTGTCTTGTCACATCTTCCAAAGTTTTTTTTTGTTAGAAGATACGGGCAAGAGTTATGTATCACTAGTACAGTGGGTTGACTAGGCCCCCCAAAGGGTATATCTACCCCAAACCTCAGAATGTGATCCACTCTGGCACAAGGTCTTTGCAGATAAAATTAAGGTAAAGATCTTGAGGTTAACATATCCTGGATTAGGACTCTTTTCATGAGACAGAACAAGAAGAGGAGACCCTTAGTGAAGGCTGTGTGAGGTTGGGGCAGATTGGAACAAAGTGTCAGGAGGCACCAAAGATGGCTGGCACCCCTAGAAGCTGGGAGAGACACAGAATCCATTCTCTCTTGGAAATTTCTGGAAAATGGAATCTTCTGGAAAACTTGATGTTTGTCTTCAGGCCTCCAGTGGTGTGAGAGAATAATTGTATCTTGTTTCAAGCCATTAAGATAAGTTTGTAGTGGGCAATGAACTAATACATTTAGTGCCCTGGTCAGGTTAGTTAAATAAATGGATAGACCTCCAAACTTGGGGTCAGAAGGACTCTCTGGTGATTGCAATTACCAGGGGACTTTAAAATAGTATAGAGGCTGAGTCAAGGGATTCACATTTTAAAAGCGTCCGAGGTGATTTTATCATCATCCTGGGTTCCGAACCACAGAGCTTCACAACCATCCTGTTTTCTCGAGTGAAAAGCCAAGATAGCAAAGCAGACAGGGGATTTAGAAAGCAATTTTCAAAATCCTTCTGTGAAGCCTGGGAAGGAGAAAAACAATTCCCTCAAGGTGGACAAAGGCATGTCTTTGTAACTGCAAATCACAGGGGGAAAAAAGTAAAAAATTAAAGTATTTTCATCCTGGGGGGGTTTGTAGGTTTTTAAATACATGTTTGTTCATGTGTATTATTGAAGAAATGTTTTCCTTCTTTGGTTTTTGTTTGGTGGTACTGGGGTTTGAACTCAGGGCCACTGGAGCCATACCTTTGGTTATTGTGTTTTGATTATTTCTCATTTTGGATCTTGCCATTTTGTCCAGACTTGGCCTCATATAGAGATCCTCCTCTGTATCCCTGCTAAATAGCTGAGATTATAGACTTGAGCTGCTGCATGTGGCCCAAGAAATGCTTTCCTACTCAGACACAAATGTTAGTTTATGTGTTTATTTTAAAAAATATTTTTATTACAATCTAAGTAAATGAATTGTCTGAGCTTTCTAATTTTCTTAAGAAATCTGGGTAGAGTCTAGGTTTCTGTATGGCAAAGTAAAAGAATAACATATTGTGTTTAAAGTTTTATCATGGATAACTATTTTAGTGAATTTCATAGAAGATTTTGTGTGTGTGTGTGTGTGTGTGTGTGTGTGTGTGTGTGTGAGTGAGTGACTATTGGAACAGGTCTTTGGAACAGGACTTTGGCTCTGGAGACATGGCACTGAATCTAATCGCCCCACTTAGGTTATCCGGCCTTTGGAGACTCATAAAGATAAGGGCAACAGGATAATTGGGATATTATGTACTCTTTAAAACAGCATGATTTAGTTCAAGTAGGAATTGCTGGGGCTCTAAATTAATCCCCTGGGGGAACAAATGAAAAAAATATATATGTGATATATTATTGAGGTATATGTTTTGGTGCTTTGATACCTTAGAGAGGAGGACATTAATCTGTCATTAATTTTCACCGGGGCAATCTGACAGCGATTAAAGCATATCTAGATAATCAGAAGCTTGGGGGAAGCCCACCGAGAGATTGGCTTAAATGATCTAATCAGCTTTTCTTTTCATAGAAGACACAAGACTGAGGTCCTGACAACTTGAGAGCATTAGCAAGCCCAAGCACTTTTCAGAAGAGTCCGGTATTTAGCCCCAGTGTTCTGGCCAAATTCCAACTCGAGTAATGCCATTTTGCCTCCCGAAAAGTCCCCCTGCAGCTACCAGTGGATATGGTATTATTGTTCGCTTCCTGTCCCAAAGTGCGAGGCTTTGTGTGGAGGTGGCACTGTGTACAGCAAATCAGATGCTTCATTGCTATTATGAAGGGCTGCATTTTGACTCCAGCCGTGCTATCCCTAAGCCGCTGTAAGTAGGCAGTAGTTGGGGCTATTTACATGACTCGCACTTTCCTTTCAGGGGCAAATTGCAGAAGATTTATTCTTTTGGGAAAACTTGTTTTCATCTTTTGTAAAAGATGATGTTGTGATTAATATAATTAGATAAAATTAGATAATGATCAGATATGAATGTATAATGCACATGTTTATCTCCTGTGCTTTATTTTTGTTCTATAGAAGATTAGACGCAATTATCCTCACCAGTGTGATTTCTGTCCTTACTGTTGTCCATGTCAGGTTATATTGAAATTTGTAAAATGAACCATGTTTTTTTTTTTTTAGTTTTGCTAGGAAAATCTAAATAAAAAATTTTAAATGCACAAAATATGCAGAACCCTGTATGTGTGAAAGGATGAGGTTCAGGACGTGTAGGCTCATTGAGAAAACTGATTTGAGAAGCGAGGGAAGGGATTCTTTTGGTCTGGGCTAAGGTTTCATAACAGCTAACCTGGACAGCTTGACAAACTATTTCTGGAGTCCTGAGTTTTGGAACAATCTGTTCACTTCAGGGGAATTTCCAGTTGACATGTTGGCTGTGGCTTATGTGACAAGATGTGTGTGGGTTAGGAGGAATCATTGACTTTTCATGTCCAGGATGGATAAGAAGCATTGGACGTATCCATTTAATTTCTTTCTTGGGAGGAAGAGAAACCAAGACGCACCTGAGAAAGTTAGGGCAGCCGTGGTAGGAAGTTAGGAGCAAAACGCCTATCATATAATCCGGAAACTAGTCACGCTAAAGATGCTGAGAAACTGAAGATGGGGTTGGGAGCAAACATTCAAACTAAGGACACTAGGCTGAATTTCGAAGGGAATAGGAAGTTAACGTTGCTAAGGAGGAGAAATATGGATGCTGGGTACCAAAATTCACACATCCATCACACATGGGGATTTATGGAAAAGGGCTCCTACACTTCCTTGACCTTATGGAAAGTGTTTCAACGTGTTTGACTACAGTAATGTAAAATCCTGGAGAGTGTTTCCTGCTCTCACTTCCCACCTTGTAGAAAAACACAGTTTCAGTGTTTGTGCAAAGCAAAAATACTGCTTTGCAGTGTCTATTAATTTCCCGTGTAAGTCAGCTTCCCTCACATAATGAAATACATAGGCTGCTTATGAAGTGAAAGGAGGTGTATTTTGGCCCTTTTTTCTGAATGTTCAAGTCCAAAGTCAGACAGCCCTGCCCCCTGGGTTTAGCTTTGAAGTATCTGGTGAGGGCAGCACATTGCAGTGAGCACAGGTATAGTGGGTGCTCATGTCTCAGGGCACGAAGCAGGAGAGAGAGAAGAGAGAGAAAAGGAGGGGGAAGGGAGAGAAGAAAGGGAAAGAGAGAAAGAGGAAGGGAGGGAGAGAAAAAGAGGGAGAAAGAAAGAAAGGGAAAGGAGGGAAAGAGTCATGGGGTGGGGGAGAGGAGGGATGGCTTGGATCCCACGGTTCTTTCAAGCTCACCCCCAATAACCTCAGGACCTTCCACTAGGACCCACTTTCTAAAGGTCAAAAGTATCTTCCAATACGGTCACTGTGGCGACCAATCATTTATGTTTGGACTTTGGGGAACATTCATATCACACCCTGACTTCATAAAGCATTATATTTCATTTTCATGGGGAGTTCTTTCTTATATTAAATTGGAAGTTTCCAACCTCTTGTCCTTCAACTCTGTCCGAATAGTCCCCTTTTCTCCCCCTTTGGGGGTTATATGGAGTAAATTTAATCTTTCTAAGCCAAGGGCTCTCAGCACTTTCAGAGTCTAATTTGTCTCTTGGCCACACACACCTATTTCTCTTCGTCATTCCTCATGTCTCTCCTCCCTCCTCATTTTTCTCAAAGGGAACGCTATCCCTCCAGGGTCACGGAAATTTTTGGACATGTAATTCATTTATTAAAAGTTCCTCATGTTTTATAATGAATTACAGTTTGGGGCGCCATATATAAAGCTTATCACATAAATGCTAAAATGGACCTCTCAAACATTTGAGTATTCCACTTAAATAATAAAGTCTAATTATTTCTGGATACAGGCCTTTAAATATTCTTTTTGTGTTCATCCCAAGCATTGTATAAAGTAGAGTGAATGGATGTGAAGTTAATAGCTCTGAAGTATCCAGAACTAGTCCGTGAATCTAAGCATTTAGCTAGATATGCAAACTACCAAGAGAACAACAAACATAGAAACCAATGTAAAAGAGCAGAGATTTTTACAGATAAGAATTAAAATTTTAATATGCTTGCCCTCATAAATGAACTCTCCAGAAGGGACATTTCATTGTTTTTCTGTGTTGCTCTGTTTTTAGCGACAGTAAAGTTCCAGCAGAGATTAAACATTAGCTTTCTAAAGGAAAATCCGAGGCTTTGGCCACTTATATTTCTGGATCTGCCCACTTTTCCTTTACTTTAATATCTTAGACATATTTGTCTCAGAGGAGGCGTGTATCATTCTATTTCCTGTTTTTTCTTTCATTAAAAAATTCGTATTGTAAAAAAATTCATATTGTAAAGGTGATGTACAGAGGGATTACAGTTACATATGTCAGGGAATGAGTACAGTTTTTTTTGAACAGTGTCACCTCCTGCCCCATTTTCTCCCAGTTCTTCCCTCCTGATCCTACCACAAGCTGTATAGTTCATGTTCAACATAGTGTCTAATGAGTACCACTCCTGAATTAGTTGTCCTACCATTTCTGTGTTCCCCCTTACCATCCCCAAACAAATAAACGTATACAAGACAAAAAGTATAGAAATAAAAATAGCTACAAAAGGGGAAAAACCACCACCTCCACCACCACCACCAACAAAACTCACAAAAAGCAAAATTAAAAAAAACCTCTTGTTTCCATTTCTTGGAGTTCATTTTGATAATCACCACTTTATATGATCATAGGCATCTAGCTATTGAGCCCTGTGATTCTCTCCTAAGAACATCCTGCTTTGATTTCACTGTGTGAATGTTTGTTCTCTTTCATTTTAAATCAGATGTCTTTTGCTCACTAATTTTGTCGTGCTTTTTAGCTTTTAGTTTATAATCAGTTGCAAGGGTAAAATTTTATCACTCCTGACTTGCTATGGTCTTTATGAAATGATTCGTTTAGGTGATTATTAGCGTATTTACAAAAAGTTCACTAAAACTACAGTTTCCCAACCACTCCAACATTTGGAGCCTGTAAAAGTGAGAAAGAAGATTTGTCCAAAACGAACTTTACAACGTCGGTGCGGGGGGGGGGGGGGGGGGGGGAGGGGGGGGGGGGAGAAGGGTGGGGATTTGGGGGGGGGGGGGGAGGCTGGGAAGGGATGTGAAGGGTAAACAAAAGGAGGAGGCTGCAATGCTTGGTAAGAAATGTACGCATTATCCTGCCCATGTAATTGTAACCCCTCTGTACAGTATGTTCACAAATAAAAAAAAAAAAGATTTGCTATCTGTAGGAAGCCTATATGCCTCCTTAGGCAGGAAGCAGAACACGAGAAGACCTGATAAATGAATTCTCAAACTCCATGAGAATGGATATAGGTGTCCCAGATCGTAAGAGGGTGTGTGTCACTCATTACCCAGCTCTGTACTGATGTGAAAGATGGATGGATCCTGAGTTGGCAGGACTATTAGTCTGAGAGGAGGGCAGATAGAGGATGAAAGTGTGGAAGGAGAGAGAGGAGAGCTATTTAACCAGGTAGCCAGCACAGAGGTACCTGTGCAGCTGCTGATGGTAAGCCCTGAGGGCTGCTTGACAACTGCAGCTTCTACTGAAACCCATCACCCTGCTTTCGCTAATGCTCTTAGCCAGTGCAATTTCTCTCCTAGCCACTGTCCCAGGAATAATGGGCCAGGTGGAAGGCGTGTTACTGGGTGGAGTGATACACTACTCCTGGTGCCATCTGCTCTCAGCTCCTGGGGCTTTTCAGCTGTAGGATTAAAGACTAATGCAGAGTGACAGGTGAAAGGTGCCACTGTTGTACACAGTAGGTCCTCAGTAAATGCCCGGTCAGGGGGAGAGGGAGCTTTTTGTGACATTATGAGTGGACAGGACAGGTGTTGCACTGAGAAACATGAATTGAGAGACAAGGGGTGTAACTCAGTGGTAGAACATGTGCTGAGCATGCAAAAGGCCTTGGGTTCTTTCCCCAATACCAGAGTAGATAAGTATGTGAATGAATACGTAATTAGGAATGAAGACATTAGTGTGTTTTAGGAGTTTCTACCTATATTTCAGAAGTAAACCACTTCCTTCCCACTTACCATACTTCTGAAACAAATACTTGCCAAGCACATGCTAAGGGCATATAGTTCATTTTAGGTATCATATATTGACTATTTTTGTTTTGCTTATTAAAAAAATATTAAGTGTGTGTTTGGGTATGTGTGTGTGTATGTGCCTTCATACTCTTGCTACTGGGGTTTGGACTGTCTTACTATTGACAGAGCTTGTACCACTGGAATGACATGCCTACATTGTTTTATTGGCTTTACTTATTATTTTTTGGAAAGATTCCCAAGCCGATTTCTTGTGTTGCTGGAATAATAGGTATATACTACCATGTCCAGCTTTAGGTTGAGATGAATCTTGTAAATATTGTTTTGCATGGGCTGGCCTCAAGTTTCTCTCCTCCCTATCTCCGCCTCCTAAGTAGAAGGATGACAGGTATGAGCCAACTTATTATGACAAACCCCAAAGAGTTCTCTATTGTGCCCAAAGGCAAGATATGCTGTAGGTCAACATTTTCTCTTCCCTCAAAGAGGATTTTCTTCTTTGTTTCTTAGACCTACTTCCATGTTTTGAAAGATCATTTCCAGGGCTATCAAGAAGAAAACTTTTCACTTCAAGGAAAAGAGAGCACGAGTCCTTATTGGCAGACTCAGACACTTAAGGAGAACTATCTGTTCTAAATATCTATTCCAAGGTATGTTCCCCAATCAGATTCTTTCTCCCCTCCCACTTCTATTTTACTCTAGCCTCTCTCATTCTCAGATACTTCTCCTATTGTTCACACCACTCAATCTCCCTTTCAGACTGTTTTTGTTATCTTTTTACATGTCTTCCCCCCCCCCCACACCTCACATCACCATAGCACCCAGTTCAATAGTATTTGTGCTAATTACCCTATCTTTCAAACACAATGGGTCAGTTGAGTAGAACAGGATTCACATTGCTTTTCCAGTGATGGCCATTTTTGCTCTATTTTTATATGTTTTTTTTTAAAACATGGCTTGCAGTATTTTTCAAAAGAGTGGTTAGAAATGCATTTCCTAAAATTATTACTTATAAAAGTCAACAACAATAAAGAGGCAGAATACATTTAATTGGGAAAAGTTAATAAAAACTTCCAGTTGCTTTTAATGGTTAATAAAACTAGATGCCTACAGGGAGTTATGATCCTGGTTAATTTTGTCTTATGGTTGAGTTAAAGCCCTACTGCTCAATGGGAAATTACAAATTTTATTTGTCTACACCCTTGGCCATTGTGTTCACTACTATTGGCTTCTTTTTCTGAGAAGGAAACACCCTCACCAGATAAAAATCTTTGCTTTTTCTTTCTAAGCTTTGCAGTAAAAATCCATCTAAATTATCAAAGTTTTAAAGAAGTGGGCAAATCTGTAGAAATCAAAAAGGAAATAACGTATTTTTTGAAAATTCACTTGAATGCAAATTGTTTTCTGACCTCTATATTTAAATAGGTGCTAGTTTTCTATTTATTTTTTAAGACTCTACCATTGCTCTGATTTTTGAACAAACACAGCAAAATAAACTCAAACAGCAACTCCAAATGGAAAAGAGCTTTTACTCTAGCAGTATTGAAACTCATTTCTATTTTGTAGTGAGAGACAGATGGAAAATACGACCAACTGTGGTCTACAATGTTCGAACAGAAAACTGTGGTGGTCTTAGTCATGTTTCATGGATTTCATTAAAAACGCATCTCAGTTTTGTTTTAATCCTTATTACTTATTACATTTAATTAAACATTTTAATTCTACCATGAATCCAAAATATTAGGTATCTAAGGGTTGGAGATGTGGTTCCGTGGTAGAGCACTTGTCTAGCATGAGCAGGTTCTTGGATTCCATTCCCTAGCTTTGCAAAAAAAAAGAATAAAGAAGATTATGTTTAAGATGGTAGATATCTAATGATTATTGGTCATGTGATTCTAATTGAGGTCAGAGAGCTTTAAGCACTGTATAGGACAGAGGCTTTGCTGTGTCCTCAGTGACATGTGGACAGTCTCTGAACATAACCATGAATGTAACATAAACACCAGTGGGCATCTGTGGAGGTCAGGAGCTGCTAGTTAGGACTCGGTATGTGTGGTCACGGTCCCACTTACATCTGGGGTCTTATGGGGTCTGTTCTCAGTCCTTCCTGCACTTAAGCATGTTCAGTAATGTTTCAGGATCCTCAGGCTGGCATGGCTCTGACCCTCATAGACCCGAGGCTTCCTTTTCCACTTAATTTCTATTGCTTCAGCTTTTGTACGTCCAACTTCTGCCTCCAAATCTCCTTTACAGCAGAAAAAAATCTTTGTTCTAGATTCATTTCTTGGTCCACAGGTTGGCTACTATTTTTCTGCCATTTTTCTTTATGGGACTCAAATATATACATTAAAAAAACTGATTTCAATGAACTTTACAACTTGGGGGAAGGAGGGAGGAGTTGGGAAGGTGGGGAGGGAAGGGATCATAGGGAAAAATGAAGGAGGGGGTAACAATGCTTGATAGGAAATGTACTCATTACCTTATGTAACTGTAACCCCTCTGCACAGTATCTTTACAATAAAAAAATGAAATTATAAAAAGAAAAGGGTGATGTTGATCAAGATGCATTATGCTCATAATTGACTTATGGAATTGTAACCTCTATGTACAACTACTTAATAATAAAAAAATAAAAATATATCTCTAAAAAACTGATTTTAGGTCTGGTCATGATGTTCATGTCTATAATCCCATCTATTCAGGAGGGAGAGATGGAGAGGACTGTGGTTTGAAGCCATCTGGGGCAAAGAGTTGGTGAGGGTCAAATACCTCCATCTCAACAACCAAGCCAGTTACAGTGACATGTCTATAATTCTAGCAAGGCAGGAAGCATAGGTAGGAGGATCATGGTCCTAGTCCGACTCCAGGAAAAAAAAAATTGTGAGAACCTATCTGAAAGAATAACTAAAACAAAAGGGCTGGGGGTGTGCTGTCAGCACAATTCTGACCCAATCCTAAATCCTTCAGATGAGAAAACCAAATCCAGTGTCCCACACATTCCTACTCATGTGTAACAGGGTTCCTTTGGAAGTTGTATCTCTTCCTAAGTGCCTGCTTCTCCCTCCCCTTCCCTGAAATCCCTACTGTCTCTCACCCTGGCGAGTTGTGATAGCTTTCTTAGAGCAGTGACTGAGAATTTAGCTGTATTGTTTTGTCCTGTTGTACCTGCTGAAATCCAAAAGAGAAAACCTGATCTGTGAAATGAAGTCAGAGTGATAAAATGAAGCATCACTAACTATGAACTGCTGTGTGGACGTCAGACCCTGCTGGAACCATCTTCACTGCCCTGCTTAGTTATTCTAGCATTACAGCATCTATATTTTCATTGGTCTTGAACTTTGCATGCTAGGAAGGAGGAAAAGAAATGTCACTCTGAAGAAGCAGATATAGGAATCCTAGGGCCACATGCTCTCCTCTATAGCTGTGTTAAGGTCAGGTGCAGCAATAGATGGATGGATTCTTGTGCTGAGATGACCCAAAGACAATCACTTTGGGGAGAAACCGATGCCAGATAGCCACATGACTTAGAAGGCCTGGCCCTTTGCATCAACCCTGGGAGTTCACCTCCAGTACTATTAAAAACCAACAAACAAAAGGAAGAGGTTTCTAGAACTGAATGGATCTCTATATGGTCACATCCCTGCCTTCCTGTAGGAACCATCATCCTAATTCTGTGTTTATAATGCCCTTACTTTCATTCATAATTAATCTGCGTGTGGATGGTCCTATGGCCTAATTTCACATGTGGCTTGCATTCATTTCTGAGGCTTTTGAGATCCACTCATGTCCTTAATGTTTCCATATATCATGCTTGTGATGTTCACTGTTACATAGTATTCCATCATTGTACATGTCTAGTTCTTTTCCTATGAGAATGTGGGTGCAAATACATAGGAATTCTGAATCTAGATGATGGATCTATTAGTGGAATTGTTGAGATTCTGCATTTTCAACATTGTAGGGGGTTGTCATTTTGTTTTCCAAAATGTTTCTACTAATTCAGTCTCCATACCAGAGGCATATAAATTGTTCTTGTTGCTCTAAAGCTTTTTTCTCCTTTCTTCTTCTACATCATCATTGATTTTTCCTCCTCCTCCTCCTCCACCACCACCACCACTACCTCCTCCGCCTCCTCCTCCTCCTCCTCCTCCTCTTCCTTCTCCTTCTTCTTCTATTGTGCTGGTGATTGAACTCAGGGCCTTGAGCTTGTTAGTTAAGTAGCTATATAACTTGAGCCAAATATTGAGCTCTTTTTGCTTTAATTTTTTTAGACAAGACCTCATATTTTTGTCTGGGGTTGGCCTTGTACCATGATCTTCGTACCTTTCTGCCAACCACAAAACTGGGATGGCTAGCCTACCCTACCACATCCAGAACACTATGGCTTAATTTTAGGGAGTCTGTTTGTATTTCCAGTCCTAGCAGTGAACTTTTCACAATTTTTTTTTTGTCGGTCGTAGGGCCTGAACTCTGGGCCTGGGCACTGTTCCTGAGTTTCTTTTGCTCAAGGCTAGTGCTCTACCACTTGAGCCACAGTGCCACTTCTGGCTTTTTCTGCTTATGTGGTGCTGAGGAATCGAACCCAGGGCCTCATGCATGCAAGGCAAGCACCCTACCACTGAGCCACCTTCCTAGCCCCAACTTTTCACAATTTTGACAAGTATGATTGCCTACTCTGATACTTGGTTGGGCTCAAGAACTGAGAAAGTTTTCCCATCATCCTTGAGTTATTGTATGTGAAGTGTGTGTGTGTGTGTTTGTGTGTGTGTGTGTGTGTGTGTGTATGTATGTGTATGCACGCACATACACATACACACAGACACACTGGTCCTGGGCTTAAACTCAAGGTCTGGGTGCTATCCCTGAGTTTTTGTTTTTTTTTGCTTAAGACTAGCACTCTACCCCTTGAGCCACAGATCTTCTTCCATCTTTTTTAATGGCTAAGTGGAGGTAAGAGTCTTGCAGACTTTCCTGCCTGGGCTGGTTTTGAACTGGAATCTTCAGATTTCAGCCACCTGAGTAATTAGGATTATAGGCTTGGGCCATCAGCATCCAGCTCTGTATGATATTTTACAAGAGAAAGAATTCATGTAGGCCAAAATTTTCTTAATAGAGACCCAGAAACACAACAAATCAAAGAAAGGTTGGACAAATGAGATTGCATGAAGCTGCAGAGCTTCTGCATAGCAAACGACATAGCAAGAGCAATAGAAAGCCCACAGATTGGGAGAAGATCTTCAATAGCCATACAGTGGACAAGGTTCTCATATCTAAACTATACCTGGAACTCAAAAAATTAAATCCCCCAACAACAAATCCTCAAAGAAACAACTGCCCAATAAAATAAGTGGGCTAAAGACTTAAAGAGAAACTCTGAAGAGGAAATAAGAATGGCCAGTAGACACATAAAGAAATACTCAACCTCTCTAGCCATAAAAGAAATGCTAAACAAAACAACATTGAGATACCACCTCACCCCAGTTAGAATGGCTATAATCAAGAACTCTAGGGGCTAGGAAGGTGGCCCAGTGGTAGAGCGCTTGCCTTGCATGCATGAGGTCCTGGGTTCGATTCCTCAGCACCACATAAGCAAAAAGAAAAAAGCCGGAAGTGGCGCTGTGGCTCAAGTGGTAGAGCACTAGCCATGAGCTGAAGAGCTGAGGGACAGCTCCCAGGCCCAGAGTTCAGGTCCCACGACCGGATCCCACCCCCCCTCCCTCTGCAAAAGAAAAAAAAAGAACTCTAATAACAACAGATGCTGGAGGGGATGTGGACAGAAAGGAACCTTACTTCATTGTTGGTGGGAATGTAAACTTGTTCAACCACTTTGGAAAGCAGTATGGAGTTTCCTCAAAAGACTTCACATAGAACTCCCCTATGACCCAGCAATCCCACTTTTGGGCATTTACCCAAATGCTTACAAACAAGACCACACTAAAGCTACCACCACAACTATGTTTATTGCAGCATTATTTACCATGGCTAAGATATGGAACCAACCCAGATGCCCCTCAGTAGATGAATGGATCAAGAAAATGTGGTATATATACCCAATGGAATTCTGTGCCTCCATCAGAAAGAATGACATTGCCCCATTTGTTAGGAAATGGAAAGACTTGGAAAAAATTATATTAAGTGAAGTAAGCCAGGCCCAAAGAAACATAGGTCCCATGGTTTCCCTTATTTGCAATAACTAGTATATGTCTGGGACAAGCAGAAAAGGTCAGATAAGATGATGTTAAGCGAAATGACCCCCAAGATAGGGACACAAGTGGTTTTTTTCTTTCTTGATATCGTATCTAATGTATTCATAAGGTCCCATGTGATTTTTTTTATTGCTTTGTATGTCCCTCTTCCACGGTATAACCCCTGTTTTCACTGTATTTGATGTTGGTATAATTTGGGGAGGAAAAAGGAAAACCAAAATTTTTAAATAGGGATACAGGTGGATCCATTACAACAATGAGATGTACAAGATGCTATGTCAAAAACGAACTTTAAATTTAGGTGCAGCGAGGGTGGAGGGGTGAGTGTAGTTGTGGAGGTGGGAGCAAAGGGATGGTAGGGGAAAAACAAAGGAGGAGGCAACAATGCTTAATAAGAAATGTACTCATTACCTTGCTCATGTAACTGTAACCCCTTTGTATGGTATTTTCACAATAAAAAACATATTTAAAAAAAAGAAAAGAGAAAAAAACGTGCATGGTTTAGGAGATGATCTGCAAACTAAAATCAAATATCTGGATGTAAATCATCCTTCAATTGTCACTTAACTACCTCCATCATGGCAAATATTCTTTACTGAGAAAACCAGACAGTAATCGGTACATCTCACCTCACACAGGTCCTCTGTGTGTATCAGAGCTTCCTGAATACCAGTAGCTCTAGGCTTCCTATTGAGCTGTGTTAACACAGGTCATTTTGAACATGGTTCACTGGTGTACACTGTGATGAATCACTGAGACAGGTAGCTAAGTCACAGATCGGACAAGACGTGTGTCTACCTAGCCTCCAGGCAGGCGGACCCCAGTTAGGATACTCTGATTGATTCCAGTGTGTACTTCCCTGTGACATATTTATGTGGAGTTCATTTGGTACCGGCTTCCAGCCTCACATGAGGACACTCAGCTTTCCTCTGGGATCTGGGCTACTCTGGATGCTGATTTGGTTGAATCCCCTAATATTACAGACTTAGCCTGCAATTGGATAGTTGGTGATTCACCTACCACAGACTGTTGCTGCTGCTGCCGCTGCTGCTTTGTGCCAGATCTGTTCAGAATGCTTTTACACAGTTCCCATTCCACTATGTGAGAGGGGTGGCAGCATCACTGCCATTTCTGAGATGAGAAACTAAGGCACAGGGGGTTTAGTAACACTAAACCTCAGTGCTCAGTGCTTGATTTAACCAGTTTAGACAACTATTGTTGGTTGAATATTAGCCTAATTTTTTGTCTCTTGAGGTCCCAGAGAATTCTTACCAGTCCTGAGAATTGTCAATATTTTCCCTGAAATTATGGATTTTTAAAAACATTTGCTTGGGCTATTTCTCCTCCTCCTCTTCCTCCTCCTCCTCCTTCTTCTTCTCCTTCTCCTCCTCCTCTCCCTCCTCCTCCTCCTTCTTCTTAGTTTTGTAGCCTCAGATCAAGGTTATAAGTTGCTTAATGTTTCTAATAAGATGAAGGAAGCACATGGTTATAAAAGCTGTGACTCCCATGATACAATGAGCTATATAGATTTTGAAGGGACCTGGGGATGTTTTCTATGTAGGGATTGTCCATCTTCTCACCAGGATGAGAACATCCTCAGTTTCTATTTTCAGCCTAGATGTAAGAGCTCTTGAAAAACAATTTTATTTAATAAAGTAACACTGAGACATCTGAATCTGCCCTTGTGTTTATATAGCACTTATCTGACAGTGTCTGGGTAATTAGCTCTCAAGTTTAATGACAGTGCAATATTTGGGCACTTGTGGCAACTGTAATCATGCTATATGCTTTGGACCAAATGCCAAGTCATACATCTCTTTGAATCCAGAGTTTCAGTAAGATAAAATTTATCCAAATGACATTAATAGGGATATCAAGCAGGGCGAGGCATTTTTATATAGTTTTTCAAAGTTCTTAAGAACATTGTAGCAAAATGCACGGGTGCTGTGGTTCTTCCTTTTATCTGCATCCAAGAGAATTTAAATGTAAAATGTGAATTGCAAAGGACTTTTATAAAGCTTCTTTGAATCTCTCCCATTTCAAAGAAAACAGAAAAAAGCTTGTTCTCTGGCCAGGAGAGTAGAGGGGCAGGGTGTGTGTGGGGGAACCCTAACAAACAACAATTTCAATGCCTGGATCCCTGTCTGCCATCACAAAGTCCGTGAAGCTGTCTGAGTGCTTCGAGGGGGCAGGAGGGGTGACACAGAAACGTCTGAGGGGAATGGTGCACTCGCGGTGTTTAGGACAGTCACCTGCACACCATGAAGCATACCTGCCCTTGCTCTGTTTTCACTGGCAGTTTTATTTTTCTAGTTAGTAGTCATGAGAACAAGAAACATCATCATCATCATCAACAACAAGATTAAAACAGCAGCTATCTGTGGATGCCAAGAATTTTGTGTTTTTTTTTCCCTCCAGTTTAATACTATAACAAGTGATTAGAAGCTTATTTGCAACAACAACAAAACTTGTGCTGGATTGAGGGTGTGGCTTTTCCACAGAACATCTGCCCAGCATATGTGGGGCCTCAGAATCCATCCCCAGCATCTGCTTCACTCCCTTACCCCCAAAAAACACGTAGTAGCAAAAATTCCTATTTCCCCCTATTTCCCTCCTAATGTCTTCAGTTCTTAGGCATGCTTGTTAACTTCCCACTTAAAAAATTAATTTTCTATTATAAAGGTGATGTACAGAGGGGTTATAGTTATACAAGTCAGGTAAAAAGTGCATTTCTTTTTGGACAATGTCACCCCCTTCCCTCACTCTCTCCCAGTTTTTCCTTTCTAAGTCCCCACTTTATCATGCTCACAAGTTCTCTTCTTCGTTCACTTCAAGTTTCTGTCATACCCTTAGGAATAAAATGCCAAGCCTTTGTTGTATCCCTCATTTGCAGAATTATTACGAGGGACTATTTGATGAGGTTTATGAACCTCATCAAAATTCCCATCAATAGAAACAACCGTGTGGGGTGGGCACTAGCAACTCACACCTGTAATCCTAGCTACTCAGAAGGCTGAGATCTGAGGATTGTGGTTCAAAGTCAGCCTAGGCAGATAAGTCCATGAGACTCCTATCTCCAATAAACCATCCCATCCAAAAAGAAAGAAAAAAGAAAGGAAGGAAAGTAGAAAAAGAAACAACCCTAGGCCACATTATTGCTTGTTTCCTTCCAGACTTGTGAGAATAGGAAATACTTAGATAACTACAAATTTACAAAAGTGGGAAATGGCATTAAAATGAAGAGAGAAGCTTCACATTTCCCTTTCTTCCTCCCAGATCTCTAAGCTACTGATGTTATATTGAACCTAGTCAAGGTGGCTGAAAGGAGAAATGATGCCAGTGAATTTTTTGCACTGACCCAGTTCTGTATTGAAAATAATATGGATGCTGTAGATGTTGGTTGTTGAGGAGTGATTTTTATTATATGATTTAAAATATAGTTGTAAGCTTGGAGCCTGTGGATCATGCCTGTAATCCTAGCTACTCAGGAGGCTTGGATCTGAGGATTATGGCCCAAAGCCAGCCTGCACAGAAAGTTCATGAGACTCACATCTCCAATTAACTACCTAAAAGCCAGAAGTGGAGCTGTGGCTCATGTAATAGAGTGCTAGTCTTGAGCAAAAAAAAACCCTGGAAGAGGGGTTCATACCCCAGGACTGGCACCAAAGAATATAGTTGTGATGATGATATAATGAATAACTGAACTGAGAGAAATTAAAAGAATTGCAAACAGAAGTTAGGCAGTCCAGTGGATATTAGAAAAACTAAAATTGGAAAGTAAGAATTTATCAACTCTTATCTAGTGCTGTCTAGAGAAGGGACAGACTCCATCTGCTGAGAAAGTATTGATTATATCATATAGTATGCTCTGTGTAGAGATAGTAGCCATTTATCAGCTTGAATTATCTAGAACTTAGAGCTATAAAGCTCCTAGATATTAATGAGCTCCTCTTCCCCTTCATTCCTTTTCTTGAGGTCATCCGAGTACTACACTCACCAGTTTCCTTCTTTACTTTGCATGCTGCCTTCTGCAGGATGCCAAAGCCCTCACTCATGATGAAGGAGACCCTCTGGCAAAGGGATTTTTCTAGACAGTTTTGGGTTTTATACCATTAAGATGTCATACTTACAACTGAAAGGGAAAAAGTAATGGGGAGGAAGGTATTTCTTTCTAAAAAATTATTATTAAGTTTTTTTAATTGTGAAAATACCGTATAGAGGGGTTACAATACATGAGCAAGGTAATGAGTACATTTCTTATCAAGCATTGTTGCCTCCTCCTTTGTTTCCCCTCACCATCCCTTTCCTCCCCTGCGCCTTCTCCCCCCCACCCCACAGTGAAAACAGGGGTTATACCATGGGGGAGGGACATACAAAGCAACAAAGAAGTCATCTTATAAATATGTTAGAAACAATAGCAAGAAAGAAAAACCATTTGAGTTCTTATCTTGGGGTTCATTTTGCCTAACATCAACTTATTTGATAATTTCTGCTTGTCTCAGACATATACTAGTTATTGCAAATAAGGGAAAGCATGAGACCTATGTTTCTTTGGGCCTGGCTTACTTCACTTAATATAATTTTTTCCAAGTCTTTCCATTTCCTAACAAATGGGGCAATGTCATTCTTTCTGATGGAGGCATAGAATTCCATTGTGTATATATAACACATTAGGATGGTGTTTCTGTAATCGGCAGTTCATGTTTCCTGAAGTTGCCTCCCTTTCTTTACTTCATGGAAGAGAGATGTGGACTCACAGCCTTTGCCCTGCAATGACTCACACAGGGTATTGCTGCAGGAGGGAAGAAGAAACATGGAGAAAACGGCTGAAAGGACAGTAGAGGGAGGAGAGAACGAGTAACAGGGTGGAGTGTGTGGTGTCTTAGTTTGTGTACATGCAAAGGCTTTGGATTGCGGCACCTAAGTGAAGTCTTTAAGGAAGGACAAATACTGTATCAGCATATACTAGAAGCCTCTTCGAAGCCTTGCAAGGGTGACTTTCTAGGCCTAGGAGCCATGTGTTGTATCTCACGGTGCTGTCTACTCTGCTGCTGGAGGTCAATCTTCTCATAATCTTGGTTAGAAGAAGTAAATTTACTAGTTTCACACTCAATCCTTTAATGGACTGAGAAAATCTCTTCTCTGAAAGTGCAAGGCAGAAGATCTCTGCTTACCTGTGTGTAGGTGAAGCTGCCAGATAGTAGCTACCCAAATAGACAATACATCAATTTGAATAGGTCTTGGTAGCCAGGTTGTGGTCAAACACCAGGCTAGATGTTTCTGTGAAGATATTTTATTTTATTTTTTTATTTGTTGGGTCCGGTCGTGGGGCCTGAACTCTGGGCCTGGGTGCTGTCCCTCAGCTCTTCAGCTCAAGGCTAGCGCTCTCCCACTTGAGCCACAGAGCCACTTCCAGCTTTATTCTGCTTATGTGGTACTGAGGAATCGAACCCAGGGCCTCAGGCATGCAAGGCAAGTGCTCTACCACTGAGCCACCTTCCCAGCCTCTGTGAAGATATTTTATAAGATGGGATTGACATTTAAGTTAGTAGACTTAGAGGATAGCATATTAACCTCCATAATATTATGGCTAACCCTCATCTGGTCAATGGAGGAAATACCTTCCTTCCCCTTATTTTTTCCCTTTCAGTTGCAAGTATAATGTCTTAGTGGTATAAAACCCAAAACTGTCTAGAAAAATCCCTTTGCCAGAGGGTCTCCTTCATCATGAGTGAGGGCTTTGGCATCTTGCAGAAGGCAGCATGCAAAGTAAAGTATTCACTGAGGTGAAAAAGGAACAATTCTGCCTGTATCTTTAGGCAGATATAGAGGAACTTTACCTTTTACCAGAGTCTGCTGGCCTAGCCTGCAGATTTCAGACTTAGAATGAATCTCTCTCAATCTCTACATCTTGTAGTGTCTGTTTTTCTGAGGAGCCCTAAGACAGGAGCCATTTACAACGTCACTACTTTTATATTTTCAAAACGGATGTGACACTAAGTCTATCATTTTTCCTTGTCTAGTGTTTTGTAGAAATGCATCTTGTTTACGAGTAGAAAGGCCTTGCAGGTAGAGGTGCACTCTGGGAGATTTTTCCGAGAGGCAGCCATCATGAACTGTCAGAGAGAGTCTACATTTACATGTTTTCCAGCCGTGTTTCCCCAGCATGTTGAGGGTCTGTGACTCTCCGAGGAAGAATTTGGTATTCAAAAGTGAATAAACAAATTACATTGATCTGTAACATGGGCTGTCACAGTGACTGATGGGGTTCCAAGTCCTATAGAGCTGTGAGTGTGGGGAAAACAAGACTGAAATTGTCCATGCAGATGACACAGGATGTGGTTAGAATTCAACGCAGGACGTTCCTCTCGGGAAAGCTGCCGTAAGGGAAATTTTTGTCACAGGGAGCTGTTCGCTTTGCATTGCAATGTGTTGATCTTGTGACATAGAGAAGTCTTTCATGGAGCAGAGGCTGGGAGTTATCAGTGATATAATTATTCTGTGGTGCTTACGTGGTCCCAAAGGAGGGAGTGTAATAAGCTATATGGCAATAACATTGTGAGGTGAAAGTGGTCGTCTTGGCTAAGTGAAAAAAAATTGAAATGTGTATGTCCCTTTGTAATTTATTTCAACAAAAGCCTTAGACAACATCACTCAGGCCTGTGGGAAAGATGTGGTTTTATCCTAGGAAGAAAGGGAACCTCTTGAAATGAAATGACTTAGGCAAGGTCTTGGTGTGGTCAGTGGTAGAGCAAGAATGCAGACACCTTTTATGATTCATGTAGTAGTTATTTGGATAATTTGGGATGCCAGATTTTTATAAAACACCAGAACATCATTTGGTCCCTACTGTGTGCTTACATAATTCCTGGGTTCTTTTGAGTTTTAGTATTTTATTCAAGAAATAATATCCAACGTATATCATTGTAATATGTTATGCAATATTGAGATGTGTGATATTCTGTAGATCTTATTTAATTCTGTATTCTTTTGGATTACAGTTCTGTGACACATTTCGTGAGTGTTTTGCAGTTACAGTACAACTCCAATTGTTCTACTCACATTTTTTTCTTTTTATCAAACATTTAGCATTAAGCTTTAATTGCTTTCTGTGTTTTTTATTATTATTTTCTTGTTTTAGTATCTCTACCATAGCATTTTAGCATTCATACCAGAAAATTTACTATTACTGGTATAGACTACAGTACATTTTGAAAAATGCAATGGATTTTTTTTAACCATGACTATACCAATATATCTATACCAATATATACCATATAATAACATATAAATGTTGGATATAATGTATACTGTATAAGGCAGCAATATAAGGCTTTATATAAAATAAAGATAATACAATGTCATGAAATTAAGTTATTACGATATTATTAAATTATGCCACAATTACTATGACTACCATAAAATAGTAATATAAAACTATGTCATTCCTCCCCATCTTCCTTTGTACAGAATTTACTCCTTGTTATAACCCTCACCTCGGCCCCTTTCCTGACAACTGCTGGATATCCTTAGAGTTTGTGCCACTACCCAGCAGGCTCTGCTGTGTCTCGTCTACAGTTACCCCCTCTCACCCACCACCCTACAATAATTAGGTCTGAGAAACTGCCACCCAGCTGTCATGCCCAAAATATGTTTTAGAGGATAATAGCCCAGGTCTTTAGATATTAGTTATCCAAAACTCATCATTTGCACTAGTGTTGTAGAAGACAGGGAGGCAGGGCTCTTCACCCAAGCCTGCAAACTCGTTGGGGCTGGGAATCAGGCAGCAGTGGCATATTATCTCAAGGGGCCCAGGCTGGCTTCATGTTGTCTTCAAGTTGCATGTCTTCAGAATCCCGCTCTTCCTCCATAACTTCCATCTTCATAGGGCCAGAGAGGTCCGAGGTGTCCTCAGTCGCAGGGATCTGGACAGCTGCCAGATAGTGTCCTGACACTCTTTGCCCTCACCTGTAAGGCCTGGCAGTAGCTCCTGAAGCTCCTTCATCTCCTTCGTCTCCTGGGACAGAACGCTGACATGCTCACCTTTCTCCTGATACAGCATATCCAGGACTTCCTCCTGTTCTTTATAGAAAACTATGGACTCTTCAGGGGTGGTCATGAGTTCTCACAGCTGGCCGCACTGATGTTGGAGGTCAACCACTTGGCTCCGATCGTCCACCATGTTGGGCAGGTCATGGATGAAGCAGATTTTCAGCTTCTTATGTGCTTGTGTGTCCTGCTTCCCTTTCCCATACAGGCCATAGATCCAGGGCTTGGAGAAGAAGGCCTGGCGCTCCAGCTTTCTCTGGCACTCGGCTGCCAGGTTACTTAGTCACTTGAAGTGGGCCTGCTGCTCCTGCAGCTGCCAGCTGAGCTTTACACTTTTTGATTCAGCAATGGATAGTGCTTCAAGGTAAAAATTCTATATGGTTGTTGGTTGTGTACATCCTCTGGGACAGTCACATCAGAGGGTCTCCTCACCCTTCTTTTCTTCTTTGCTCACACCTTCACCTTCCCTAGGGAAAGTCAGGATGCTCAGCTGGGCCTGCAGCTGCTCATTCCAATGTCTTGTTGCTTCCAGGCATGGCAGAGTGTCCTGCAACTTTTCACTTTCCATCTGGGCCCCCAAGGTGCTCTGTACCTACTCCTACTTGAGCCATTCCAGCAGCTGGGTCTGCCTCAGAGGTGCTGCTGCAGGTCTTCCTTCTCTGAAGTCTGCTGCTGATGGGAAGGCTATATGCTGTTCACAGGTAGTCGGTGCTCCTACAGCTGGACCAGGTACTGGTCATGCTGCTCCTGCTGCTCTTGAGTTCAGGACACTGGCCAGCTCCTTCTTACTATGCAACCTAACTTTCATCTATTTAGAGACAGACGGATGCATCTTTAAAATTCTATTTTGTGCTCTCTCACTGGGATTTCTCAATGACGCACTTGTTTCTGTGGCTAGTACCTGTGTTTCTAGCTATGTGGGAAGCTAAGGTTAGGAGGATCTTAATTCAAAGCCATCTCTTCTCACCCAATACTTGACCTTATCCTAGCTACTGGGGCACTGAGATGAGAAGGATTTTGCTTCTTGTCCATGCCTGAGTCATCCAGGGCAGAACAATCTGCAAGACTCCCTTCCAAAAGCTGGGCATGTCATCTTAACTGCTTCCTGCCATTCTTCCAGGAGCCCTTGGCCTCCAGCCACAGTGCACAACCCTCTGACTGTGATCCAGATCTTCAGGAAAGTCAATCACAAACGGATTGAGCATAAACTGATGCTCCATCTCAACAGAGGCATGCAATTCTGTAGTTGGTGATTCCTTCCTTTCCCGACCAAAGATAAAATGGCTTTCATTTCCAGATGCTAGATGGCATGTTAGCCTTGCTGTCTTTCCAGTACCTCCTAATAGTTCTTAAAGCTGGAAGTTGCACCTAAGATGGTTGGTCCAAAAACTGAATCACTGTCCAGATCTGCCAAGGTCTTTAACAACTGTGTGTCTACTTCATGACTATGCCTTCCATACAATCAGTTTCTGTCTTTGGTTCTATGCCACTGTACAGAACTGGAAATGATGGCCCCTCCCCTACATGAGTGAAACCGACTTGCTTGGACCTCAGGGGACCACTTCTGGTCTTCCATCAGAGTAAGAGTTTCACTCATTCCTTTGTGTCTGACATGGTGGTTGCTCAGGCTGTGGCCTAACTGCTCACCTTGTTTGTGGTTGTGTGGCGGCAGCTGTGTCTCAGGAGATGCCGGAGACCAAAATGGTGAGATAATTCTTATTTTATGCCACTTAATTTATTTGTTGGTCAAAGCAGAGTATATATTTAGGAAAGAAAAAAGAATATACTTAAAAGAAAGAAACCCAACTGTTTATAGCAGAGAGGAGTCACTGAATGGGTTTCTGAAGGGAACATTTTCTACTTGATATTGGATTTTTTTTCTTCTAGTTTCAGGGATTGAACTCAAGGTCTCTCACTATTGCTTGGTTTTCTTGTTCACAACTGGTGCTCTATCGTTTGAGCCTTATCCAAGCACAACTTTTTGGTAGATAATTGGAGATAGTCTCTTGGACTTTTCTGCCTGGGCCAGCTATCAACCATAATCCCCAGATTATAGTTAGGATTACAGGCATAGGCCACACTAGCACTTGGCTTGGATTTGCTTTTTGCATTATAAAGTTCCCTCTCCCTCCCCGTTTTCATTCTCTTCATGATCATACTCATGTGGAACCATCATTTGTTTTTATTCTTGAGTAAATCAAGAAGTCACTTTAAAATAAATGAAAATATTCAGTAAAAGTGAAAAAAGGTATGATGTGCTTTTTGCCCATGAATCTGTACCTCTTTCATTACCACCTGTTTCTAGAAATCAACTTCCAGTGTATCTGGAACTCTGAGCAACTATGGGCTAATAACACTGTATGCAGGCTCATTTTTTTATTTCCCATCCAAAGCGGACATTCTCTCCTTTAGTAATAGGAAGAAACAAATGATAAAGATATTAAGATGAAGTTTATAACTTGGCACTCAAAATTTTAATTTTTTAAAAGGCAAAAGCAAGGAAGAAATCCTGGGTTTGTCTTCCCATTTTTAAATTGAGAAATAGAACTTACATATGTTTATGATATATGACATAATGCTTTGAAATGTGTATCTATTTGTGGAATGGCTAATTCTAACTATACATCATATGCATTACCTCATATACCTAATTCTTATACGTATGATGAGAACACAGCCATGAATTTTCAAGTATAAATGATGTTCCTATTAACTGTAGTCACTCTGATATACAGTAGGTCTCCAGAAGTTACTCATCCTGACAAAATTTTTTTATCCTTTGACTGATGACTTCCTAACTCCTACATCCTCAGCCTTTGATATCCACCATTTTCTGTGAGTTGGGCTCTTTTAGATATTGCATGTGAGATCATCCAACATTGTCTTTTTGTTCCTGGCTTTTCTTACTTAACACAATGACTTCCAGGTTTATTGATGTTGTAGTAAATGACAGGTTTTCTTTCTTTTAAAAGGCTGCTTAGTGAAATGAACCCCAAAATATGGACACAAGAGGTTTTTACTTATTGTTGTTGTTTTTAACGTACTACATGATTTTTTTTTGGTTTCTTTTGTATGTTCTTCCCCCTATGGTATATCCCTGTTGTCACTGTACTTGATTTTGGTTCCCTGGTATTGTATGTACACTTGTCTAATTTGGGGAGGGGAAGGGGAATAACAAAATGCTGAAACAAGGACACAGGATGACCCATTGCAACAATGACACTCCAAGACATTATGTTGGAAATGAACTTTACAACTTCAGAGGGAGGGGAGGAGTAGGGAAGTGGGGAAGGGAAGGGAGAGTAGGAGGAAAACAAAGGAGGGGTAACAATATCGACAAGAAATATACTCATTACCTTACTCATGTAACTCTGCTGTACAGTATCTTTACAATAAAATAAAATTTAAAAAAATCATAAAAGGCTTCTTAGTAACCTTTTTTTCCTTCTTTTTTTTTCCATGATTTTTTTATTGTGAAAATACCATACAGAGGGGTTACAATTACATGAGCAAGGTAATGAGTACATTTCTTATCAAGCATTGTTGCCTCCTCCTTTATTTCCCCTTACCCTCCCTTCCCATTTCCTCCAACCCCCGCCTCACCCCCACTACCTACCCCATGCCAAAGTTGTAAAGTTTGTTTTTTGACATAACATTTTGTACATCTCATTGTTACAATGGGTCTACCCGTATCCCTATTTAAACAAATTTTTTCCCTTCCCCTCCCCAAATTATACCAACATCAAATACAGTGGAAACAGGGGTTATACTATGGGGGAGGGATATACAAAGCAACAAAGAAATCATCTCATAAATATGTTAGAAACAATAGCAAGAAAGAAAAATCATTTGAGTCATTATCTTGGGGTTCATTTAGTCTAACATCAACTTATCTGACCTTTTCTGCTTGTCTTAGACATATACTAGTTATTGCAAATAAGGGAAACCATGGGATTCTTAGTATCCTTTTGTGTCCAGATATACCATATGTTGATGGACATTTAGGTTGATTCTGTACCTTGGCTATATAAACAGTGCTGTAATGAACAAGAGTATACAGCTATCTCTATGGCATTTTGTTTTAATTTCCTTTACATATATTTAGTACCTCATAGTGAAATTGCTGCTGAAATTACTTTCAACTTTTGGAAGGGTTTTCATTCTATTTTCTATGCTTACAATATTAAAGTCCCATCAAATTTGCTTTCCTCCACAGCCAACACTTGCTTTTTTTTTCTTTTATGTCCTTTTGATAGTAGCTGTTCTAACAGGAGCCAAGTGATAGCAATATCTCTTTTTGATCATATGATCAGTGACGTTGTACATTTTTCCATATACTTGGGGGCCACTTGACTCATGTCTTTGCCCATTTTTATATCAGGCTATTTGTTTTTTTTTATCATTCAATTGTTTGAGCTACTTCTTACCTTCTTTTTTTGTTTTATTAAAAAAGTTGCTTGGTGCTGATGGCTCATGGCTGTAATCCTAGCTATTCAGGAGGGTGAGATCTGAGGATCATGGCTCAAAGCCAGTACAGGCAGGAAAGTCAATGAGATTCTTATTTCCAATTAACCACCAGAAAATTGGAAATAGTGTTGTAGTTCAAACTGGTAGAGTGCTAGCCTTGAGTGAAAAAGCTCAGAGGCAGTGTACCCAGGCCCTGAGTTCAAGCCCAACAGCTAATACATTTTTTCTTTTAGTACTAGAGATTTAACCTAGGGCTTTGTACATGCTGGGAAAGTGTTCTGTCACTGAGTTATACCCTTAACCTCTGCCTTTACGTCTTGATCAATGAAGATTGATTATTTAAGAAAGAGGACATTTGTAGGGACTTTCTGGGAGACAGAGAGTGTTTTATGAGTTTGTGAGCACTGAAGTCAATTGCATTTATGTGTGTGCTTTTGGTTTTCAACAGTGTTGCTAGTCTGAGATTGTGACACCAAAAAAGAAGGGGGAACGTTTCTTTAAATGTGTAAATTGAATTTTCCAACAATTTATGATTGGTTCAATACTTGAGTGGTCAGATTTAATCTCTGATCTGACATTTTAGGTTCTATTAATTTACTGCAGTATCTCCTACGATTCAGAAGCCATAAAAGGCTACTAACTTTAAACTGTGGCACTGAGTCAAAGCGATAATTCTAAAGGTAAGTGTTAATCATAAGAAGTTATAGCATTGGCCAATCATAGAGATGTATTGGAAGAAAAGTGCTTAATTTCTCTTTTAGCAAAATAGTGTGTAATTAACATTCAGAGAATGTTTGCATGTCCGGCCTGTTCCACCATGTCGTCTCTTCCACTTTTCAGCAAGCTGTTCACTCATTGTTCCATCGTCTTTCAGTCATTTATTCATTAAATATTTTTGTAAGGCCCTTATCAGGCAAACACACATGGAATTAGAGGCCAGAGGCCTGTGTACAAATAGTGATAGAATAGGTTCTTATAGGTATGTTTTAGAAGTGCCTGTGTCACTAGAAGACTAAGGGGCCAGAGAAGGGCTGGTGGAACAGGGCATTGGGGCTGAGCTGTACAGGGTGGAGAGGGATTGAGTGTTTTGAGATCAAGAGGAACACATTCAGGGAGTGGCAAAGAAGTGTGTTGGGCTGTGTGAACAGCCATGAGGATTGATTTTCTATCCTTTTACTCATTCTTTTCATATTTAAATATGAGGTTAGCATATTGCATGCATAACATTTCTCAGAATGGGTCCTGCAGAATACCAGTTGTATAGGCTGTTCCTAGAACAAGAGACGCAGATCTGCGAAGTGCTCAGGGAAGTCCTGCTTAACTTTGCTCATCCATCATTGCCCAAATACTTTGAAGAGCAGAGCACATTTTTTTTTAAAGACCACTTTGTTGGAAACCACATTCTTCAGCATCAGCTTTTTGTGGAAGAAAATCATCTCTTGTATCAAGAGAAATCTGTAGAAAGAGCTTTTGGTAGCTGTGTGCATGTGGGGGGATAAAGAATAGTGGGTGTGAAATTTACTTTATAATTCTCTCCTCTCTGGATTGACAAAACTGTGGCTGCTTTATATTTGATTGACACTATTAGGAAACAAATACATTTGACTGCATAGTCTGAAGGTTCTGGGTTGAGTAAATATAACAATATTATTAGTAGATGCCTAATAATTACTTGTTGAATGAATGCTTGAACATCCTTCATGTATGTGCTGGCAGATGCTTTAAGGGGAAGTGACAGTTATAACACTTGAAACAATCTTAGTAGGAAAGGTGAGGGCAGTAAAATATTTCCATGTACAATTCTTATTTTTGTGAATAAAAAGGAAGTCTAGTTTAAAAGAATTAAAAAGATCATTTAGCTATATATTTCTGTCTGTACATCCACAGGTATAGGCCACACACTTTTTTTCATGAAAGAAAATTGAGTTTTGAAGAATGATATCTCATAATTGTTCCTCTTCAATGGGGGAAGTGAAATATACAAGGATAGCTGCTAATTATCTTGTTCATTGGGCGTAGAAAGCACCCTAGAAGATCTTTGGAGTTTTGTAAGATTGCAGGCTTTCAAAATTCTGACAGGGCTGCTTCTAAAATAGTCCATGCTGAGAGCTGTCTTTTTGTAACATGACAACTGGTTGGTGTTGCTCCATTTCATTGAAGGAAGAAAAGCATCAGAAATGGCTCCACCATCTGTTAGATGCGAAATATTGTAAGGAAGAGTGATGGGTGTCATGAGGAAAGGGTGATGCTCAGACCCTTTTAAAGAGACTCAATTTACTGTATCAGAGAACAATGTCGCTGCTTCAGACTTAAGGCTCTAGAAGAAGCTTTATGAGTAGGTGTTAGGAAAATGTTGGACGCAACAGTCTTGGTTGTTTACACTGTGATCTTTCCCCTTTCCTCCTCCTTTACCTTTTAGAGAACATTACTTTTAAACCAGTGAGGAAGACTTCTTCTGAGAATGTAATTCAGTGTTTTTTTGTTTGTTTGTTTGTTTTTGTCCGTCATGGGGCCTGAATTCTGGGCCTGTGTGCTGTCCTGCAGCTCTTCAGCTCAAAGCTAGTGCTCTACCACTTGAGCCACAGCATCCACTTCAGGGTTTTTCAGCTTATGTGGTACTGAGGAATCGAACCCAGGGCCTCATGCATGCAAGGTAGGCACTCTACCACTGAGCCACCTTCCCAGACCTAATTCAATGTTTTCATGGAGTTAACTACTCTTACTTTTTCATGTGGCTTAATTTCCTAAGGAAGAGCAATGTCTCTCTGTGAAAGCCATTTGTTTATTTAGAATTAAAGCCATTATTTTTTCCAAGTAAAATTCTTGTCCAGGGTAGAGTGTATGTTTCTCTAGAGGAATCCAGACATGTGCAGGTCAGGGTTTAACAAGGGACTCTCTTGGTAACAAAAAGTTAGATTGGTATTTGCTAGCTTGGGTAGCAAAAAAATGCCCATAATGGGAGTATTTTATTCATTTGAACATTTTGCATTTAAATAATAACATTCATACTTTTATTTCATTAAACAATAAAAATTGCTCTCCCTCTCTGTCTTTCTATATCATGTGGATAATGCATACATACATGTGGATATGCACACTTAAAAGTATTTCAGTTGCACTTTGAGTGACAGATGTGTGATTTGTCGATAATGAAATGCAAATGTGTGGTTTTGAAGGTACTAAGTTACATTTCTTTTAAAATACAATGCCTAGTTCAGACCCTCTACTAAATCCTTCTTTTCTTCCTATGCCATTAACCTGTGATGGAAATGGGTTAAAACTGGACCTTTTCTCTCTGGTCCAAGACATTATAGTGTCTGCTGAGCTTGAATTTAATCGTATGATCAATGGCCAGGAAAAGGTACATTGGAAGAAGAGCTGATGTGTGTTATGGTAAGATTCTGCCTTGATCTATTTGAGCCTAGGCTGTAGCTTGCTCCGTGAGTTACAGAGGAGAGACAAGAACAGCCAGGAACACAGCGGTTGGCAAGGAGGGAGCAATGTTCGTTCATTTTCTTTTAACACATACTGGTATGAAAGATGCTGATTTTGGAATAATTTCCTTTTCATTCCCCCTTCTCTCAGTCTGCCTACTCTGGGAAACATATTAAAATTAATTTCACGCGTACCACTTGGAACTTAACCAATCCAAATGTTATTGAATAGTGTTCTTCTTTTCCAAGAATAGTTATCTAATTCTACAATGGGGGACAATGGTTAAATGGATTTTACTTTATTGGAATTCTTTGTATAGCCTGAAAAGCTAGGGAACAGGTCATTTGCGAATGATCAGATACACAGAGTCTGTGGATCATGAGGAGATTTGTCCTGTGTTGTCATCATCAGGTGCCTGAGTCACTGTGTGGAGAATGTTGAATCTTCTTCGTATACTGCAGAGAGTAATGCGATCAATAAGCCTCCCTAAGCTAGGGAGGCAGGACAAGTATGAGCCATTGCACCAATGGTGATTTTTTTTTGGGGGGGGGTCTGGTCGTGAGGCCTGAACTCTGGGCCTGGGCACTGTCCCTCAGCTCTTCAGCTCAAGGCTAGCACTCTACCACTTGAGCCACAGCGCCACTTCCTGCTTTTTTCTTTTTGCTTATGTGGTGCTGAGGAATCGAACCCAGGGCCTCAGGCATGCAAGGCAAGCGCTCTACCACTGAGCCAACTTCCCAGCCCACCAATGGTGCTTATTCTTCTTAATAATTGGCTTCCTGTAATTTATTCAGCTTATTTTTCGCCATAAACTTGTATGTGAGTCTCTACATATTTTTTATGGAAGACATATATCTAAATGATATTACAATTCTCATAATACTTAGGTTTGGTTGTTGTTGTTGTTAGTACTGGGGATTGAACTCAAGATCCTGTTCTTGCTAGGCAAGCATTTTACCACATCGTCACCTTCTTTGTTCTTTTGCAAACAGGGTCAAACTCTTTATTTTCTGGGTAGACCTCTAGACAGTGATCATCAGACCTGGATCTCCTGCATAGCTGGGACTCAAGTGTATCCCACCATACCAGGCCGTCCTCAAACTACGGTCCTCATGATCTCTGCCTTTTGAGGTCTTGCCTTAAAAAATAGAATTATTTGATGCTTTTCTTCCTTCTTCAGGCTTCATGTAA
The DNA here is from genome assembly GCF_000151885.1 of Dipodomys ordii. Lineage (NCBI taxonomy): Eukaryota > Metazoa > Chordata > Mammalia > Rodentia > Heteromyidae > Dipodomys > Dipodomys ordii. The sequence continues at coordinate 11,445,413 of NW_012267240.1, forward strand.
TTATTGTGGTTGGTATTGGGCATTTATCATGGCCCTCTGTTTACAACTGCATTAAAAAAAAGGAATATGTCTGTAAGATGATTTTTGCATATATCTAATAGTCTGCTCTCCCGCCCAACTTCATATTGTATTTCTTAGTCTGTATTGTGTCTTGAATGCTGGAGACCAGATCTGCCACTTGGTGATATTGTTCTTGCTGCTGTGTTGTGGGCAGCAAATCTCAGCTCTCTCTCACATATTGCCTTGTTTGTATGTTCCTGTGACCAATATCCACAGAAGTATAGGAAATAAAGTTTCCTTCTTCAGTTCATATTTTCCTTAAACAACACATAGGTGTGCATGCATGTGTGTATCCACACATTAATTTCTCAATGGTTGCGCTGCAGTTCAAAAATCTTAAGTAACCTGTCCAATGGTGGAGAAGCATTTCACAGTGTGGAAGGTCAGGTTTACTGTGTAATCCCTTTGATAATGCTTTCCTTTCTAAACGCACAAGACAAGTTACAATGGAGTCCCGCTGAGAAAGTAAATCAATAGGTGGCAAGTCATTTGACCCTCAGAGGCAGGCAGAGAATTTGGTAAATTGTTGGACAGGTTATTGACTACGCTCTGGAGAGCCCTGGGTTTAGAATCTCTAACTCCTTTCAGCTAGGACTTGCATTTCATGTGTGAGGCCTCAATTATCATAATCCATTTCTCGCTTTTATTGTGTCTATTGGTGGTTCTCTGTGAGCTTCCTTTATTTCCTGTTTACTTGCTCAAATTCACTTTTTTTTATTTTTTTTTAAAATCATAAGATGGATGTTTTGCAACCAGCGGCCTTCTACATGAGTTGTTTATGGAGGTGTTACAGGAAGGAAGATTAGTGGTTGAATAGAAGATGAGGGCTGAGAAAGAGATTCACTAAGAGATTATTACATGAGCGCCTTAGCAAGGTACACAGAGGAACACAGGAAACCAGTAGGTTCTGGAAGAATAGCATAGTCAGACTAAAATGTTCTTTGGCTGAATAGTTGTTGAGTTGTAGAAATAAGTCCCCCTGTACATTTTTTTTTTTACTCATATGGTTCTATTAGGTGGAAAATCTAAAAAGGTATTATTTAAAAATGGCTCTGTATTCAACAGGGATTCGCTCAGCAATATTCAATTATCAGTGGATTATTAGTGGGAATGTGTGGAATTGCCGATGTTCTCATCATGTGAATCTGAAGCCATGTAGTGTGAGAGTTTCTTCTTTTGTTCAATTTTACACACTGGAGAAGACAACCCAAATGAGAGATTATTTCTCCACATTATCAAGGAAGTGTGCTGGGAACTTAAAACAAATAATTATTTAATTAAAAATAGTATAGGGGGGTTAAACTGAGGGCTTTGAGTTTTCTAGGCTGACACTATACCACTAGAACCCCACCCCATGTCTGTTGTCTTTCATGTTGTTGGTTTTTTTTTTTTTTCCTTAGCTAAAGTCTTGTACTGTTGTCCTGGCCAGCATCAGGCCAAGATCCTTCTGCTTATGACTCCTCCTCACTAGCTGGGATTGCGGGAATGTACCACTATGCTCAGCAGGAATTTTTTTCAAGGGGGGAAAAACACTTGGAGTTTTTTTTTATTTTTCATTCTCTCATGCAATAGGCTATTTTTCTTAAAGTAGCAGTGTTTCAGGGAGGAGGAATGGGCAGTTTACGTATCCTTTGGGGAAAGGAAATGGAACAAAGATGGTATCCTAGGTACACATGCATTCCTCCTTTGAACAAGTGCAGAAAAACCTGCAGCTTGCATTTGGGGATTTAGGCTGTCTACTAACTTTAGTAGACAGTAGAAAGGATGAGCAGAGGCAGGAGAGTGTTTGCAAGGCCAGTCCCTGGCTGTTCTCCATTCTCACTGCGGCAGTTTTCTGCCGCACTAGATGAGCTCTTCCTTAAACAAATCTGTAAAGAGTTTCATTTTTTTTAGAGCACATGGCTCCACAGCCGTGTAAATCCATCAGTTTGTATTTCTGCCTTGAGGTTGCTTATTATCATAAGCTCCCTGGGTCCCTGTCATCCTGTGTGGCACAGGGGCAGTTTTGGTCCAGCCTCTGTGACTCTGCCATCTTGCTGAGTCTGTTTTAGTTGTTTCCGGTGCCAGTGTTGACCTCTCTGTGCTCAGCTCAAGGCCCCTGGACCTCAGCTCTTCCTGCTTTCTCATGGTTAGCATGGGGTGCTCCATCCTGTCTGATTTAGCCTGGCTCTCCCTCTCCCTTTGCCTGTCCCCTTCCACCTCCTGGCCCACCCCAAGTCCACAGAATAATCTTTTCTCGGTACATCTGAGTGGTACAAGCACCCTCGGCAAAGCTCCACCCAGTGATGTAGGAGCAATGTCAGTGTCACACAGAGAGAAAAATCTTCTTATTTTTTTTCCTTTAAAATTTTTATGTTTATTTTTTATTATCTTTAAGTAGTTGTACAAATGAGCTGCCATTTAACAAGCCGTTTACGAATACAATGAATCTTCATCAATGATACCCCTGCTTCTCTATTTATGTCTGTTGTCATTCTACACTGAGTTTCCCCCCCTCCTTCCCCCTACTCTCCCGCATAGAGCTGTGAGAGACAGGCATTGGCCCAGCCTGGTTCACACTGGCCATTTCCCTAGTGGCTCCTGGGAATCATTTGCTCCCATCAGTCTTGAACCCTTTTTAACTGGCCAGTGTCAGTATTAGGGTTCATGTAGTTTGAATGCTATTCCTGTCCAGAGACAGAATTAATACAATCATAGGTTCTGTATTTTGCTTATTGCTTATCTTTACTCATTTTGTGTCTACTGGCTTGACCTAGTAATAACCAGGAGAAGGGTATAGTTGTCTCTTTATTGGAGTTGTGCTGGTTTCCCGCTCTATCAATTTTATATTTTTCTTTGTCTTACAGACATATACACATGCTTGGGATTTTTCTGAGGTGAATACTAGCTATATTTACAGTTAGAATAGTACTTTTATTGGTGAATTAAACCTTGTCAATATGCAAGATCTCGATTGGTGTGTGTGTGTGTGTGTGTATGCATATGTGCACACACACGTGTGCAAGTCCTAGGGCTTAAACTCAGGGCATGAGGTTATTTTGCTCAAGGCTAGTGCTCTGCACTTGAGCCAGAGCTCTCTCTTCTCTCTCTCTCTCTCTCTCTCTCTCTCTCTCTTTCTTCTCCCTCCCTTCCTCCCTCTCTCTTTCTTTCTTTCTTTCTGCTTGTCAGTTGTAGGGCTTGAACTCAAGGACTAAGCACTGTCCCTGAGCTTTTCTATTCAAGTCTAGAGCTCTTCAATTTTGAGCCGCAGCTCTACTTCCAGTTTTCTGATGCTTAATTGGAAATAAGAGTCTCACAGACTCCTGCCTGAACTGGCTTTGAATCATGATTCTCAGATCTCAGCTTCCTGAATAGCTCGGATTTATAAGCATGAGCCACCGGAGCCCAGCTGTGTCTCTGCTCTTACTATTCTTTAATACTTGAAAAGTATTTTGACTCATTAGTGTACCTATTTCATGGTAGAATTAAAATCATATGGAAGTTGAGGTCTTTAGCTCATAGATATTGTCTATTTCCATTTTTTGATTATTGAATCATTATCCTGTTTATTCTGTGCTACTTTTTCTTTCTGTTCACATTCCTTTTTTATTGTGTTGGATAGATATTTGGTCTTTTTCAAGAAGTTGTATTTTTTCTCCTTTCATAGGATTTGAGTTTATGTAGGCTTTTCCCATACTTTATGCTTATCCTTAAAATTTTATTACACCTATTAAGCAAAGTCTGAACTTTAATAATATCCTAAGCTTTCTCATGAAGGACCATATAATATTTCAATTTTCACATACTGTCTCAAATGGTGGTGCAGTACTTATGTTTTATCTTGATAAACTTCATTGTTGACATTGTTATTTTCCCATACATTCTTATACATACTTAGATTTTTTTTGGTTACCATTCCTTTTTGGCAGTTTAAGTTGTCCTTTTGCAATAGTTTCCTTTCTTCCTATAGTACTTCCTTTTAAGTAGCCTCTTAGAAGATATGATGGTTAGAATCTCTCTCTCCAAGTTTATTTAGAAAATGTTTTAGTTTTACTCTCTAAAGGTCATTTTGAGTGATGTGAATCAATCATGGTTGCTATAAAATGGATTTGGGAGAAATATTCACAATTATATTTAAGCCTCTGTCATCTCTACACATACAGAACAGTTGCAATCTTAGTTCTTGGGTGAAATTTCTTTCTGGACTAAACCAATCAGACTGCAAATGACATCCAAGCTTGAGTCATTGGTCCTCCTCTTGCTCAGAGAGACACATCGAAAAGATAGTTTAGTAAGTCAGAAGTTTTTTTGTTTTTTTTTTAAAACATTCTTAAGAAATAAAGTTACATTTTCTGGAAAAAGCAGATAGTTTATTTTATTTTATTTTTTTTTTTTTTTTTTTTTGCCAGTTGTGGGCCTGAACTCTGGGCCTGGGCACTGTCCCTCAGCTCATCAGCTCAAGGCTAGCGCTCTACCACTTGAGCCACAGCACCACTTCCGGGTTTTTTCTTTTTGCTTATGTGGTGCTGAGGAATCGAACCCAGGGCCTCCTGCATGCAAGGCAAGCACTCTACCACTGAGCCACCTTCCCAGCCCAGATAGTTTATTTTAAAAAATGTGAAGGTATTTCCTCTTTCATGAGTGATACCTGGGGCACTCAGCAGCCTGTATTGGTGTCCCTCAGCCCATCCCCAGTTTGCTCATCATGTGGCTTCATGGGATTGAGCATGTATGTGGAGGTGCTCAATCATGGCTGTGCTTTACTATTTGGAAAGCTTCCAGGGAAAGGCAGCAAAGGGGGAACAATGCACAAGACATGTCTAGGAGAAGCAAGGTGCAAGCTTCTAGTTACAAGGCAGGTGTTTAGAATCTTGATGGGGTGAGTTGGGATGGTTTATCTCGATTGCAAGCTGGATTGTATTGACAGAGGCCTAGGAGATTAGGAAAGCACACCTCTGGGGGAGTCTGTGAAGCATGGGGATGACGAAGGGGAAGATGTGTCCCAAATGTGGGCAGCTCTGTCCCTTAGGCTAGAGTCCTGAGGGAGTAGAAGGGAAACAGGAGAAAGGCCACAAACACAGGTGTGCCTCCCTCCCTTCCTCCTTTTTTCTATTTTCTTCTCTCCCTCCTTCCCTCTTTCTCTTCCTCTTTCCTTCCCTCCGTCCCTCCTTCCCTTCCTCTCTTCCTCCTCCCTCTTTACCTCCCTCCTTTCTCTCTTTCCTTCTTGGTTGCTGGAGGCTGTTATGCTGAGAAACCCCCTACATCGTAATAGATGGAGACCTCTGAAACCGTGAGCTTAACGAATCATTTCTTCTGGTTTGTCTCAGGTATTTTTTCATAAAACTGAAAGTCTGACTGACATACATACCAAATATTGTCAACCAGGAAGCTCTAGAAACTCAATGCCTACAGGGTTTGGAGGCCCAGATACCCATAAGAAAGGCTGGTGTTTATCTGTTAGCACAAACTGTAGTGGTGAGTGGTTATTGATTAATGGTGGTGAAAGCCCTCCCTGAATAGAACTTCCCAGACCTCAGCTAAGGGCTGACATGGGAAGCAAGGTTGGCACAGGGGCCAGCTGTATTAGCTCTTTCTGCACTGGGTCCACAGGAAATCTTGATTTAGCAATACATTCTTTGGCAGCTGCCGTCTGCTTTCGGAGGGTAATTGGCAAGCCTCTCTGAGTTTCAGCCACAGCATCGTCAAATAAAATAAAACAAATACTATCACACATATCGTAATTATGTATGAAAATGACATGAGGAATCTCAGTGAAAGCTATTGGTCAATAGGGAGGATGAGGGACAGGGAAAGAGAAAGCAATAGAGAGGGTTGTTTTGATTAAAATACAATGTATGAGTATCTGAAATACTATGGTAAAAATCCTCGGTACATTTAATACACACTAAGAAGAATGACAGAAACATGGGAATGGTGGGAGGGTGACTGGAGAGAATGAATGAGTCTGAACATGATCAGAGTACTTTATTTGTAGATATAAAAGTAGAACAGTGTACCTGTTGAAATTATTTTAGAAATAGTGAGAAAGGAATAGAGAAGATACCCTCTTTTCTGAAGATCTCTAATCATAGACATTTATTTTTAGGGAGACCTCTATTTCACTGTCTAGTTTGTTCATCTGAGTTAGAAGAAGTTGTGAAGAAAAGACAACTTAAGCTTCTGTGAGAAATTATATTTTGACAGTCTAATGGTTGTGATAAAACCCCCCACAAAACTATAATATGTCCAGCCATGGTGGCTCACCCTTAAAATGCTTGGCAGTCAGATGGATGGGGTAGAGGACATCAATCCAAAGCCAGCCTTCACAAAACTCCAAGACCCGATCTTAAAAACAAACTACACAAGCAAAAAAAAATGACTAGGAGTATGGTTCCAATGGGTAGTGTTTGAAATCCTGAGTTCAATCCTCAGTACTGTAAAAACAAAACAAAAACAAAACCAACCCTCCCGCAAGTCACCCCAACTCCATAATGATCCTGTGTGGGAGCCCAGCCCTCTGAATTTTGAAAACTTTGAAATCACCACTTCTTTATATTGTAATTTGATAGAATCTATTAAGATGGCTCTAGATTATTAAAAAATATAAATTAGATTTGTATATGCTCTGAGAAGGCAGGAAAATTATATAAGGGTGGGTTTGTTTGTTTGTTTGTTTTGGTGCCAGTACTGGGGCCTGAACTTCAGGCCTGGGTACTGACCCTGAGCTCTTTTGTGCAAGGCTATCATTCCACCATTTGAGCCATAGCTCCACTTCTGGCTTTTTGTGGTTATAGATAAGAGTCTAATGGACTTTTCCTGCCTGGGCTGTCTTCAAACCTCAGTTTTCAGATCTCAGCCTCCTGAGTAGCGAGGATTACAGGTGTGAGCCACTGGTGTCTGACTTGATGTAAAGGTTTTTGAAAAAGTTTAATTAAAATAGCTTTAAAAAAAGAGCCCAAAGAGTTCCAGATCCATTTTTTTCTTTCAAATATTTATTTTCCTAATTAAAAAGATTAATGTAAATATTTTTTTATTGTGAAAATACCGTACAGAGGAGTAACAATTACATGGGCAAGATAACGAGTTCATTTCTTATCAAGCATTGCTGCCTCCTCCTTCTTTCCCCTTCCCATCCCTTCCCATCCTCCCCCCACCTCCCCCCACCTCATCTCCACTCCTCCCCCTGCACCAAAGTTGTCAAGTTCGTTTGTTTTTCGACATAACGACTTGTACATCTCATAGATCCATCTGAGTTACCTGGAACATTGCCTCTTATGGGACAGGAAATTCTTGAAGGATGGCAGAAAAATGCTGCACGCATATATATATTTTTCTAGCCATCCAGTTTACTCCAAGGGGGCTGCAAGATACTTAGTCTTTTATTTCTGAAAGGTTAAAATATATCGGCTAGGCTTTCCAGAGTTTATTTGTGCTAACGAAAGATACTCCCTAGACCTTTTCATGGGAAGCCAGGGACAGGGATGGTGAAAAGAACCTTCTATCAGGAAAGGAGAGCTTGAGATGGAGGAGATGTGTGAGAAACCACAGGATGAGATAGGGAGACAGCAAACAGGAGAGGAGCCAGGGAAAAGAAACAGGGAGGATGTTCTCCGAGGCCTTTAAGGTGATAAGAATTCTATCAGCTAGCTGTGTCTCCAGGGTGCCAGCCGGCTGTGGGAAGTCATAGAGAGGATTGCAGCTATGAACTCATGTTGGGGATGTCCATAAATAAGAAAAAGATACCTCTTCATCACCAGGAAGAACATCTTTGAACATGAGAAGCCACCATGTGTTATGCATGTTCTGACAATATGTTATATAACATGGTAAAGCATTATTGCAGTCCTCTGTCAGCTCTTTGGCTTCGGCTAATTTTATCTTCCCCCTTCTCTCTTTTTCCATTTTTGCTGTCTGCAAATATTTATTTATTATATTTATTTTTTACTTGACACATAGTAATTGTACATAGTTATATGACACAGTACATATACAAAGTGTGCAATGATCACATTGGGATGATTAGCTTATATCTATTAATTACCTCAGATGTATAGCATTGCTTTTTGTGTTGGGAACATTCAAAATCTTCTCTACTAGCTATTTTGAAGTATTCATTTAATGATTGCCCGTAGTGCAATAATTACTGTGCTCCAGAACAATAGAATTCAGTCCATCTATCCTGCTACCCCCTCCTATCACCCCCAACTCCCCATTCTCCTTTTCTATCCATTTCCCAGCCTCTCCTTTTGTGCAGACTTTTACTGAGAGCAGTACACCGGTAGGGCTGGAGAATTTTTTCTGACAAGAGACAAGAAAACCTGTTCATATTGCCGCAGAACTTTCATTGTACTGTGAGACAGAAAGAGGTGCTATTCAGAAGAGACAAATGAGTATGTTAAGCATTATAAATAGGAGAAAGGAAGTATATCCTGAGTCCAATCCTATGTAAAGTTGAGAGACTAGAAAAACTTTCTGGAGAGGGTTACATTTAGGGTTAGGTCTGAACGATGAACACAATTGCCCAGGGGTGAGAAGGGGGATGGTATTCCAATGAAGGAGAAGAATATTTCTGGGAAAGTTGAAAAGGAAAAGGTAAAAAAGGAAATGAAGTAGTCCCCCATGGTTAGCATGATCATGAGTGGGAATTCTGTAGAGGCATGAGCATAGAGACTGCGGAAAGCCTTTGCAAATACTCAGGGAATATTACTCATTTTGAATTTGGGAACTTTTATTTGGAAATTCAGATCAGAAAAGGAAGACCAGAAAGTATCATAGAATAAATGTGGCTTAAAATTAAAAATGCTAACTATTTCTGAGATATATTTTAGCAGATGAATTGGTGATTGATTGATTGATGTGACTTGGTTACTTGATGACTTGGTCATTGAATAACTTGGTTACCAGGGTACAAATGAATACATGAGGAGGAATTTGTTGTAGATTGATGGATGGTTGAGTTTCAGACTGATGGAGTTTGTGATGGGTATGTGATATACAAGCGAAAATGGATTTCTTCAGATTCTGAGGAAATCAACATGTAGATAGAAGTTTCCCGAAGTTGCAGGAATGTGTGAGAGCCTGGTTGATGATGCAGACTGAGAAGAAAGCCCATGTTAGGACCCTTGAGATGGGAGTGAGCCAATGAAAAGGCCTAAAGGAGGTAAAGAAGGAAAAACTAGAGTCAAACCAAGCTGGAACTGGTTGATACTGTGGATCTGAGAAAGAGGACATGCCATATGGAGGGAAGGCTGAGCAAGAGGACTGAAAGGTGCTTGTTAGATCTGTCCACAGGAATTACTATGACTTTGGGGAGAAAAACTTCTGTAAATAAACTTGAGCCAGACAAAGAATCCAAGAGAGAATAGCAGAGGATAGTGAAGTTAGGCTCTTTTTAAGGTTTGTCTGTAAGACAGAACTATGGCTTACATGCTGGAGTAGTGGGCAGGGTGAAGGCAGGAATGGTAAAAGTAGAAGAACTTTAAGCGTGTCCCTAATAGATAAAGAAGCCATAGTTGAAGTTTTTGGAGTGGGGAAAATGGAGTAACTGGTCATGAGGACAGGATAGAACCTACAATAATGTGTGTGTGTATGTGTGTGTGTGTGTGTGTGTGTGTGTGTGTGAGAGAGAGAGAGAGAGAGAGAGAAAGAAAGAGACAGAGACAGAGAGAGAGACAGAAATAGAGAGAGATTGGACTTTAGCCACAAGATAGGGAACCTCTTCCATAGTGACAGAAAACAAAGGATGAAACAACTGATTTATAAAGCATCATTTTGTACCACAATATTTAAATTATCTTCTTTAATTTTTTTTCCCCACAGACATTACCCAAAGCAGTCCTTCACCACAGTGGCAGATACACCTGAAAATCTTCGCCTGAAGCAGCAAAGTGAACTGCAGAGTCAGGTAATTTCTAAAAGGCCTATTTGATTGCATTGGTCCTAATGATTTTTTGTTTTTACAGGGTCATTCTTCTGAGTTCTTTTTTGGTCAGTTTGAGGGGCTTAAACTCAGTGCCTGGGTGCTGTCTCTAAGCCTTTTTGCTCAAGGCTAGTGCTGTACTACTTTGAGTCATAGCGCCACTTCTGGTTTTCTGGTGGTTAATTGAAGATAAGAGTCTCAGACTTTCTTGCCTGGGCTGGCTTTGAACCCTGATCCTCAGATCTCAGCCCCCTGAATAGCTAGGATTACAGGCCTGAGCCACAGGAGACCAGCCTGAGGTGTTTTTTTTTTTGTCATTGTATTTTTTGTTATGGTCACCAGTCAACATAGAGACCAACACTAAGCCCTTTTGACCCTCCTGGGTGAAGGTACTAAAATCTGTACTGTTCCTAGTTTTGTATCGTTCGGATTATTCTTGGTTCTTTTATTCACAGGAGATTAGGACAAGTAAAGGAGTTCTGGTCAGAGTAAATGTTTCCCAACAATATCAGTTTATTTGGCCTTAAATATTTAAAAACATTTTGTAAATAGTTTTTCCACACACTGCATATGTGGGGGAAACACAAGGTGTTAACTTGACCCAGTTGCATTGCGTGTGAGGCTAACACCCTGTCTGTGTATCTCGCACCAGCTATGAGCTTTGTTTTCATCCTGTCACTTTATTCATATTTTTTCATATGTCACATTGACAGCATGAGCAAAGATTAGAGCGCCACAATTGGCTCCCAGTCAACCATTTTGGATGCCAACTTGCCTTCAATATGGTGAAGTGCACCCACTATGAGTAGGATTTTAAATGGCAGAGTTTTCTACAGGGACACCTAGTCTTGGCATAAAACACTTTGAAGGAGATGACTTTGCCTGACACATTGCAAGAATATGCTGAACAATAGATATTGCAGGTCAGTGGTCAGCTTTCTCCACCAAGGAGGGTAGAAGGAAGGCTATTGGTCCTGTCAGCTGTTTATTAGTTGTGGTGACCTTTGCTCCATTGCCCTGATTTTCTGTGCATTTGTAGAGTGAGTCTCTGTTACCTGCCAGTATAAATGTGACTGTCAGTATCAAATGAAGTAGGTAAATATGAAAGCATTTATGATGATGATGATGAAAGCTTGTGGTGATGATGACAATGGTTCTTAAGAATTGTGATGTCAAGGGAGAAAAGAGCTGTATTTGTAAAGGGAAGGGATGTCTGGCTAGCAGACTTTAAAATCATTCAGGAGCTCCTCCTGAGTTTATTCTTCACAGAGTTCTTGTGAGCGTTCTGTCACTTGGAGTGAAATTATCTCCATAGTGGATGATGTATCACAGGGGAGATTCTGAGTCCCTGTTTCTCTCTGTGAAACTTGGCAGCTACTTCATCCATTTCATTAAAGGAAGCAAGACTCAAAGTAGAATCTATTGTTGCCTAACATGATGAAGACCTTGCTGGAGGCTGATATTTGTGTAAAATGCCAAATCTGTATGTGTGTGTGTGTGTGTGTGTGTGTGTGTGTGTGTGTGTGTGTGTGTGTGTGTGTGTCTGTCTGTCTGTGAGAGAGAGGGGGAGTGGAGAATAAGGTACCTTCCAGAGATCAAAGTTAGTGTTTGTATCAGCTTCTTTCTCTACCATCAAGGCTCCGTGAAAATCCTATCTGTAGATTGAAGCATCATGCAGTCCAGTTCATCTCATTCTTTTCCTTTCAGAATTGCCAGTTAAGGTTAGTGACTTGCCTGTATTAGTCCTCTGTTCTTGCATAGTAAGTTGGTAAGCTCAGTGATGAGAGGATTAACTAACTATAAATTACTTCCAAAGTACCACGGTGTGACATAAACAGAAATATTTGATTACTTGACTTAGTTCTGTTTTCTAATAGGCTTAAAGTACATCCCCCATAGTTTTCTGAGTAACAGTAACTTGATCACAAGAGATGCATGTTGGGATTGCAAAGACTGGAGCCCAGCCTTCAAACCCTAGGTGGGATGAACAAGCAGAGATGTTCTTGCCAGCTTCTGTAACAATATCTCTGGATAGCACCTAATGTTTTGAACTAATGGCTTCAAACATTAAAAGAAAGCAACAACAACAAAAAGTCTAGGAAAGGTGTGCAAGCAAACTGTTGTAGTATAGGATTGGCATGGGATGCTGAATGGAAGGCTAATAGAATGAAGCCATTCCTTTTTTTCCATTCCTGTAAGAATATTTCCTTTTTTTTTTGCAGAAATATGGAGAGCTATCTTTCCTAATGGTAATACTCAGTAATAGCATCTGATCTAATTTTAGCCTGATAAATTCATTTGACTTTGCAACAGACCATTTCCTTCTGAGTTCTGATATCTGGGATTCTAGACAGCTCACTAGTTTGGGTGAACAAATCTGACTATTAATATTTTATGTGCTTGTTTTGGTAATTGGTGATGCTACATGAATCAGATAGATTCATATCTCCAAGTATTCAACTTTTTCAATATTTTAGAATTGTTTGGTTAAAATTAGTTTCTTTTTCTTTTTCTTCATGAAGCTTATCAAATGAGAAAAAAATAGCAAGGAAACACTTTCAGTCCAATTAGGAAGCTATGTATAGTTACCTGCCATCATATATCTTCCTTTCTTTTCTTTTTCTCTTTTTTTTAATCTCCCCCACCTCATTTTGAGAGGGTGATAAATCCTGCCAGTATTTTGCCCATATACTCAGTCCTTTGGAGCTTTTATGGGACCTACAGGTTCCAGATTACTAATCTAAAAATGATATCAAGTATTGGAGACAAACAAGCACACCAGGAGTTAGCTTTTTCAAAACTGGTGTTAGACAGTAGCTTGCAGACATTCCCATCCACTTGGCCAGCCGCCGACTGCCGTGGACGTGGAGTGCCCTAGAACTTGGACTTCAAGAGGGAGAGAGGGAGGGAAGCTCTTTTATCATCTCTGGCTCTCTTTTTATCAGACATCACAGGGTGAACTTCTCCAAAGAAGTAACATCAATGGTGCTTACGAGCCACCAACTGGTTTGCACGGCCCATTCAACAGTGAGCAAAAGAGAAACTTTACTTGTAGTGGAATTAATAACATTGTAGTACACCTGGGCAGCCTGAGGGCTCTTATTACTTGCTTCGGGGCCAGCATCATGTCAAATATATATGTATATATGTGTGTGTATACATGTGTATGTGTGTATATATATGTATAGATGTGTGTGTAAAGATGTGTATGTGTATATATATATATATGTACACACATCTATACACACAGACACACACACAGACACACACACACACACACACACAGGTGTCCTGAAATCCAATGTCCTAACAAAACCAACTTTTTATAAGTTGGTTGCAAAACAACTCACTCTAGATGAAAAGCCTCTCTGGGGAAACTTTAATTTCCTTAGCTTATTTAATATTCTGATGTAGAAAACATTTATTTTTCTAGGCTATGTGGCACACAGTTTTCTATATTATTGTTACTATATTTAAGTAGTTGTACAAAGGAGTTGCCATCCAACAAAGCAGTTAATGAATGTCATGCGTCTTGATCTGTGTCATCTCTTTCCTCATTTTCCTTTTTGGAAGGGCAAGCTGAGATGTTTTGCATACTCTGGGAAAGGAATCTGCAGAGTTCCTATAGCTGTAGAAATGATTCTTCTAGTCAGAGCCCCCAAAGAACCTAGTGGAGCTGTGCAGCCGAGGAAGAATGAAGAGGGCCTGTCCCTCCTCCTCCTCCTCCTCCTCCTCTCACTCGCAGGGCCTTCGTTAACTCTGTAGGGCACAGCTTTGGCGAATACTGCTCAAAACAAGGACGAAATGTTAGCTTCCTCCCCGCTTGCTTGTTGTTTATGTGATGGATGGCCTAGCTGTTTGCCATCATGCTGAAAATAATAGGGATTGGGAACCCAATCTCTATTCTTAAATTGAGTGTGTAGTCTGAGTGCTGATAGGATGAAAGATTAAAGTGATTAGGATAGGATAAAAGTCATCTTGCCATCTTCCCGTCTTGTCTGCAATCTGCATTGGTTCTTTTTTCATCTTACAAGTTTCTGCAGGAACATAAAAGCAAGGGTCACAGGGAATGTGATATCTGCGGATGAGAAGGTAGCCTGACGTGTGTGTGTGTGTGTGTGTGTGTGTGTGCGTGCGCATGCAAATGAGGCTTGAACTCAGAGCCTGGGCACTGTCCCTAAGCTTTTCTTGCTTAAGGCTAGTGCTCTACCGCAAGGCTAGTGCTCTACCGCAAGGCTAGTGCTCTACCAAGGCTAGTGCTGAACCACAGCTCCACTTCTGTAATTTTAGTGGTTAATTAGAGATAAGAGTCTCTTGGACTTTCCTGCCTGGGCTGGTTTCAAACTTCAATCCTCAGATATCAGCCCCCTGAGTAGCTAGGCTTACAAGTGTGAGCCACCAGTCTCTGGCTGGCAGCATGATTTTTTTTTTAAATAAGGGACATAATAGTTAAGCACCTTCACGGCAGGAATGGAGACGTGTTTAATATTCACCTCTGGAGGTTCAAAAAGGTGGTGGTATGCATGCTTACCTTTCTCTAGCTTTCCCTGGGCATCTGTCTTTACCTCTTCATTTTATGTTCGTTCCATGTCTAGAAAGTTCTTTCTCAATTCTCTGTTATCTAACCAGCTAGTAAAACATACCAGTGGCAGTTACATGTGAAAAGGCATCCACTAGGTGCTGGGGGTAGCGCAGCAGTAGAAAGCTTCCTGGCATGCTCATGGCCCTAGGCTCAATCCCTGGTATGGGGGTGGTGGTGGTGGTAGGGATGGGAGCTCAAGGGCAAAATAGCAACAGCAGCAAGACCTACAGAAAGAGAGAGAGAGAAGGAGAGAGAGAGAGAGAGCAACCTATTTTACTATGACTTCAAGCACTCTCAGAGTTGGAGGCCTGGTATTTTTTGTGCAGGCAGATGTATCTTGGATCTGAGGGTGCTCTATTTTCCCTCCAGTTTTTCAGCTTAGCTGATTCTGCTCTTCACTGGATCCTTTCTATCCCTTTTCTCAACAGACTACTTCACGCTTCTAACCTTGAATAGTCTTAGTAGTTCCTGTGTTCTGTGGATCTTGGACAAGAAGCCTTTCATACTTGCTTTTAATTTTCTTTTCTCTTTGAACCTAATTTTGGCAGCCTTGTGTTGCATCTTTTTTTTTTTTCTATTTGGGGCTGTGTCTCATCCCACGTGAAGCATCTTGTAATTCTTGTAAGCTACAATGCATGCCTTCTTGTGGACATAGAGGTAAAAGTTCACAGGGAGAAGTTTTAGCATGCTTCTCTTCAAGGTTCTGAGGCTGGGAAAAGAATGGAAGATTGTATTTCACATTGAGGAAGGATAAATATGAAGAAGAACTTCAAAGGAGAAATATTAATTCACTTGATATGTCACATTTCTTTCAGGGAATGTGGCATGCTGCACAGATGTTAACTCTAACCTTTGAGATTTCTCTGTCCTCCACAATTTCCCATAAGCCAGATTCCCGCCCACCTCTCCCTAGTTTATTCCTGGATAAAATGATATAAGAGTCAAAGTGTCAATAGTAGGAGATAGGAAGACAGCCAAGATGTTTCAGCTTATAACATCATGACTAGGTTTTTGGAGCTTTTAATCACAAAGGCCTTGGTGTTTTAGTCTTTATTTTTCTGAAGTGACCTATCTCTTTTCCATCTGTTTCTAGTGTCCCAACAAATTTGGTTCCTTGATGCCCCCTGTGGCTAATCTTACCTCCCTTTTTATAGCTCCTGCTGGAGGGTGTGGTCGGTGTACTTTGGATGAGCAGGCCGAGATTAAGTAGATCCAAATCAGATAAGTGACCCTCAGAACAGGGATTTGAATGCACACGTGGCCCCTTGTACTTTGTGGGTCCTGCATCCATGCATTCAACTTACTGTGGGGAGAAAAATACTAAAAAATAAAGGAACATTGCATCTGTCCTGAACATGTTTTGTTTTCTCTCCTTGTCCTTAATCCCTGAGTAATTCAGTGTAACTACTATTTCCATTGGCATTTACATTATAGAGCTATTAAAAATGATCTAGAGATGATTTGTAGGATTGTGGGAGGACATGCATTGGTTAGATGCAAATAGCTACCCCATTCCGTCTCAGACTGTAGGACTCATAAAGGTGAGAGGGAGTAGGTTTAGAACGAATCCCCTGCAGATACTGTGGAATCCCATGTTCAGGAACCATGGACGTAACATCTGTAATGTGGAAAATATTTTAAAATATTAAATCAATGTGCTTTTCTTTCCCCTCTCTCATAAATCATGAAGAAAACAGGGAAATCAGAGACTGGAGCAATGACCTGTCTTTCCTCTTCTGGCTGAAGTCTCTAGAGAGTGAAGAAGAGGAGGCATATTAAGAGAGGGGAAGGGAAATGCCAAAGTAGAGAAGATCACACCCCCAGACACACTCGCGCTTGCTTTCTTTTGCACATCATGGCTTGTTATCTTCATTTCATTAGCAGCGTTCTTGGGGCCTCTGCAGTATGGTGGGTAGGGTGAAAACCTGAGTTGTTTTTTTTTTTTTGTTTGTTTGTTACCCTGATCTTTTCTATGGTGTGGGAGAGGGACGACTTTCCAGGGTGCCTCATTCAGGGATGTTGAAGTTGCATATTGGGCAGCATCCTGAGTATTGCTGCTGTAGGACTGGTATATCCCTTAAATAAACCAGTGGTGGGTTGTACAAGCAGGTGGTGGTGGTTAGAGAGTGCAGAGCACATAGCAAGGATCTTCCTGAGCCAAGAGAGGGCACCCAGGTGCTCAACAGTCACAGTCTTTAGCATAGTGCACCAACAGTGAGCTTGCTTAGAAGTAGGTACAAATGCCACCGAGGTCAGTGGAGTTAGGGGAGAGATGAGAGGATGTGGGTATGGGTCCAAGACTTTCCTGTTCCTTCCCAGGTTGCTAGGATCTTCGCTTGTCACTATGTACATCTAGTCATCATCCTGGAGAGGTTGTGGGAAACAGGAGAGAACACAAATTGACCCAAGTTGATTGAATAATCTCAGTGGGATGGATGGAACTACATTTAATTCCTCCCTCCTCATTGTGGCGGGAGGTTTGGGAGGGGTAGCAGAGCAGCCATAAGGTTATCTCAGTACATCGGGGATTGCTAACTGTACTACATACTTGGACTTTGTGTAGTGAAAGATAGCATTAGGCCAGCTGCCAGGAGATCAGATTTTTTTTAAACCTTTCTTCTATCTATGGGTACAACTTTGAGCACCATTGACCTTTCTCAGGACATAAAATAGGATTAGGATTGGATCAGATGATCCCTAAAGTGCTTTCTAGTTTTAATGATGTCTAATTTTAGTAGAAAAAAAATGCTTTGCATAACCACTATTCTTTTCCACTGAAAATAATAATAGTCAGATCTGTCATTTCATCTGGCCATTCCTCTAAAGGCTCATTCCCCAGACTGGTCTCAGTAGGGCTGAAGATCATGACTAGAAGATCCCTAAAGATCTGCAAGGGGGGGGAAGGAGAAAGATTGGGATTGGGGGGGAGGGGGGAGGCTGGGAAGGGATGTGAAGGGTAAACCAAAGGAGGAAGCTGCAATGCTTGGTAAGAAATGTACGCATTATCCTGCCCATGTAATTGTAACCCCTCTGTACAGTATCTTCACAAATAAAATTAAAAAAAAAGATCTGCAAAGGAGTTGACAGACAAATCAGTTACATGGTGGCAGGTGGCTCTAATTTTGGACAGCACAGGCCTGAAGAAGAAAGGTAACAAGGGTAATAGTGTCTGTTTACTGAGAAAAGAACTGGATGGAAGAACCCAGGGGGTATTCATAATCCTTAGGTTACACTCCTGTTAGTGCTGAGAGCTATTTTTATGGAGAAGAACTATTGGTCACAGCACAATGTAGCATGTGCCCTGTTAGTAACGAAAACATAGGTGCACATGCGACATTAGGAACCCTTTAAAGGCAAAGAGTTTTAGGTTAAAATGCATTTCCAAATTTTCACATAAACATTTCAGCTCAGAGCACATGGACTTTTCCCAGTTATCTCAATTGTTGAGGCTTTTATAACCTATATTGAAGTCATTTATGGCCTAGTGCATGACTCTTTAAATGCCTCATTAGATTCCTTTTGAATTTTCTGTGTTGTAAAAACCAGAGTAACTATACTTGTTAAGATACTTTTTGGAAATGTCTGAACTATGCTAGTTTGATTCTTTTATGCTTTCTCTTTTTTTAAAGTTTTTTTTTCTTGAATAGCTTTTGATTATGTGGTAGCTTTTGAATTTTGCAAGTTAGTCTCCACAGAGCTGGAGGTGTCGTTAAATGGTAGAACATATGCTTTGCATGTATGAGGCCCTTGTTTCAATTCCTGGATTATTAAGAAAAAGTCATTTTCTTTTCTTGACAGTGTTTTCCTTTTTCTTTAGTGCCCACTTTCACTTTCTAGAAGCAGTCAATTGTATTGAGGCCCACACTTGAGTTGACCCAATGACACCACACAGTAAGGAGATCCAGCACAAAACCTGTGCATCTCTGTCCAGCCTCTTGCTTTGCTTCTTCATATAGAGGAACTCCACTAAAGCAATTCCACATCATTAACCTAGTAGGCACATAAGGGGCCTGAGTATTTCTTAATACTCTTAATTAAGTAACTAATTAAGATGTTTAAATTAACGAATAAACGAATTAGAAACTGAAACATGACCGACTTCTCCTTTAACTAAGTGAAATTGCAGGGAACACATTCGATAGGTGGAGGAAAAATGCAAAAGCAGAGAGGGTCACCCCTCAGGTTATGGACCCCTGACATCCCTCACCTCAGCAACGAAGAGGGGCCTTTGTGTATGGTGGGCAGGGAGAAACCCAAGGGGCATTCCCAGTTCTTAGTCTCTTACATGGTATGGAAGGTGCTAGAAGGTCTAGTGTGCCTTATAGTGCTAAGGATGCTTATATTCTAAGGATGTTTGCTGGGAGCTTTCCAGGAAATAGCCCTGACAATTCCTAATAATTTATATTTGGAATGGAGGATGCTGCTCTGGAAACACTGTCTTGCTCTGACATCAGGCAGCAAGACCAAATTTTCCAGGCAACGCTGGAATCACCAAGGGCCTTTAGGAATAAGGATGGCTAGCATCACACATTAGAGCTGGTGAATTGGATGCTTTCTTCTCAAAAAGTACATATGTGTGTGCACTATTTATTATTATTGCTTATTATTATTTTGTGGTTCAGCATTGAACTCAGAGGTACTGCTGAGCCACACTCCCAGTCCTTTTGCTTTAGTTTATATTTCAAATAGGGTTTATGCTTTATCTGGGTTGGCCTTTGAGTGAAATCCTCCTACCTCTGACTACTGAGTAGCTACGATTACAGAGTGAGCCATGTTGCCAAATGAATTATTATTATTATCTTAGAAGTTACCTATCCTAATTATCACTTCACAAGCCTTGAAACTTTATTTGTAGCTTCCACTAATTAGAGAAAGATGTTACAACTGGAGTTCTAGTGGTGGTGGGGTCTTGTAAAGATGAAATTGGCTCAAAAAATTCTCTGGGAAAGATGCTATGTTAACTTCTCCTTTTTTTTTCTTTTGGCAGTACTGGGGTTTGAACTCAGAGCCTTGTACTTGTTGGCAGAAGCTCTACTCATGAGCCATGCCTCCAGCTCTGGGCTTCAATCTTTTTTGTTTTTCCTTTTTTTTAAAAAAAAAGGCTTCCATTGGGATAATCATATTGTATTCTGAAGTAAAGTCTTGACTTGAACGTTCAGAAAGAGTGGCTGTACCTTTTAAATGGAGTTTCTCTCATTATAAAATGTTCAAAGAGAATAATTAGAATTTTCTTTCCTCCTTCTCCTTCCCTGGCCCTCTGTCATCTTGTGATGAAAAGTCAGGATAATAGTAAATCAGAAATGAAGATGATAGAAATTGACTAACAACTAGGGCAGTTCTGGATCTCTTTTGATGGACACTCTGAGTATATTCTTACTTATGTAGAGTTGCTTTTATTGAAAAAGAATCTGATCTTTACCTATAATTTTTGTATGTGTGTGCCGGTCCTGGGGCTTGGACTCAGCCCTGGGCACTGCCCCTGAGCATTTTGCTCAAGGCTAGTGCCCTACCAGTTGAGCCACAGCTCTACTTGTGGCTTTTTGGTGATTACTTGCAGATAAGCATCTCATCGACTTTGTTGCATGGGCGGCCAAGGTTCTCAGCTCTCAGCCTTCTGAATAGCTAGGATTATAGGAATGGGCCATGGGTGGCCAGCTGTGACTATCTTAAAGTAAAATCAGCATCTTCAGTTGCTGAGTTGGCTTCTTAAGCACACATGCTTTTAGATCTTCACATAACTAAATATACTACATTACAAGTTCTTGACTTAAAGTGGTGAAGAATAATGAAGGCAAGAATCCTATCCTGCTTTTAATTAAATAAACAATCTTGAACTTTTAATACAGATTAAAAATTAATTCTGGAATGATTATAATGCTTATAAGCCATTAAAATGAAAACTAAGTAAATCCTAGTTGTATCTACTAGTGGACTGTCTTTTGAAATGGATTATTTGTGTCTGAATCCATATAATACCCTGGTATGTCCAATTTCTTTAGCTAGCACTTCCTTGAATGGGAGAACTGGGTAATTTCCAAGGCTTCGAAATGGTGTAATTAATGGTTTAATTTTAAATATTTTAAGTGGTTTAATTTAAAATATTTTTCTTTATATATGAATAACACAGATAACTCTTAAAGTATGTGTGTCTGTGTAAAATATACACTTAGCTAGCCATGCATATAATATACATCTGTTACATATGATATACATATATTTATGCACATATGGATATCTGCACTACTCATACATCAGTATAAAGATACTGTTAACTTGGAAAGGTAGCTAGCTGTTCAGAAAAATCTACAAGACTGAGAAAATATGGATGTCTTTGCTCTCTTGTTAAAGATTTTTCTCTTGTTAAGGAGATTTTGCTCTTGTTAAAGAGATTGTTCTCTGAGGTACAAGATCCCTATCAGATGAGCTTGCTTTGCATTTCCTGTATCTTTTTCAGTTCTCCCATGCATCTTAAGACAGATAAAATGGAAAACTACAACTGAAACAGTATTGTTTCTAGAAGTGTTGCAATGAGACCTTTAGTATAAGATTAGCACCTATTTCTGAGGACAGATATCCTTCCAATCTGCAAACATAAACTTAAAGAAGCTTTGCCAGTTTTAATGGGGCTTAGTTTTGGAGCATAATTTCTTAATTTTTGTTTTTCCCTTCTTGTGCTTGATATGGAACTCAGAACCTGGTTCAAGATAGACAAGCACTCTACCATTATGCTATATCCCCAGCCCTCATTTTTTATCCCCAGCCCTTGTTTTGTAGTTCAGGCTGTCCTTGAGCTCAAGATCCTCCTGCTGGTGTCTCTGAGTGCTGGGATTACAGTCATATGCCAACATACGCTGCTTAAGATTTTTTTCAATATCCATTTTTTGTCTCTGTCTTTTGTTTTAGATTTTGTGCTCAGAGCTAGTGCTCTTATTCATTTAATGGCTTAATATTCACTAGCCGTGCTAAGCAATTGTCAGGATTATAATATTCCATTTGATGATAGGGATGATCACTATGAAACAAAGGAGATAGAATGCAGAGTAGTTTCGAGAGTCTTGCAAGAATGAAGATTTAGACACTTTCCTGAGAGGTGGGAAGATGCCTATTTAATCTTTCTTGGTATTAACTACAAATAGAGGAAAACCATGACATTCTTGCTTTACCAGCAAAGAACTCTCACTGAAGGGCCCACCCACATTTCTGTAAAAATGCTTCAATTAGTTATAATCTACATTTATGGAGTGCCTTCCTCTGCTGGCACTGCCTGCCTGGGGCTGAGAGTGCGAGTGGAGAGAGCCAGTTGTTGTGGAAGAGCAATGGGAAGCTGGCTGACCCCTGACTTACATGTGTTCATTGCATCTTTTCAAGAGAGATGCTCAAAAATTCTATACTTTTTTCCCTCCTATACCTCATTTGGCTTTCCTTTTCATTCTCCATCCACATATTTCCCCATCTTTGGAAGGAAGCCAACATCAGCTCTCAGATTTGCTGAGAAAGACAATATGGACAAGAAACCATCCTTCACCTGGTTTGTTTCTCCCTCCCTCCTGCCCCCCCCCATTTTTTCTCTCCTAGAACCTGTGCCCCTTTGCTCACTATTTGTAGCACTTTCTCCTTCTTAAGATAATGTGAATCAAAAATGTTTGTATGTACAAGTAGTTATGTCGAAAACAAACTTTACAACTTTGGTGGGGGCGGGGAGGATGGGGGTAGGGCCGGGGGAAGGATGGGAAGGGGTGGGAAGGGGAAACAAAGGAGGAGGCTACAATGCTTGATAAGAAATGTACTCAATATCTTGCCCATGTAATTGTAACCCCTCTGTACAGTATTTTCACAATAAAAAAAAAAGAAAGGACTTGCTGATAAAAACTTTTTTTTAGGTAGTATCTTCTGCAAAATCAAATTATATCATCAACAGTAATCCAAGTCTCTTACAACAACTCTGTGGATCTATGGTTTCTAAAACTTTTTTGGGGTCAGGGACTACTTTGGTAATTTGATGAATGCTATGGCGCTTATCCGTTGAAAAAGGTAAAAAACAAATCCAACTTTAGAATATACTAGTGTATCATTAGAAAATAACTTCTAGACATCCAGGAAATGGTAAAGCCCTTTGGTAAGATCCCAGAGAGCTCCATATTTATGGGGAGTAATCAGGCCAGCCAATGAGAAGGCTGGAGAAGAAGAACTGTTGTCTCAGAAGCCTGGCACAGACGGACTGCAGGCACAAAAGGTTATGTATTCTCTGCCTTCTAAACACAATTTGTTTTACTCTGATTAGAATATTAACTGCTCTGGAAATGTGAAATATTACCGCTATTTAAGAAAAGCAGTCTATCAACAAATAATTGCAATACCAAAGTGCATATACTCTTGGATCCTGCAGTTTCATTCCTGGGGATATTTCCCAAGGAAACAAAATTATCAGCATAGACCATGCCTGTACATGCATCTCTATGACAGCCTTGCAAAAATCTGCAAGCAGCGTAGAAACAGGGAATGGTGGAACAATGAAGATCATTATATGAAAAATATCATGCCATCATTAAAAAAGAAGTAGAGCTACATCATTTGCCTTGGAGGGATGCCCATGTGTTGTTTAGTGAGATGCAGAAAATTGGAGATGACAGAAACATTTGTGTGTACTGCACCTGCAGGTTTGTATCTACATATACTTCTGATTACAAATGTAACTGTAGGAAGACAAATAAGGGCTAATGTATTGTAGGTTGTTAACATTGGTCTCCCAAGCTTAGACAAGGTGAGCAGAGCAAATAAAGGGGAAAAATAAAGACTGCAGTAATTAACAAAAAGTATGTGTATTAAGACATTACACATTTGTGTACACATGTGTACCAATATATATCACACATTACATAATATAATATATGGAACATATTTATGAATTATGTAATACATATTATATAATACTACATACTATGTATATAATGTCATATATCACAAATCACATATGATTAATGTATAACACATGATAAATAATGTATAACATACAACATATAACCATATATTTTATATATAGCATGTGTTATATATATATATGTATCCATAGCATATATAATATAAAATACACTATATACTATAAACTATAATATAATATATAATATAAATCATAACATATAATATTAACTATAATATAACCTAATATATGGTATAAACTATAATATTTATAAATATACATATTA
The DNA here is from genome assembly GCF_000151885.1 of Dipodomys ordii. Lineage (NCBI taxonomy): Eukaryota > Metazoa > Chordata > Mammalia > Rodentia > Heteromyidae > Dipodomys > Dipodomys ordii. The sequence continues at coordinate 11,469,156 of NW_012267240.1, forward strand.
TACATATTTTGCGTTATACATGTTACATATTAGGGCTTGAAATCTTTTTTAAATCAATTAATTTTATTTGTTATTATTGTAAAGATGATGTACAGAGAGGTTACAGTTACATAAGTCATGTAAAGCGTACATTTCTTTTTGAACAATGTCACCCCTTCCCTTGCTCTCTCCCAGTTTTTCCCTCCTGTCCCCACCCTCAAGTTGTATAGTTCATTTTCAACATAGGATCTAGTTTCACTGCTGCATTTGTTCATCCTTTGTCCTACCATTTCTGTGGCCCCTTTACCCTCCCAAAGACAGATAATTGAACAAACAAGACAAAAGGAAATAAAAACTAAAACAGCAACAGCAACAACAAAACTGCTTGTTTCCACTTCCTGGAGTTCATTTCAATAAATGTTATTTTATATGGCAGGATGCACATCGCTATTGTGCCTATGTGATCCTCTCCTAAGAATATCTTCCTTTGTTCTCAGTGTGTGAAAGCCTAGAGACATGCATAATTTATCATTTATCAGTGTATTTTTTCTTTTACAATTTAGTGTATCTATTTGTAGATTTATAGGCACATTCTAGTTACTACAAATGAGGGAAACTGCAACCTTTGGGTTTGGCTTACTTCATTTGCTACAAATTTTTCCAAGTCTTAGCTATTCCTTATTTTTTATTTTTATTTTTGGGTCCGGTCACGGGGCCTGAACTCTGGGCCTGGGCACTGTCCCTCAGCTCTTCAGCTCAAGGCTAGTGCTCTACCACTTGAGCCACAGCACCACTTCCGGCTTTTTTCTTTTTGCTTATGTGGTGCTGAGGAATCGAACCCAGGGCCTCATGCGTGCAAGGCAAGCGCTCTACCACTGAGCCACCTTTTCAGCCCCTTAGCTATTCCTTATGAATGGTACAATTTCATTCTTTCTGATGGATGTTAAATTCCTTTCCTTGATCGATTTGTTCATTGAAGTGCATTTGGTTGATTCTGTATCTTGGCTATGGTAAAGAATGCTGCAATGAAAATGGTTGTGCTGGTAGCTTTAGTGTGGCATGGTTTGTTGTCTATTGTATAAATGCACAGGAGCAGAATTGCTGGATGATAGGGAACCTCTATGTTTAGTCTTTTGTTGTTGTTGGTCATGAGGCTTGAACTCAGGGCCTGAGTACTGTCCCTGAGCTTTTATGCTCAACATAGCACTTTATTACTACTTTGGACCATAGTACACTTCTAGTTTTCTGGTGGAAATTGGAGATAAGTCTCACAGACATTTCTGCCTGGGCTGTCTTTGAACCATGATCCTCAGACCTCAGCCTCCTGAATAGCTAGAATTATAGGCATGGGCCACTGGTGCTTGGCTAATTTTAGTCTTTTGAGGAACCTCCATACCGCTTTCCATAGTGGTTGCACAAGTTTGCATTCCTACCAACAGTGTAGTAGAATTCTTTTTGGCCACATCCCTACCAGCATTTATTATTGTTGGTTTTCTTGATATGGCCATTTTAACAGGGATGAGGTGGAATCTCAATGTTGTTTTGATTTGCATTTCTTTTATGGCCAGAGATGTTGAACATTTCTTCATGTGTCTATTGGCCAGTTTTATTTCTTGTGAGAAGTGTCTCTTAAGTCTTTAGCCCATTTATTAATCTGGTAGTTGTTTCTTTGAGAGTTTATTTTTGGGGGCTTTAATTTTTTTATTTATTGCAAATGTGATAAACAGGAGTGTTAGAGTTACATAAGTGCATAAGTAATGTAAGAGTATATTTCTTTTTGAACACTGATACCCCCTCCCTCATTTTCTCACCTTCCCTTCCCCTTCTCTTCTCCCTCTACATTGTAAACTTCATTTTGACCTCTAAGTATATTTTAGGCCCTTGAGTGATGCATAGATGGTAAAATCTTCTCCCATTCTATGGGATTTCTATTTATCTTGTTTGTTGCAGCCTTTGTTGTACAGAAACTCTTCAGTTGTTGTAATCCTATTTATCCAGTCATTCTATGATTTGGAACCTGAAATCTTCCTGCTGCTATTTCTCATAGTTTATTACTCTGAATCTACTCATTTTTTTTTTTAGCAAATGTTTATTGCCTTTTATGCCACACACAAAGTTCTGTGCCGGGCAATTTCCAGAGAATTAAAATGTAAGGGGTATGTTTGTGTGTATGTGTGTGTGTGAGCGCACATGTTGGAGAGTGTTTGATCTTGATATCTTTGTAAGGGCTGCATTGGAACTTCCTCTCATCAGTCTGTTCTTTTACCTGTTTATTTGCTTGTCTATATGTGTAAAATGGAGAGTTTAAAGTACTACTATCATCTCAGCAAGAACTAAGAATTTGTTTGGAGTGAAGGCTTCATTTTCCTTCTTTTGCCTCTACTAAATAACCCTCAATTTGCAAATTTCCCTACAGGGGTGCCCAAAGTCCTTGAGAGAACAATACAGAGAACATTTTAGGAAAAAAGAAACATGAGATATTTTCTATGGATCACGTGTCTCAGAATTGTGGTTCCCTGCTCACCAGCCATGTAGGTATAGTGAATATATTGAAATTGCCCATTCATGGGCTTGGGCCCCATACCTACTAAGAGTGTAGATCAGTAATTGATATTGTTACTGAGTGTCTCAGATAATTCTTGTGCATGTTGGTATTTGTGCAGCTTGGTATTTTTGTCCCAACTACTGTCCCTCTTTTTCCATATCATGGAAAATGTAGATACTTTTGCTATCTGATAGTCTAAGTCTTTCACAGTGCTGCTTCGAAAGATTAGCCCAGGCCTATGTGGTGGCATACTCAGGAGTCAAAGGCAGCTGTGGGATGACACTTACAATTTATAACATTGTTCAAGTTCCAAGCAAATTGAATGTAGGGAAGAGAAGGAATAATTTAGTTCAGCGTGAAGCACTTACTTATTCGATTCAGCAAGTACTTTTTTTTCTGTTACTGAAATTGATTCAGATTATTAATGATATTTTTATTTTAGAGGAGATCTTATAAGAGAAAACTTTTTTCAGTCAACATTATTGCCACCAAATAACAACCTCCTCCTAATTTAAAAAAATATAGGCCAGAAACTTAAAGGATTTAAAATATCAGCAATCTGATGCTCAAAATTTCAAATTTCTTTAATATGCCAGATCCAGCATAATGTAAATGTGCATACCTATATGAAAAGATTCATATCAGAATGTATTTTGTCTTTGTAACTATAGCAATAACAAAAATTTTACCCATGATATAACTTTTTTTAAAGAGGGGTGATTCTTGGTTCTTTGGACTGTTTTTGATTTGTTTATAAGTTGTATGTGCCTGTGCGCACACCAGTTCTGGGGCTTGAACTCAGGGCCTAGGCACTGTCTCTGAGCTTTTTCTTGTTTTATTACCTGAGCCACAGCTCTACTTTGGCCTGCTCAGGTTGACTTTGAATCATGATCCTCAGACCTCAGCCTTCTGAGTAGCTAAGATTACAGTTGTGAGCCACTGGTGCTAATCTGTTCATAAGTTTTACGAAACAAGAATGGCAAGTGCTGTTGTGTTCTTTTTTCATTCACATGTATATCTCTCTATCCATATTTATCTTTTTCATAAATTTGGCCAAGAAATTTAGAAAGTAAATTTTGGTATTTATCTAAAAATCTCAGAAGTAATGGAAGCAAAGGCCAATCCATATGAAAAACAGAATTTTGTGACTATTTTTCTATATTCCTCATGCAGTTGTACCTGTGTAGTTAGCAGCTTTCATCCTTTTCTGAAAGTTCTCATCTGAGAACCTTTTATCTCCTCAGCAGGATGTATACAACCTAAGTCCATGCAAGAAGCCCATGACATCATTCTTCAATCAATAATCATTGATTGAGAAGAGTTGATTTCATAGCTACGTTTTGGTACCTAGAGGGATTCAAAAGGGAAAAGTCATGATTTCTGTCTTTGAAGAATACTCTGGTTCAGAAAATAGTTCAAATGGGCATGTTATGACATGGTTCCATAACAAAAGGCCCTTTGGTAAATACTAGGAAAACCTGCTTTAAAAGGGGGATTAGAACTAGTGCGTGTAAGACTGGTGAGAATCAGGGATGAGGACAGAGTTGTTCAGCTCAGTTGTCAGGAGAGGAGACAACTGAACAGGCGTAAGACATGAGGGAGAAGACATGAGACTAATTCATAAAATTGTATCTATTGCAAAGGCTGCAGCTGGCTGGCATGCAAGGTCAGTCAGAGAGGCTCTGTTGCTATATCAGTCACTTTTCAACCATAATAAACAGGAAACCTAAGAGAGTGAGCATCTGAAGGGGAAAAGTTTATTTTGGCTTACAATTTTGGAAGTTTCAGTCTGTGATCACTTGGCCTTATTGCTTTGGGTCTATAGTAAGACAGTGGGAATGTGTGATCAAACACAGTCTTTTACATTGTCACGGGAAAGAGAAAAAGTAGGGGCACTTCATAGTCCCCTTCAGGACATTTTCTCAATGACAACTTCCTCCCAGTAGGGCCCACCTCTTCAAGATTCCAACACTTCCCAGTCCCCCCACACTGGGGGCCAAGCCTTCAGTACACAGGCCTTTTGGAAACTTTCAACATCCAACCTATGGTACCTGATGAGATTATCAGAATAAGGAAAACACTATGTCATGGGAAACTCTTGGTATAAAGGGTTTGTGAACTGGGAAAACTAGTGCGATTAAAGGAGTCTGTGTGAGGAAGTGTGGGGCAGGATCAGGGTGGTGATTCCGAGAACAGAGGAGTTATACTTGACATTTCTTTTGCAGAAAATTGGTTTAGGGACACATTGGGGAAACAACTAAAGCTGCATAATGGAAATATTTATGGAGGAACTGGTTTAGTCCTGGTGGACACAGTCAGTCATATGGGTGAGACATACTGAATAATGGTGTGAAATAAGCTGATTCACTAATTTTTTTTAAAGTCTTTAAATTTTCTCCCACCAACAATGCAGTAAGGTTCCCTTCTGTCCACATCCCCTCCAGCATCTGTTGTTATTAGAGTTCTTGATTCTAGCCATTCTAACTGGGGTGGTATCTCAATGTTGTTTTGATTGCATTTCTTTTACGGCTAGGGAGGTTGAGCATTTCTTCATGTGTCTATTGGCCATCCTTCTTTCCTCTTCAGAGACGTTTCTCTTTAAGTCTTTAGCCCACTTATTTATTGGGCAGTTGTTTCTTTAAAGATTTGTTGTTGGGGCATTTAATTTTTTGAGTTCCAGGTATATTTTAGATATGAGACCCTTGTCCGTTGTATGGCTAGTGAAGATCTTCTCCCAATCCGTGGGCTTTCTATTGATGTTGCTAGCTATGTCCTTTGCTGTGCAGAAGCTCTGCAGCTTCATGCAATCCCATTTGTCCAACCTTTCTTTGATTTGTTGTGTTTCTGGGTCTCTATTAAGAAAATTTCAGCCTGTGCCAAGGAGACTTAAGGTATCTCCTATTCTGTCCTGTAATGTTTTCAGGGTGTCTGCTTTCACTCCATTTGGAGTTGATTCTGGTTCAACAACTTTGGAAAGTAGTATGGAGGTTCCTCAAAACACTCCACATATAGCTCCCCTATGACCCAGCAATCCCACTTTTGGGCATTTACCCAAATGATCACAAACAAGACCATACTAAAGCTACCAGTGCAACTATGTTTATTGCAGCATTTACCATAGCTAAGATATGGAATCAACCTAGATGCCCCTCAGTAGATGAATGGATCAAGAAAATGTGATACACACACACACACACACACACACACACACACACATATATAATACACACACACACACACACACACACACACACACACAATGGACTACTTTGCCTCCATCAGAAAGAATGACATCACCCTATTTGTTAAGAAATGGAAAGACTTGGAAAAATTATATTAAGTGAAGTAAGCCAGTGCAAAGAAACATAGGTCCCATGGTTTCCCTTACTTGCAGTAACTAGTATATGTCTGAGACAAGCAGTAACGGTCAGATAAGTTGATGTTAGGCAAAATGAACCCCAAGATAAAGACTCAAATGGTTTTTCTTTCTTGCTATTGTTTCTAATAAGATGATTTCTTTGTTGCTTTGTATGTCCCTCCCCCACAGTATAACCCCTGTTTTCACTGTATTTGATGATGGTATAGTTTGTGGAGGGGAAGGGAAAAAACAAAGTGTTTAAATAAGGATACAGGTGGACCCATTGCAACAGTGAGATGTACAAGACGTTATGTTGAAAAATGAACTTTACAACTTTGGCACGGGGCAGGGCAGGGGGAGAGAGATAGGAAAGGATGGGAAGGGGAAACAAAAGAGGAGGCAAGAATGCTTGATAAGAAATGTACTCATTACCTTGCTCATGTAATTGTAACCACTCTGTATGGTATTTTCACAATAAAAAGATGTAAAACAACAACAACAATGCTTCAAAATCAGTACAGGATTTAAAATAGAATGAAAACAAGACATATATGCTATAAAAATATTAAAGAAAATAGAAAACTAAAAAAAAATTCCAGGATGAATAAAGACATGAGTTATACTAAAAAAAAAGTCTTTAAATTTTCTATGTGTTTCTGGTTTTTGAGTATTTGTTTCCATAATAAAATGTAAATACTATCTCACAGATCCTTGATGTGGTAAAAATTCTATAGTTTAGAATAAGTTTGTAGAATTTCACACAGGTGGTGTGTAAATGCCAGATGACTGACTTATGGTATTTATTTTCAAAATAATCTTCAATTCTGCAGGATATTTTTCTGGCATAAGACACAAAGCTCTGCTGCAATTATTTGTGAATAGTTTTCATGAAGCATGCTAGTAAGACTATTGTAAATTAACATTTAAAAGAACAAAGTCATTGCAACATAAAAACAACAACAACAACCTTCTCCCTTCATAAGAAGTACTACCATCTTGTCTAACAAGTATTTGTTCCTTTTTGGATGTTGATTATTTATATCAAGCTGATACTTTTCATCTCTGGAAAAGAATGGTAGGAATACACTTAGAAAATCGAGCTAACCAAAATTACAAAACAAAACAAAAACTACTTTGATTACTATATAAGGGGGAAAGGAAGTTTGTGAGCTATCTCTATAAAGTATATGATTTTATTTCAATCCATAAATTTTCAAACAAGTAACATTTGAAAGTGGGTGTATAGAATGGGTACACCAAATTGCTACCTAACAGTGCAAGAAAATCCGTTCTTATTTTCTATTAGAAAACAAAATAAATGGCTATTAAAAAAGACTTGATTTTGAAAGATTGTGTTGGCTTGCAAAGAACATTAAGCTTCTGTAGTCTGTTCCCACGTGGAGCACTAAGTTAGTCACCTCCTAATTACTGAAAATTGGTCTTTACCAATAATGGTAATATTTTCCTGGGCTTTTAATCTCCCTGGAATATGTATAATAAAGCCATGTCTTGCCTTGCAAATTATTTATTCCGGTAGGCCATGAATTTATGTTCACTTGACAACTTAGAGAATTCTTCATCTAAAAATTTATCTTTTGGCACTGTATCACTATGGATTCTGGAGTTATTAGCAGCCTGTGCATCCATGCGTGCATGCGTGCTTATGAATGTGCACGTGAATGTGTGTGTGTGTGTGTATGAGAGAAAGAGAAAGATACAGATGACACTTTGGATTGCCAACCTTCCTCTTGTAACAATTCCCTCTCTCCCTTTGGACCTCTTAGCTTTTTGTCTTGGTGATCTGTCACAGGCTACCCCTGAAGGTCAGCAGTGGTATCCAAGCCTGGTTTTAGATTAGCTTAATCCTGAAACATCCATCTCTCTGACATTGTTATAACCCATATCTGCATTGGGTTCCAGAAGGAAACACAGGGCTTGGGTATAGAAGGAATACTTCCTGAGCAGGAGAGGTCAGGATCTCTTTTGGAGGCGTTAGTGACTAGGGACCAACTCTCTATCTCTACCCAGTGCTTCCAGACCTTTCTCTGTCTTGGGCTCCAACTGTGGTCCTGTGACCTCTGCCTTTCTTCTCTGCCTTCATTACATTGGTTTCTCTTTAATACATCAACTTCCCTCCCCCCACATTTCTGATTCCAAAACAATTGAGCACCCAGAAAGCTTATAGTTACATCATTTGGTGACCTCTCCTCCATATCAGTGTTTTCACTTATATAGAGCCATTTAAGGATGTTACTTTCTTATTTTTGTTAAATCGGAGGAGTGTCTTGTTTCAGCTTGTGATAAGTATTCAGCTTTTCTATCTCTCAGTGTTCAGTGTCTATTTTAATAGGTTTTACATAATTAACATTGACCACAAATGTATTACCTTCTCCTTTACAAACACTATTTTTCTGCTTTACTTGGGTCTCCTAGGAATGATTTCTGGTTATGTAGTGACCTTTGCTATTTGTAGGTTAGCATTCTGCATCCTTGTGTGGATGAAGAGGGAAGACGGGAGATATAAGAAAAAGCAGAATCCCCATAGTTTCGGCATTGGGAACGCTATCAGACCTCGCCGTTCAACTTAGTATTCCTTTCTGATTTTTCATATGGATCATGCTAGGGCCGAACCAATGCTCCTTCCACAGCAGAACAATAAATCCATCCTGTAATTCTCTGGTCTCCTCTGCCTGACTTTTCCTCTTCTCTTAGTGGCCAAAGTTCTTTCTGAGAGATTCTCCAGCAGCCTACTTACACCACCCCAGGCTTCCTTCCATATATAACAATTCATGGCAGCAGTTAGAGTTCATTTTTTTTTCCGAGAAAGAAGTACTTTATAGTGAATGTCGGTATTGCTTGAAATCATTTACCCGTGGAGAGTTCATTATATTCCTTCATCATTATGGTTTGTATCACGTGATCTTTCCTCAAGCATCAGCCTGGTGAACCAATGATGAAATTGCATTTCTTTGAATTAGAGTGCAGATTTTTATAGGGGGGGGGGTGGAAGATATTACAAGAGAAATGTTCATGTTTATGTCAGAATAAATGTCGAAAGCTTCACAGCCTCCAGGATGCTGCATCCTTTGTAGGAGACCATAGGAGACCATGGGACCACTGTACTAAGCCCAGGGTATCTGACGTGTTTGGTGTAAAGTTCCTGTGGGACTAGAAGAGTAGCTCTGATTGTTATCCCAAAGTTAGGTTAGGCAATCAATTAGGCAATGAACAGATGATAGTTGAAATAGAGTCCTCTCATTGAGGTCTGCCTACTATCTTTTTTCCTTGTCTACACTCACATCTCTGGGATTTTCCTATGGTAAAAGTCAATCCTAGCATTGGAAAGTATTTTGACAGTACAGATGGGAATAGTTAACTCATAAGTTCCTTAGCTCAGGCACCAGGGAATTATTGCTTGCTTGGGCTCATTATTTGCCTGGCTTCATCCCTAGGCCTTTCCTGACCCTGAGTATCCAATGTGCCTTCACTAGTTCCAGATGGCTGACCTTTTTGTCTTGTGGTCAGTTCCCAGACTCTGTTGTGAATGAGACCTGCTTCCATGGTATCCTAGAATTTCGACTTGCGTGATCTGTGTTCTGGATGGACAGGATTCACTCAAGGGAAACATGAAGTGACTGAGTTAAATGACTTCATGGGGCTGTTTGTGAATTTATCTTAAGATTTTTATGGGGTATCAGAGTTGACATTTTGCAGAGTGTTAAAAACAAAGCCAGTTGGATTTTTAATGTAATATGCAGACAGGATAGTATTATTGCCGTGTGCTTTCTTATAATTTCCATCTTTCCTCTTAGCCATCTGCTGGCTTATATATGTTTTATTATGATGTCAAGTATGAGGCATGGATATGGCATTTTTTATAGTTCTACAATGTCTTCTGCTTTCTTTTATCTTCTTTCATCTTCTTTAATCTGCAGTCAGGGCTCATGGTTTCCCAGTGCTTATTGTTTGTGAGAGTTCCAGAAAGAATGAAGACCTTTTCTTTGTGTTCCCCAAAGACCCTAGATGAATAATTGAGTGAAGGGCTGCAGTTAATACCAGATATTTCTTAGTAGAGGGTAAAGATGAGCTGATCTTTGCTCAGGCAAAGGGTGTTTTATCCAAGATCTCAGTTCATCCTTACAACAATCTGCTTGAGTAAGTACAGTGGTCCTTTTCTTATAGGCGAGGAAGCTGTGGCTGTGGCTGGAGGAAGGCCTCTAACCTGCTTGGGTTGCTCTGTTACTCAGGGCTATCTCATTGTGGTTGTTGTTATGACAAATCTGTGATTATATGCTTACATCAGTGATAGGACACTTGGGGCTTAAAATTCTCCAGGACCTCTTGATTAGGCGAAGTTTTCAAATGCAGAATTTGAAACTCATAATTCCTGGTAAACCATCCCATTATTTTTTTATATCTCAATAATTTCGGTGATTGGTTTCATTTGTTTCATTCAGTGACTGCATGCTAATGATTTTAGTGAGGTGAGGTATTCTTCTAATGGCTCTGCTTTTTTTTTTTTAATGATTTATCCACCTTAATTGGTGTTGAATAAATGTCCTCATGTTTTCTGAGTTGACTGTTCTTTTTTTTCTCTCCAAATTCTCCTTATAGGTTCATCTCATGTTTCTAATTTTTACCTTTTTATTTCTAAAGTTCCTACTACCCCAACTATTGATGCTTAATTTATCATAAGCCAGAATAAAGTAAAGATTTCTCACATTTCAAATATACAGTTTTACAAGTATACTTGATCATAGAAAGGATCCAGTTAGAGTAGAAATTTAAATTTTCAGTGTAAGGGTATTTTGCTAGGTGAAAAGCTGGGCAAACACTTTATACTATATTGGAGAATTAGTTACTAATTCTGAGTTCTTCAGTTGTTTATATGTATGCCCAAATATGTGTTCTGTTTTATCCCTAATCCCTGGTCCTCCTGGGACTCTCCAGTAACCTAGATCTGCATTACTCTACATTTATTATGATATGCTAGTAGATGCTCCAAATTTTCCTAGTTGGATTGCAGTGTAATTTCTGAACTTGCACAGCCTCTGGTTGGCATGCAGGATTACCTGGGAGTGAGGCTAGCATAGTTACCCAATTGATGGCTACAGTGGGACCACTTGAAGTGCTGCCATGAACAGGGCAGGGCTCACCGGTGATTTTTCCTGTGATATCTTTATTCTTGATTCTTCTGGTGCTGAAGAGAATTGAAAGACAAAAAATACTCATACCAGATATTTTTGAATTTAATCATAAAGAAAACAAGGCCCCCTAGAGGAGGAAGTGTCTTAATAGAGGAACAGGTCCAGGATATTTGAGGAGAAGCTGGGAGTGTGATTGATGTTGGTTGATCACCCACAAGTGGAAATGGTACCATTTGTAGAGGATCTGAAGGATGCATATTCTTGGACAACTTTTGGTGCATGTTCTTGAATAGGCGAGAGATTTGCCAAAAGTGGTGTTATGGAAGATGACTCTGGCAGCAAATAAATCACATCAGGAGAGATGTGAAGTCTAAGGGTCAAGTCAGGAGACATGATGGGGAAAGTGAATGATAACCAGATAAGTCAAGGAGACAGGAAGAAAGGGAGAAAGGATTTTGAGAGAGGCATGTTTGGAGGAGCAATTGTCTGGAAGTGGAAAAGGTGGTGGTAGCTCTGGAATTTTCTTTGGGGGAGCTTTTAATTGGCAGACTCTAGCAGGAAGTGGGAAGGGGGCACTCAGGACATATGTTTGGATTCTGTGTTCATATAGCAAGGGTACTACTTGTGGAGTTTGTGTGGTTTGGTCCTGTTTGAGGTGGTGAGGAGGTTGTCTGGTAGACATTGTGATTGCTTCTCTCTTCACCCCAGGTGCCTCTCTTGACAGTGCCTTTGAGAGAGATAGGACCAGTCCAATGTGACTGGTGCTTTTGCTATTCTAGACCTAGTACTGTTGTCAGGACAGAGGTGTGTATGTGTGTGGGGGTGAGCACAGCAGTGGGCCCTGTGGGTTCACTGTTTATTGAAAGGGAGGGACACTGATCAATATATTTGTATTCACAAACTGCTTTGTTAGGTGACCATTCTTCTGTGTGACTACTTAATCATTAAAATTAAAAAATGATCTTTGTAAAAATTTGATGCACAAAGGAGTGAGTGAATGAGTTCAAGACCAAGCACCGATATGCAGAGTTGGATGCAATTGGGTGGATAACAGGTGAAGCCAAAGAAGAGTTGGGTGCCAAAACCTTTTCAGACTCATTTTCCATTGCAATATAGAGAGATTGAGTGTTGTAAAACAAGTTTTATGATTCGTGGATAAAACACCCTAGTTTTATAGGTTACACATAATGAATTATTACCCAGTTTGAACATTGTTTTTTTTTTCCCCAAAAAAAACGGCCACGGGAGTGACTGATTACACACTCATTGCACAATTTGTTCTGGTACTTACACAGAGAGAAAGAGGACAGAGGCAAGTCTTAGCACAAAAAATAGCCACTTTTCTCTTAGTATTATTGTGTATGGGAAGGGGTTGGACTGAGTTTTATATTTGTTCAGCTTTGTCATTAGTCTTGATGTTGAGGGGTATCAAAAACACCCCTGTAAAACATTCTGTCTCAAGCAATCAATACGACACCTTTAAGAAGGTATAACTTTTGCACTTTAATAGCTTGGCTAGCAAAGCTGGCTTTTATAGAGTCTGACCCCCTGAGAGGCTATGGAATGTGAAGAAAATGTAAGGGTTTGGTAGTGAGGTAAACTTGGATTTCGGTTTGTCTCCACCACTTACTATGATGTGGCCTTGGACAAGTTATACAAGCTTTCATTTTCATTTCAAAGTGCTGATTCTCTTCTTTAAAGGTTGCTGTGAGGTTGACGATAATGTCTTAAGCATGTGGGTCCAGGGCGGACTCTGACACGTAACAGGCAGCACAACACATGCTAACGCCACTCACTGTTCTCAAGATGCCAAGGTTTTATCTCCACATCATTGTCCATAGAGTGATTGTTGCACAACATTGCACGTGATGGCTCTTTTCCTTATTTTGGTGGAGAAGGATGAAGATTGTGAGTAAGACGTCATTCTGGAAATAAGATCTAGCCTTACCTCTTGGGAAAAAGTATGTTCCCCAAATTTAACTTGGGAAATCCTTGAAGACTGAAAAAAAAAAGAACATGAATTCAGATCTGGGTTAAAATACCAACCGATGATGAACAAGCCAAGTGAAAAGATAATCCAAACAGCAAATCTCCGTTGTAGGAGGTGATGCACTCTCATTCACGCACAGTAAACTAGATTGGGAAGGAAATAGTTTTAATAGCCTGGATGTTACCCAATAACCCTAAAGCTCTGCCTCAGAATGGTGCCTTCCACTCTGGTGGTCGGGCAACTGTTTTTGTAGCTTTCTGTGTAAGAAGCATCTACAGATCTTCAGCCTTCCCAAATTCATGATGAATTCTGCATGGCCCAATAGACCTAAATCTTGTTGGTAGACATGAGTCTTGTAAAGGAATCTGGCTTTGGAAGGAGAGTGCTTCCTTTTTACGATGAAAAAAAAAAGGAAGATTTAAAAAAAATGAACTGTGAAGGATAAAAAGCATTAGTATGGCATGGAGTGAGCTGGTTGAGACAGCATTTAAGAATTGCTGCTCCCAGCCTGCTCCCAGCCAGCCCTCTGCATGCACAAGTAGTTCTTTCAGGCTGAGCCACGTTTGCAGAGATAGCTTTGAAACTGCTGTGTCAACTTTAGGATGTGTGGAATTGGCTGGAGAATAAATCCTGAGAGTAGGTTTTGGAGATTAAAGAAAAAAAAATACCCCACCACCAAACAAACAAACAAACGAATGACTAAGAATGTTTTGATGTGCAGGGTGATTAGCAACAGCTTATAGAAAAAGGAACCAGTAAAGAAAGCTAGGGCTGTCTTTGGCTTTCCAGCCTCCCCTATGCGTCACAGATAGATCTGACTCCTCTGTTACCATAGAAGTGCTCACTGGTATTCCCCTGCGTGAGGTATTGCTGATACGTCTCCTAATTTCCCTGAACTAGAGAATCTTTCCTTTTGGGTTTTGATCAAGCTCAGGGACCTTTTTCCTTTTATGTGATGGCTTTAATTTTGTACCAAAATGATAGCTCTTGGCCTGAGCCTTTTGTCTCACGGGCAGGGTGGCCAAGCAGCTACATTCATTCCTGGTGCCATTGCTTATCTGTTGCCTTCCCAAATACTGGCACAGGCCACTGTCCCCAGCCCCTGGGAGTATAAACATCATTTTGTTTTTAATGATGTCTGTCCTGTAAGTAGGCTTTGCTTCCTGTTCTCAGTCAGGTTATTTTCAGAAAAATCATTTCTTTCCAAGATCTCTCTCTCTCTCTCTCTCTGTGTGTGTGTGTTTCCTGTCCTGACTTGGGGTCTTTATTTCAAAAGTAAGGAGTTCTCTGTGTCTTCAACTGTTTCTCCCAACTCAAGTTTGGTATATGATGGCTAACAGGAGGAGTGATGAAGAGTGCAGGGCCATTTGCTAATTACTGCAGTAACTTCATATGTTTGGCTTCTTAGTTTCTGGCCAATGAAACAATCTATATTTTAGTCTGAATTCTGAAGACAAAAAGGCATTGAATTAATTACATTTGAATCATCTTCATATCCATTCATTACTATGGTGAAATTTTTCAGGAGGGCTGAGACTGACGGATGTAGTAGATGCAATTATGCTTTTTTTTGGATCCCCTAGATTAAATTCATTGAAAGATCCCCACCCCCCCAGAGATACCTTAGCTGTACTTTGCCTCTAGCCTCCTTTCCATGGAATCCGTTTCAAGTTCAAATACATTTTGTCTGATAAATTGACTACACATAGAGGGACTAAAGAGAGCAATTAAGTATGACATCAAATAAATGACTCAGTGACAAGGTATATTCCATTTAGGTCAGCGCAATTCAGAATGTGAGAAAACATGATTTAGCTGGCTGGGCTGAAAGGCAGTTTAAATTACTGGATGGCAAGAATCACTTTGCACTCCTGAGTTTGGTAATTGGAGGTTTGTAACATTTGTTGTGCTTGCTGTGAGATGATATGCGGTGAGGTGGTTGCAGTTGCTTCTGTGGCCATTGTTTTGTCTGATATTTGGAGGTGTGGTCGAATCTTTATGCTTACAATGAAGTGCTATTGGGTAAGATGAAGTGATAAGCGGCTGAAGTCCAGGATACACCAATGTACTTTCTCCTTAGAGGTTTCATTAGAGTGGCAGTGCCTAGATCGGGGAGTGGGCACCTTGTGTAATGGATAGCAGTATTTCTCCCCATTCCTCACCTCCCTCTTGTAGAAGCATATTTTACACTTTTGCCAGAAGACTCTAGGGCTTTCTATCAGACAAGATACCATTGTCTTGTTTATGTTGGGCTTGGGACTCATGCTGGCCAGTGGTTTACCAGTAGACAGTGCTAGCAAAGGTTTGGATGCTCTTGTGCTTTGGCTCAGTGTTTGGTGCTCCTGCCATCCACTCTGAGATGTTCTGGGCAACTCCTAGCCTAGGAGACCAAGGGAACAAAGGGAGCAGAAATGAACCCAGCCTGTACAGAGAGCAGACTGGTGGCTGACATGCATATGTGACAGCAAGTGGATTATGGTCAGCCATTGGCTTTGGAAATAGTTTACTTATTGTGAACATGGCTAATAAATGTGTATTTTTTTTCAGGTAAGGGGTAGGTTTATTCAGTAGACCTGCTGGAACCAGGCAAGATTGGCACTCCACGTGGCTGGGAAAGGCCTGGGAATGAGAGAGAGCTGGGAAAGAGAGAGGGAAGAGCTAGAGCAGAAAGAAAGCAGAGAGAGCTAGAAAAGAGCAGCGAGAGAGATAGAGAGAGCTAGAAAAGAGCAGCAAGAGAGCAGAGAGAGCAGAGAGAGAGCAGAAAGAGAGCTCAAGAGAGCAGAGAGAGAGCTAGAAAAGAACAGAGAGCTAAATGTGTTTTTTTTAAAAACAACATTTCCTGTTCTTGTAAGTATTAACTTGGGTTAACAAGCTTCTTTTATATTCAGATCATGAGAGTCACTTATGGGTTTAGCCATATCTTTTAGCTGTCATGCAGCAATGTTCTTGGCTGGTAAACATATCATGACCAGAGGCAATCTGAAATGAATTCTCCAAAGTCCTAGTATAAGCAGACACTCTTACTAGTTTTACATTTTATAGAACTTTATGTAGACTCTATTTTTGCGAATTTGAAAAACGACAACTTAAAAAATTCCCATGATAAATGTGAAGTTCCAGACAACTGATTTCATTGTACCAACTGATGAATGAAATGAAGAATAGTAGAGCGGAAGAGAAAGACAAAGTTTGTTCCAGGTGAGGACAGGCAAAGTAGATCTGGAGGCTCAGCAGCCAGGAGGGCAGACTCTCCAAAAGCAAGCACTGTGCTGAGATCTACTGATGGAGCTCACAGAGCCTGCTGCTCGAATGGACCATGGGCCCCAGAGCCTCTGCTACTGGAGCCCCTGCATTCTGGAGTTTCTGTCATCAACCTATGTTAGGAAAAGGTGTCTGCCTGGTACCTGCTTCTTCAGCATCTGTTCTGAAGTGAAATCACTTATGGATGCATCTAGGTCACCGTCAGATCCCAGCTTCCTAGAAGCTGGGAACAATGAGTTTATATCTTCTACTCTGGGCAAGCAAGCCTTAAATCTGGAGAGTCATTGACACTTAAGAAGGCTATTCAAGAGATGCTAGTTGTGAAAATCTGTAATTTTTTTTAACTACATGAATTGCTCATTCCTATTTCTAACTAATTTTTAATTACTTCAGGTTGGTACTGTAGATTTTAAAGCGTAAAATCAGAAGCAGATTACCTGTGGCTCATAATATATAATCCTAGCTACTCAGGAGGCTGAGATCTGAGAATCAAGGTTCAAAGCCAGTCTGGGCAGACAAATCTTCGAGACTCTGATAGCCAATTAATCAACAAAAAACTGTGACTGGAGGCATGCTTTAGGTGATAGGGCACCAGCCTTGGGAGGAAAAAGTTAAACTAAGCGCATGGTCCCAAATGAGAGCCTCAGCAGCAGCACACTCACATTAAAAATGGAGACAATTTATGCAATTACTTCTTTGAATTTTTGAAAATGGGCATCAGTGTGAAACAATTTTTTAGAAATCCAATGCAATGTCTGTTCTCGTAGACCTACATTTTGTCAGCAGGGCACTTTCTTAATACTTCAGAACAGCAAATATCAAGAAAGAATGTTTTTGTTTTGCAGCAAAATCTCATTGACTTAAATTCCATTTACTCAAAATTTATGACAATAAATTTGACTAAATTAGTTTATCAGTTTCATGGTAGGGCAATGTTTATAACACTAAGTTAAAAAAACACATAAACTTTAGAACTATCCATAAACCTCCTAAATTTATTATTCTTCTTTTTTCATCAAGCTAGTAGCATCACTTCACTTCCTTTTGGGCTTGATAGTCTTACATGTACCTGTAAAAATCTCTTATACAAATTGTTCATTAAGGCAGGGACCCAATTCCCTGTTTAGGTAATAGAAATCAAGCCTAGAACATTTCATTTGTTGCAGAGAAAATTGTTAAGTGAATCCGTGTGGAAACATCCCATACCTCTGTATGCATTTTGTATATTAAATTATGCCCCCGATGTCCCTGTAGAGAAAAGCTGTCAAACGTCAGTTTGTGTTAGGGATGCTAATTTGTCATGTGGAGCAGAGCCTGGACAGCACGCTTGAGATGTGGGAGGCAGAGCCACCCCGGTTTATAGACTGAATAGAGAGGGGGAGAGCAGGGACAAAGGCAGGATATGGAGAGGATGGAGCGCAAGGTTGATAAGTAGGAAAGCAGAGGGTATGGCGGAGGATGAGTGATCAGAAACCCAGGCGTTAGATACAAGCTGGCGTAAATAATGACAACTTTTTTTTTTTTTTTTTTTGTTAGCCAGAGAGTAGTGAATGATGGTAGACTAACCTGTGAGTAAACTTGTATCAATTTCCTGGCCAACGTAGTGTTGGTTTTCTGAGATGTCTTTGGCCACCAGTTTAGGGTGCTATGACAAGATACCATGATGTACACGCATACATGCATGCATATGCACGCACATGTGTGCGCACACACATGTTTCTTAGAATACCAGAGGTTTAGAAGGCCAAGATCAAGGTGTTAGCAGACCTGGTATCTGGTGAGGATCCCCTTCCTGATTTGTAGACAGCTGTATCTACATATAGCGCAAAGAGATCTAGTGCTCTGGTAAGAAAGACACTAATTTCATCACCAGTGTTTCACCCTTATGACCTTGTCCACCTGGAGAAGCCCCACCTTCAAATCCTGCTACCTGATTATTAGGCTTTAACAGGAATTTGGGAGGACCCATTCAGTCCACTGCATGGAGTATTGTTGTATAGCCAAGCACAGGTTTATTTTCTTTCAACTTTTTGTTGCTATGTACTGATTCTGTGACAGTTCGAGGAAATCTATTGGCTGCTTTTTAGAAAAATAATGTCTCTGATTGCATTAAATATAGTGGTTCACACAGAACTAAATTATATTAAGATGTAGTTATCTAAATATTAAAAGTGAAGCTAGAATAATGTATGTCTTCATTAAAGTGCTAAATAACATGATTTCAAAGTAGTGACAAGTGTAATTCATATTTTAATATGCCATTAGCAACTCCAATAATATAATATGAAAATATCTCTGATTTTATCGGTGTTAAAGTCCCAGGTTCTGTTGCCACTTGGTGGATATTGACAAAAAGGCTAAGTTGCAATCGGAAGTATGTAAAAACAAGGATGACCTTCCCTTCCTCCACATGAATGCCATGACAGATGATCTAATAACAGAGTTGGCCACTGAGTGATCAATGTGTAGGCAGCATACACACCCTGGATACATGGGACAAAGGGATGATTTATAACCCATGCAAGATGGAGCAGGACAGAGTGAGATTTCATCATGCTGTTCACAACAGTGCACAATTTGAAACTTATGAATTGTTTATTTCCATTTGATATTTTTGGACCATGGATGACTATGGTCATAACTGAGACCCCAGAAATTGAAACTATGGGGAAGTGGAGGTGATTATGGTGCAAAGATGAAGTGAGACAAGGAGAGTGATATTTAGTAGTAAGTAGAGCCAGTGGATACCTGGTGAGGCCAGAGAATTGCTGAAGTATTAAAAGGAGTGAGTTGAAAGGATGAGGGGCTAGGGGACACTAAGAGGCTTGAAGGAGGAAGCAAAGCTGTTGTTGACACCCTGTAGCTTGAGCATGGGTTAGAGGTAAGACGAGTGGGAGACAGTGTGTTTGGGAAAGGTTGGTCAAAGAATGGAGGTGGGATACAAACTATGTTATGTAGATGAGGTTGAAGTCATTTAGTATCCCAGAGAAGGCAATAGAAGATGAACAGATGCGACTGGTGTGTTAATTACAGAAAGGGTGTAGCTCTAAGTTACACAATATTGATCTTATCAACTGTATACACACACACACACACACACACACACACACACACTACAGCAACATGGTGTCATGCCTTTGAAAAAGTAGACTGGGTTTTATCCATTGAATCAGCTAGCAATAGTCTAAGCAAGGCTTCAGAAATGTAGCAGCAGAAATGGATTTTTAAATGCAGATCAATAGTGATACTGTGGGCTTGCTAAAAGGAGACTCTAAAGTAAGTGAATAGTATCTCTTTTCAAGGAGAAACTTTGCTAATAAATGCTACTAGATGGAGGTGGCAGAAAGAAGTTCTTTTAAATATGAAGCAGAGGTGTAGATTTATTACCCTGCTTCTTTATTTGAGTGTTTGGAGAAAGTATGTTTTCACATTGTTTGTCTGGTTTATTTCATTTTAAATCTTCAAGTAAATTTTGGTTAGGATATATTGTAGAAATTAATACTCTAGAGAGAAGACATTTCTAAGTCATTTATCTAAACATATGAAATGAAATGATGAAAGTTTGACTTACTCATTATGATTTAATTGATGCCAGTTTGTTTCAAGAACCTGTAAATTATGTGTGTGAGCGCATCTGTGTTTTGACATGTTATGATGACTGGAGAACCACAGAATTTATTTTTTATTTTTATTTACTTATTTGTTTTTGTGGTGTTAGGGAATAAAGCTAGAGCTTCATGTGTATGCCAGACAAACACTCTACCAATGAGCTACACCACTAGGCTAGAACTTATTTCTTTATTAAAACAATTTTTTTCTTAGTAGCTCTGGGGTTTGAATTTAGGGGGTTGTGCTTGCTACTTAAGTGCTTTACCTCTTGAGTCAAGCCTCCAGCAATTTTTTTTGTTTCAGGGAAGATCATAGTAATAAAATGGATCTATGTTCTGGTGTGTTTCATAGACTCTGATTAGAAACAGTACATGTTTATGGAACAACTTTTCTGCAGTTGGGTATAGGAAGGAGGCTTTTCCCCTGGCCATCTTACCCATGGAGGTGGAGTTCTTGGGATCCATTTGAGATTGAGAGCAATATAGAAATGTGGGCTATTTTTAGTGGGGAAAGTTGAGAAAGTTACAGGCCCTGATTTGCCTGTAACTCACAATTCTCCCTGTCTTGGCCTCTATAAACTGTGACACAACTTATAGAATGCCTCTTGATCTCCTCTTTTCTGGCTTTAAAAAAGTTGAATCAAAGTTTTATGGGGTAAAAGTTAATCATTGTCAAAACCTGATGAAACAAAAATATTCTCTGTCAAGTGGGAACTTTTAAATCCATTTTCTTCTTCTCTAGAAATAATAATATTTGAGATCGAGTCTGACCTGTACCTTTCTCCTCCAGTTTCTTAATAAATAGTTTTTGTTCAATACTTTATCTTGATTTACATGAAAAGCATAGTATTTTGTTTCAATCAATTGTAGTTTTGTTGCTTTGACTCCCAAATAAAGACAAGTACTTTGTTCAGGTAGCTTGAAAACAAATGGTTTTATTATTAACCTCAAATAATATCACAATAGCTTGATTTAAAACGAGGATGGAAATGGATGGAGCTTACATAAGCTAAATATTAAGATTTTACTCTGGGCTCTTCATGTACCATTTTTAATACAATTTTTTGAAGTTTGAAGAATGCTTTTGTTTTCTTTTTTTTACACGAAAGTTGTGATTGGAGTTTTGGATGTTTGCCTGGAAAACTTCATTATTAGAAAGTACTCTTTCCCTTTCTCTGTAAGTTTTGATTAAAAGTTAATTAGTAAGTGAGCTGTTTAATATTTTCTTGCCTCTTGATAAACTATACGGATTTGCAAAAGAGATAAGTTAGGGTCAATTACTTTCTCTCTTTAAGAAAGTAATTACTGTAGAAGAATTTAAAATACCAGCTCCTGGGGGTATTTAGAAGGAGACTAGCTTAGGAAATAACTTATAAGAAACCAGTGTTTCTTACTGTTTCTATTTTTTCGTATGTATCAAGTATAGCATATTTCTGGAGGCAGTCATTGCTGAGGTAAATAATGATTTCTCGTTAGTTTGTGGTTGGATGGTGCAGTTTGAGCTACTTATATATTAATTAGGCCAAGTCTCAGATTCTGGTACCAGACAGGCCAATTACTTTACATTTTCTCTAGCCCAAACACAAATAGACTGCTAGTCATCACTAGGTATCTATGAATACCTATGAGCACATATCTGGGGCAAAATACTTTGCAATTTTGAGAATAACTGGTAATTATATTATTATTGAAAACTGGAATGATTAGGGAAAGAAAGATCTTTCCCTGTTCACTTTTCTGACTAGCCAGAGGTTTTATTTCACTGATTTTTTTCTTTTGTATTTTCCTTTTTTTCTCTTATTTGTGTGTGTGTGAGAGAGAGAGAGAGACAGAGAGAGAGAAAGAGAGACAGACAGACAGACAGAGAGAAAGAGCAAGAGAGAGAGAGAGAGACAGTTTGTGTGTGTGTGTGTGTGTGTGTGTGTGTGTGTGTGTGTGTGTGTTACTCCAGTAACAGGATGTGAATTTAGGGCTCCTCGTTCCCGCTTGTCTTTTTCCCTCACTGCTGGTGTGTTGCCACTGGAACCATGTCTCCAGTCAGCATTTTTGCTGGTTAGTTGGAAATGGAGTCTATCAGACTATTTTTGCCCAGACTGGCTGTGAACTATGATCCTTATATCTCAGCCTCCTGATTAGCTAGGTTTACAGGCATAAGTCACCAAAATGCCAAACTTGGTATTATTAAGGCACAGTTATCCTTCTGTCAGAATCTACCTGTTATCTTTCTTAAGGGACATTTAAAAATGTATCATTCCTTTTGAGATGGAGTCTCACTGTGGTATATTAGTCTGGTGTCAAAGTTCTGGTCTGAAGCAAGCTCCACCCCTCCTTCTCTCACCCCATGAGTAGCATGCTCTTGGGGTTTTAATAGACATTTCCAAAGAAAACTGTGGTTGAAAATAAAATATTCAATTGGCAAAAAAAGCACAAAAGATAGTGAGAAAAGCTTTTTTAAAAAAATTAACTTTTATTGTAAAGGAGATATACAGAGAGGTTACAGTTTTATAAGTCAGATGAGTACATTTCTTGTTTCACCCTCTCCCTCATTTTCTCTCATTGTTTCCCTTCTAAACCCTTCCCCCCAGGTTCTAGTTATTTCCAAAATAGTAAGTATCACTGCCAAATTGGCTCACCCTTTATCCCACCATTTTTGTGCTTCCCCTTCCCTTTCCCAAATCAGATAGACTTATATACAAGACAGAGGGTACAGTGACAAAAGGGAAAAAACTGAAGGAAAAAAGAAAGCAGTACAGTAAGAAACCACTTATTTCCATTTCTTGGAGTTCATTGTGTTAAGTATCATTTTAATCGATCATGTGCATATGGCTATTGAGCCCTTGTGATCCTCTCCTAAGAATATCCTCCTTTCTTCTACCTGTGTGAAAGTTTAGAGTCCTGTTAGAATAAAAGACTGAAAAAAGATTTTTTTGAGGAAGGGGATGGTAAGAACTTTGGTATATCTGTGATGTCCTAAGTGACATGTAGGTATTCAGAGAAGTTTAAGCAGGATGCTTATGGGTCCTGTTTTTAGGAAAGTTGCATAATGGGCAAAATAATTTTCAGTACAAGTCTAGAGTCCTTGGGTATACACAGCTAAGTCACAAATATTTTATGGTTCAGTCCTTATGTGGTATTATCTTCACTTCTGGAAATTGTTTTAAATAATGTTTTGGTGATCTTATCATCAACTGTATTTGGTAAGTGTGGCTATCATCAGAAGTTCAAATGGCAACAACTCAAAAGATTATGGAAAACTAAATTCTTTCTCACTTTTAACTTTTCTGTGAAAAAAACTACAAGCAACCTTACTGAATGAAATAACTTGTTTCAATTCATGTGAGCTTTCTTACTATTAGCTACTAAATATGTATGAACATTCAAACCTTTTTTTTAATCTCTATGCAGTAGT
The DNA here is from genome assembly GCF_000151885.1 of Dipodomys ordii. NCBI lineage: Eukaryota > Metazoa > Chordata > Mammalia > Rodentia > Heteromyidae > Dipodomys > Dipodomys ordii. The sequence continues at coordinate 11,492,453 of NW_012267240.1, forward strand.
TCAGGATGAGGGACTTCTATCTGAGGATTTGTTAAAAAAAATATTTAATCAGGCTGGGAATGTGGCTTAGTGGTAGAGTGTTTGCCTAGCATGTATGAAGCCCTGGGTTTGGTTCCTCAGTACTACATAAACAGAAAAAGCCAGAAGTTATGCTGTGGATCAAGTGGTAGAGCACTTACCTTGAGCAGAGAAGCTCAAGGACAGTGTCTAGACCCTGAGTTCAAGCCCTAGGATTGGCAAAAAATTATTTAAAAAGTGTATCATATTTTCTGGGTTTTTCTAACTACAGGATGCATTCTCAAGCCTTATGCAAATGCTCTTTGGGTATCCACTATTTAGGATTATTTGATCTGCCTTTCTGTTAGTATAGGTAATTAAGCTTTGATCACAAACAGCTGTGTTCAGTCTTAACCCAGCAGATGGGAGGTATGATACAAGAGGAAAGTATTCTGGAAGATTCCAAAGCCCACTTATTTTATATGCTAAGAACATGTAGATGAGCATGTCTGTTGGAATTCTTGCGGGATAGTACCAGAACTCTAAATCCTCACTAGCATTAGAATTGTTGGCTTTGTTGCCTGAATAGTCCACGGGAGAAACTGTTGCTAGAGAATGGCTTCCAAGTGGGGCTCAGAAAATGTCTCTCCTCTCTCAATTCTGTCTTCTGGTACAATTCCCTTTTCAGATTGGCTTCTAAATCTTTAGCCTACATCTTCGTAGTTGCCAGACTAGTGGAAGAGAGCCACCCCTCCAGCCCCCATTTACCTCTAGGCTACCTCAACAGTGGCACTGACTCTCTGTGGCCCTGATTGGATATTATGCTGACTGAGGTGAGGGAACTCATTACTCTGATTGGCCAGTTCCAAGTTATGTTATCTGACATGGGTGGGGAGGGGGGAGCTATGTCTTCAAAAGAAAGTAAGGAGCTGACCACAGTACAGAAGAATTTTTTTCTTCCAACTTAGAAAGTAATCATTTTATAACTTTATGTTTATTGTGAAATATAATAGAACTCTTTATAATGCTAGGAATGGAATGAGGTGAACTATCTTCCTGTGTTTGTGAAACCTATAATAAAATGCCTGACTTTTGGGGCCTGTATTGGTGTTTGAAGCCACTTTGGGCAGGCCCTCTCCCTGGCAGAACATGTCCTTGAATCTGTAGGTCTGATTGGACTTCATCTCTTCTCTAATCCATGCTTTTAGGACACGCGCAGCATTAGCTGGTCCCTAGAGAATATAACTTTTATTTTTGCAAGTATTTTGTAAGTATCAATGTTGGTCAACTCATAAACTAAGCTTGTCTTAAATATGGTGCTTTTTCCTCCTAGTAGGCAAGAATTTGACTTTTTTTTTCAAGACTGATAAGTCCCATTTAACAAATTTGACAAGAAGTCTGGAGCTGGTGGCTCACACCTGAATCCTAACTATTCAGGAGGCTGAGATCTGAGGATTTCAGTTCAAAGCCAGCCCGGGCAGGAAAGTCTGTGAGACTCTTACCTTCAATTAACCACTAGAAAACTGGAAGTGGCTCTGTGGCTCACAGTGGTAGAGCACTAGCCTTGAGCTGAAGGGCTCAGGGACAGTGCCCAGGCCCAGAGTTCAAGACCCATTACCAAAAAAAAAAAAAAGTTCGACAAGAAATGTACTCACTACCTTAAGTAGGTAACTGTAACCCCTCTGTACATCACCTTGACAGTAAAATTAAGCTAAAAATATTCTATTGGATGGATTAGTGTGATAGGCATAAAAGATTGAAACAAAAAAAAAAAAACACTCCACCAAAAATCATTCCATTGGAATCTTAGAATGTTGCCCAACAAAACTCTTACCAAGGCTGGGAAGGTGGCTCAGTGGTAGAGGGCTTGCTTTGCATGCCTGAGGCCCTGGGTTCGATTCCTCAGCACCACATAAGCAAAAAAAAGCTGGAAGTGGCGCTGTGGTTCAAGTGGTAGAGCGCTAGCCTTGAGCTGAAGAGCTGAGGGACAGCGCCCAGGCCCAGAGTTCAGGCCCCATAACTGGACCCAAAAACAAAACAAAACAAAAAAACTCTTACCAAAATTCCACTTCAACACAGGTCCTTTCTTTCTTTCTTTCTTTCTGTCTGTCTTTCTTTCTTTCATTCATTCTTTCTTCTTTTAGTTTTATATGGAAAAGTAGTACCGTATTGCCCCGTGGAGTTGCTCATTTTTTTTACTTCCTTGAGAAGTCTCTTAGATTACTGGATTCTAATGCTTTTCCAATCTTTTAATATCAACATTTGTCTCATTATTTGTATGTGGTTACTGCTCCTTGTTAATTTTACCCAGAAAACTCATGGGTAGAACAGATACACAGATACAGTAACCTCATACTAATAAGTTGTATGTTCTTTGGGATATTAGATCTGTCTCCATTTAGAAAACTAAAAGGATCTGGTATTCTGATTCGAGTATTAAACAATAGATAAGCCTTTCTTGGGACTGGGATGAAAGTGTCTCATGTCAGGAGAGTGTCAGAGAAGCTGGAATATTTATGGTCAGGTAAATGTAAATCTAATTTTGAGTCTGTTCTTTGATTGGAAGATAGCCTACTTGGTTGTGTATTTTTTTTCCTGTTTATTTCTCTAGTTTCTTCTGTAGTTTTCCCAGAAGTGTTCAGAGCCAGAAACACTGAAAGAAAAATAGGTTATAAAAAGGATTTCTGAGCGGTAATCTCTCCATACATCACCTTAATAAAAACAATAAAAAAGAATAAAATACAAGATTGCTTAATTTTTTATGTGCGATATTACCTAAAATATTTCATTCATTTTCCGCAAGCACTAAATTTTCTTATTTATTTCTGGGCAAATACTAGAGCAGTGAACTTTAGCCCAAATTACAGATGACACTGAGGATGTATTATTTCTGGGTCACCCTACTGGATTAAGATATGCTGTTTCCAAATGCGACTTCATGTCTAGTTCAGGCTGGAGTGGGCAGAGGGCTTCCCAAGTGTCTTTGTGATCCTTGTGTTACATTTGCCTTTTAAGTTTAAATGCCAGTTAGCGTAGACAGACACCACCAATTTCACAATTTTTTTCACCCCTGGTGTGGAACCTTATGGTTGATTTGATCTCAGGCTGAAGAATTGGAGCACCAATTGGTTTTGGTGGAATGAGCCTTTGATCTTGCCTGGACCGCCTCCCTGTCCTGTGGGCTCATAGGCCAGTGGGCCTGGAGTGGGTCTCCCTGCTCTCCTGCTGCCTCGGCTCTTTGTGTAGCTGTTATCCATTTCTGTGGCTATGGTTTGTTACCTCTATTTGTACTCTAAGTAGAAATTTGATAAGGTTCTGTGCCTGTCAAATGATTTAGATGTCAGGTAAAGATGAAGCAAAGCAATTTTGACACGTCAAACATTGGTGCAAAGAAGGGGAGAGGAAGATGACCTGCTGGGAGAAGAAAGTAAAATCTCTTACAGTCCCACTTTCTTTCTCTTTTAACTTTAGGTCAGTACTTTAACCTCTTTAATTTGTCCCTTCTTAAGTGGATGTGACATGGTGACTTCCAGCTTCTATCTAAAGGGCAATGAGATGGAGGTCTGTGTTGGAGGGGGGAGGATGCTGGCATTTAGGGAGGTCTGACTTTGGGTATTCTGATAAAAACATCTGGGCCTGGAAACTTTATCTTTGACTGAAGCTGAGATTAAGGTCTTAGGAGACATGGTTTATTAATGCCTGTGTCTGTTTGAGTGTGTGTGTGTGTGTGTGTGTGTGTTGAGGAGGGCTAGTATTTTTTTTTTCATATAAGCTGTGCTTCTTTATGTGAGTGTTGCTTTCTGGTTTATCATGTTCTGTTCTAGATGGAGAGCCTGTAGGGTTTCTCATTAATTTCAGTTTCTTAGAGTCCCTTTAACTAATTCAATGATACTTTTGAGCTTCCCTAATATCCAAATGCCTTGTTATTCCTCATTGGGTATATCTACTTTCTTTGGCAGCTTTGGCAGTTGGAAATTCCTCTTTGCTGGTGATAGGTTGTGATGGGGTGGACAGTAGTGACCTGAACGTCACTGTAGCCTAACATGGCCACAGAAGCTGTTTGAATTGAGGTGCAGTCCTAGGCTGCTGCTACTTGATTTTGCCAAGTTATGTGATGAATGTAGGTTTATCAGTGTAGCTCAACCCAGATTTCATTCTTATCTGAAAGCACAATTCAGAGAACTCACAAATTTACATTCAGGGTAGTTTTGTTTGAGTTTATTTAAAGAAGCAGCGCATACACACACACACACACACACACACACACACACACACACACACACACACACACATCCTTATAATAGCTCTCACTATTGATGCATTGATGGTGCTGACAAAGAGAAAACTCAGACCAGATGGTTTCCAAACAGTAGGACCACCTGGCTTGTTGGCAATGCCAGCTTCTCCCAAATAGCTGTACTCTCACAGATGTGGGGGAGTCTGGATGATGAGATGTACAGGGCAGTTTTTGAAAGTGGGATTGTTAAGAGAAGTAGGAACACACTCCCATGTCAACCTCAAACTGGCCTCTCTCCTGTATCCAGTACCTCCAGCCACTCATTTTTCTTCTTTCTTTTTTGGTAACTGTAAAAATCCAGTTCTTCCACATTACAAAGAAAAAAAATCTACAAAATAGTCTGAAGCAAAGTGTGAATGGCTCACATATGTAATCTCCCATATTCAGGTGGCAGAGACCTGGAGCATCAAGGTGTGAAGCCAGCAGGGACAGAAAAGCCCATGATATTCCAACTCCAACTAACCAGCAAAATGCTAAACTGGAGGCTTGGCTCAAGGAATAGAATGCTAGCCATGAACTAGAGAGCAAACTGAAAGTATGAGGGCCCGAGTTTAAACCCCTGTACCAGCCAACACAATTTTCTTTTTCCCTTGGAGGGAAAAGAAAGTCCTACTATATATTCGTTAGGGAGACTGACCTAGAAATTGAATCCCTTGAACCCTGCTAGTATCTTCAGCAGGACCAGACCTTTCTGAGGCCAGGAGAAATATGTTAATGCATCTGTAATGTGATGAACGGACTCATAGTAATACAAGGTAAATATTGCAGTCATAGTTTTCTAATTAGCATGTTGTTAAATTTTCAGGTCTTCCTGAATTATTTAGTATCCATCTCTTCCTGTTGAAAAACCAGAGTTCATTTAGAGGTAAAAATACTGAATTAACCCACCAAATTTTCTGAGTTAGTACTTTAGCACTTCAGTTACTTTACATCACATTTTGAAGTTGTTACTTTATTTCATAAACCCCCACTGGACATCTAATTAGTTGGTGTTATCATTAAAGACTCAATACTGGATAGTGTATGAAAAATGTAAGTGCAATGAAACGTTATTTAGGATCTTGTTTACACGGTTGTTAAAAAAGTCTTCAAAAGTTTCTTTAGATAAGCAATATTTAAAGTCTTTTCTCCCTAATGTTTTTAAAGGATAAAATGGTATACTTTCATGAAAATTTGCTTCAGTCGAAGAGACAGTCTGGGACTTCTACAAGATATTGGAATTGGCATCTTAATGTATGATCAAGTATAAGAGCAAAGCCTTTAGTGACAGCACATCTGAGTTTGAGTCCTGATGCTGTTAGCAATTCTGGACTTGGATCTGGGGCACCAAGCCTCATTTGCCTGTAATAGAATTCTTGACTGAAAGTGGCCAGCCCTCCCCATGCCCTAGAACACGATCATTTATTCTGAAAAATACCAACACACAAAATCCAAAGGCACAAATAGTCATGCTAGGTTTTTGAGGCACTAATAGAGAACAGGGATCATCTGGTTGTAGCACTTTTAATCCCAATCTTTAAATCCCCCAGCTCTCTTGACTTGAACTAGTTTAAGTCAGATAACAACCTTTGGGCCTAACTGTGGGGATGAAGAAAGTGAGTCACATAAGAACGGGTTACCTCTTGAGAAGGCCTACATGGATACAATGAGGTTCAAGAGGGAAATCTGGGCCCAATAATAGGTTTCTGTGACATCTCTCATATATAACAAATGGTAAAAGGTGTCTTTTACAGAGGGGTTTTGAAGACTAAGCAAGATGGATTGACAAGTACCAAGTACAATGTCTGCCGCCTTTAGGTTTTCAATGAATCATAGCTGCTGCTGTGTGGGGAGACCGCATGCCAATGTTTCTTAAAGCCAGCCCTACACTCAATAGGAAGCTCTCATTTTTCCCAAGAAGCTAGCATTGTTCACTTGATTATTTATCACTTTCATTCATTTATTTAAATAGTTTCTTCTTTATGGAGGACCAGAATTCATACCATATTTCTAGCTGTGACAGAGATTTTTAAAGCAACTTGTAAGTTTTTTGTAGGAGAATTTATATTCTACATGAAATTCTATATTAAGGAAATGGTCTTTTAATTATTATTATTTTATTTTGAATTAAAACAATTTACTGAGATCTATGGTTTTTGGGTTCAGTTAGAGTTATCAATTATAGAAGCTTAAAACCATTTGGGAACACATGCAGGACAATTCAAATTATTTGAATTTTGTGTTTGTTTTCATTTTGCTGTGTTAGTTTTTTCTCCTTGTTTTGTAATAGCAGAAGAAGTATGTTTTCTTAGAGAAAAGATGCGTGATGGGTAATGTCACTGCAGGTGTAGAAGGGCTGTTATGAACAATTTTAATGACATTATCCATTTGTTAGGGAGCATAAATACATAAGATCATAAGGAATGATCTGTCACTTTCATCAGGTCTAACACATTGAGATCAAGGACAGGTTGTTTTCCTTTTTTCTGTTTTGTGTTAGTTCACTTTCTATATGTATATTTATTTGGTTTATCCTCACTTTTCTCTTCATTGGAGTTGGGGTATAGCATTTTTCTGAATTATAAATTTCCTAATCAATAATTTCCTACTTGGAAACAATTCATTTTCTAATATTTGATTATTTAAAATATGCACCTAAGAATGTTCCATGTTGTAATTTCTTAGTTTGTCCTCTATTTAAGCTTAAGTATAAAATAATCGAAATACCCCTGTATAATGTATGTTATTTATATATACAAACCATAAATATGTGATGAGTGGCTATTTCTAATGGATTAAAAGTTAAGAGAATACAGATTTGAAAGTCAAAATTCATATGTTGGTTGATTATTAGATTTTACTTGTGAAATTCTTGGTTAAAATATGATTTAGGTGTATGTATTTTAGGCACTAATTTTATTCATTAATGTAATAGGTATGCTATTTTTTTCTCGGATCAATCTCTTCACGAGTCGATAATTTTGGCAATGGCACTCTTCCACAACCTAATCTTTATTCTCTGAAAATGAAGACCTCGATGGCCTACAAAATAAATATCTAAGCAACATTTGCCATGAAGTTAAAGTCATGCTACATTTTACTCCTCGAAATGATTCTTGTTTCTTTTGTGCTGCCAGGGGGTTCATTAAAAATAGCCAATTACAAGGGGTGTTTTATGAAATTAAGAAATTTGAGGGCTGGGTAGGTGGCTCAGTAGTAGAGTGCTTGCCTTGCATGCCTGAGGCCCTGGGTTTGATTCCTCAGCACCACATAAGCAAAAAGAAAAAAAGCCGGAAGTGGAGCTGTGGCTCAAGTGGTAGAGCACTGGCCTTGAGCTGAAGAGCTGAGGGACAGCACCCAGATCCAGAATTCAAGACCCATGATTGGACCAAAAAAAAAAAGAAAAGAAAAGAAAAGAAATTTGAGGGGAAGGGTTGGGTGGGGAGGGATGAGGGAGAATAATGAAAATGGGAGACATAAATCAAGATGCATTATATTCATAAGCCGATTTATTGAATGTTAACTCCTTTAAACAACAAAAATAACAGTTCACAGCTAGAAAATTAGCTAACATTTATTATTGTTTCCACTGGGCAATGTTCAATGGGTATCATTTTTGTCTGGTTTCCATGTTGTGTTCAGTTGAATCATTTCACTGGCAATTTTTTTTCCCTGTTAGATACTAAATTGAAAGGTGGTACCTGAGAAATTGCTGGGGTAGGCAGATGTCATAGGGAATTTGGCCCTTCATTGCCTTTGTGGTTTATTTATTTTTTAGTTTTTTAAAATTTAATTTTATTGTCTTTGTGATGTATGGAGGGGTTACAGTTACCCTCATTACCTTTGTCACTTCCTCTCACTTCCTTCATCTATAATATGTGCCCAAATGTATGCCTGCCAAGACTTACGTGAATATGATATAGGTAAAGCATATTTAAATTTCATTAAATTATATGCTACTTTGATCCAAGGAAGACGGAAGGAGTTCCCAAGTGCAGATGGCACCATGTCTGCTATGTGGCAGAGTGTGTTCTCTGGATGTTCAGTTACCGTGTCATGGAGTGCTGAGTACTTCTTATACATTGCCTTCATGGATTTCCCATCCTGGCTATGCTCCGAGAATACACAATCAGTTCAGTGTCTGGAGCCTAGTGGAACCTAATAGATCTTAGGTTTTGTGCTTCACACAAAAGTATTATCAATATGGTACCATAATTATGCTCAGTGAGGTTCAGTAACTTGTGTAAGGTCACCTAGCTAGTAAATAGTGAAGCCAGAGCTTGAATGAATTTATCTAATAATTGAACCCCTGCTGTCAACTACTTAACTATACTGAGTGTCTTAGGTATGATTTTAATTATTTAACTGATTGAGAAATTAAGTAAAATATACTTCATTGCATATTTATTTAGAATTTATAAATAATATACATTTCATTGTGTTCTCCTATGTTTATTCTTAGCTTCGACTAGTTGAACCAGGGGCTTCTATTTTGACAGGGTCATGTTTGCAGACAATCTACCTTAATCAGGCTCATACCTTCTATTATTCTCCCTTATTCCCCTCCCCTTTCTCAAACCAGTCTCAAGAACCCTCATTGTTCCATTTTGACACAATTTCACAAAGTATTTCGATCATATTCATCCTCCTTCATCCTCACCATTACCCCTCTCCCTCCCACCACTACCGATCCCCAAGACAGGATCTGTTTTCAATCCTGTCATTCATTATCTAACTGTTTTTTTGAAGTAAAAAAAAGCACCAAATCTTTTAGTGAAGTTGTAAATATACATGGAAACCTGACAAATCTGTACATATCATGAAATACTTCTGCAAATGTGAAGGAAAGCTAATTTAAGGATTAGAAATATATGGAAATTATTTTTAATGCTTTTTAATTATGTTTAAAAGGTAATTATAATTTTAATTTATTTAATTAACCATAAATTTACAAATTATGAGATTAATTTATATAAAAGCAAATTCACTTTTGATCTCATTTCTTTGATTTAACATTTGTTAAAATTAACTTCACCTTTTAAAAAAGTGCTTAATCAGATTTTCCTTTGCAGTGCTTAATTCCCATCTAGCAGTATGAAATTAACCAATTTTCTGCATTTTCTGCTTTAAAAATCCAGGACTAGATAGTAATCAATCATGAAATAATGATTAAGCCTTCAATGCTTTTGTAACATGACACCAACCAAAATGCCAGAGAGACAAAAAAGCCTATGGCCCACATTCTGTAAGGTCTTAAAGTCTGCAGAACTATACAAAATGGTGCATAGCTGAGCACTCAGTTTTGTAGATGGTTTAAGAAATCAGTGTGAAGTTTTAAAACACTGTGACTTTCACAATCTCCCCTTTGGCTAAAAAACAAACAAACAAACCCGTGAACTAACCATTATGGTCACGGAGGACAATGAAATTGGTCATCTATTTCATTGTATTAGGGAGAGTATAAATTAAAGAGTAGAATAACATGAATCAGCAATAAAGGTGCCAGTAATTTTTAGGCTAACACTAAACACATGCCAACAAACTGCTTTAAGGTGAAACACTACCATCCTCTTTTCCCCTTTTGCCTCTGGTCCAGGTCATTCACCTCATGGATTCCTTAAACTTCTGCTAATCTTCATTAGGCCATGTTGGAATTCCTTTAACCCTTTCATACTCCTGAGTTTTATTTTTCTGCTTGTTTACTCATATAATTAAATAGCTTTATTAAGTCCAAGACACGCAGAACAGATGATTTAACTATAAACTGATGTTTACTTGCATTTGGCTGACTGAAAAATAGCATCTGAATTCTTGATTATCATTTCATTTGTTCTCTTTCTCATGATTCTTCTTTAATCTCTGGGTAGGAGAAAAATATATATACCTGTACATTGTCCATGCGTGTGTACATATTTGTCCATGAACAGGTACACCATCCATACACAGAGAATGCTAATTTTATCTAGTATCCCAGCATCTGAAATAAACACATATGAGCCTTACTGAAAGGTCACCTTCTTTCTGAGGCCTGCTCTGACCCCTCTATAAAGTCAGCATTTTCAACACTTCTCCCTTGTTTTTCTCTTAGGACTTGCTAATGTACCATACATTACCATAACTATGACTTGTGTCTTCTATCTCCTCTGTGAGGGAAGCGCCAAAAGGGCAGTCATCACTGACTACTTCCCCTGCTTCATTGTTCCCAAACCTGAAGCAGCACTTGGCATACAGTAGGCTGGCTATGAACTACAATCCTGAGTAGTTAGGATTACAGGAATGAGCCACCAGTGCCCAGCCAGAGATGATAATTTTATGTCCAAGGCTAAGCATGGAGCATAAAGTTAAGCCATTTTTGCTGGGGAAAGAGCAGGTGATTATAAGCGGAGCTTAGATGAAGTCGGCAAATACTTGAGTTATGTCTAGTAAGTTAAATTTATATGGCTGGCAGTTCCCTTAAGAACTTGATCTAGAGCTAAGTGCCTTGGCATATCTCTTGCCTTCTACCCCCTTCCCTGTACTCATCCTATCCCTAGGCTGCAGCTAAGTGGACCATTGTTTGTTCTCTGGCAGGAGATGGGGTGAGCAATCACTGCTTCTTGGCTTCAGTTCCTCTTCTCTCTCTTCCCTGTGCCCTTTCTTCAACATTTATGTAGCTGCTCCTGCGAGTGGGGCACTCCAGTGAGGTGGGATGCGAGTGGGAGAGAGACAGCTGACTCATGACTTCCTGAACGCAATAAAGAAAGACTGTGTTGTGGGTACTTGAGTTGGGGCTGAGAGTGTGAGTGTCTTGGTTATGTACCTTGCCATTAAATATACCCTAAAACAATAAAACAATAAATATACTCTAAAATACTATGGGCCATTTATAGAGATAATCGTATACTTTCTCTTTTGTTTTTAAATTTTAGTCTGGCACTGAAGCTTGAATTCAGGACCTTGGCGAGCTCTTGTTAGCATTTGTACTCAAGGCTGATGATCTATCACTTGAGCCCCATCACCACTTACAGCTTTTTATAAATTAATTGGAGATAAAGATCTTGGATTTGTCTGCTTGGACTGACTTTGAATTCCAATCCTCAGATCTCAGCTTCCTGAGAGTAGCTAAGATTACAAATGTGAGCCATCGGTGCCCAGCTGTGAGCCATTAGCTACCATGCTTTTTCCAACTAGTCACTTGGGCTGGGCATAGTGGCACACTTCTGTAATCCTAACTAGGTAGAAGACAGAGGTAGAAGGATCTTGATACTGTCCTGGGCAAGAACACAAGATAAAAAACACAAGATCCATCAAAGATGGAGATCTCTGGTAGTGGGGTGGGGGATGGTGATGATTTCTATGTTGCTTTGTATGTCCCTCCCCCTTGGTATAACCTCTTCTTTCACTGTATTTGATGTCGGTATAATTTGTGGATGGGAAGGGAAAAAACAAATCGTTTAACTAGGGATACAGGTGGACCCATTGCAACAATGAGATATACAAGTCGTTATGTCGAAAAACGAACTTTACAACTTTGGTGGGGGGGGAAGATTGGGGGGGTGAGGGGAGGATGGGAAGGGATGGGAAGGGGAAACAAAGAGGAGGCTACAATGCTTGATAAGAAATGTACTCGTTATCTTGCCCATGTAATTGTAACTCCTCTGTACAGTATTCTCACAATAAAAACAAACAAACAAACAAAACCCCCACAAGATCCTATCTGGAAAATAAAGAAAGAAGGTGATGTGGCTCAAGTAGTAGAGTGTCTGCTTGGCAAGTATGACACCCCAAGTTCAAAGCCCAGTACTGCCAAAAACTGGTCAAATAAACCAAAATCAAAAGTTTCCTCTTCCCTCCCTCACTTCCTTCTTTCGTTTCTTCCCCTCTATCTCTTTCTTCCTTTCCCCTTTCTCCCTATGTCACTTTCTCTTCTCTCCCTCCCTCCCCCTTTCTCTCTCTGTCTCTGTATCTGTCTCTGTCTCTCTGTCTCTCTCTCTGTCTCTGTCTCTGTCTCTCTCTCCCCTGTGGAAAGGATTCTACATTCACAGATGACAATCAGCACCAAACCTATGATTGTAGAATTTAAAGTGCTTTTTTTTATAATTGCCTTCTTTGGAAATTTTAATTTTTAAAGAATTCCAGCAAATAACAGACAACGAGATGGAGCCTTCATGAAACTGCGGTTAAAGCCGCTAGGATTTGACGGAGAGACCTTTCTTCCTCCAGCTCTGTGCCCGTTGCCATCACAACCCCATCATCCTTCTTACTTTCATTATTTTACTGCTCTGCACCCTGGCGCTCACCTCCAGCCAAGCTAAGTGGCTTCCCTGCTTAGGTAGGCATAAAACACCAAGAGCGCATCGCTGTGTGTCTCCGCGCATGCTGAGAGATTGAGCCTGAGCACACACAGCGTTTTTCCCCCTTGGAATAAAAATATTGCCATTTATTGGACCTTTTATTTATGGGAATAGTTAAAGTACATTTATAAATTTAAATGGAAGTCTGGAGAGAAAATTAGATATGCTTAAGCTGAAAGTGACACGTTGTCTGGATCTATTTGTTTTCAGGAGTGTTTTCTTTTTTCTTTTCAAGTTCATCTGGCAGGGGAAAAATTTCCAGTAGCCCCAAGGCTAATGATGCTTGAGAGAATTGAGTATGTAAATACAGACGTGCCTGAACAAAACAGTCTTCCTCTAGCCTTCTAAGCAAACTTCTCAGACCTTGTTCAGAACCTGCATTTACACAATTAGATTTTTTTTTAAGAAATGATGACAATAATTTGTGTTACTTTGAGGCTTCTAATTCTGAATACAGAATGAGGATTACATGAACTATTAAACTGTGTTTCTATATTGATATTTAAGGCTTAAAAAATAAAAGAACATCTTTCCCTCTAGCTACATGGGAGGTAGAGATTAGGGGAATCAAAGTTCAAGGCCAGCCCTACTAAAAAAGTTGCCAAGTGCCACATCTCATCTGGACAAATATGCCAGACACGGTGACATATGCCTTTATTCTCACCCATGCAGGAGGTATATCTAAGAGGATCTTGCTCTGAAGGTGGTCTGGTGCAAAATGGTGAGACTGTATTAGAAAAATGAGTATCATGAATAGGGCTAAGGACATGGCTTAAGTGGTAGAGTGCCTGACTAGCAAGTGTGAGACCCTGAGTTCAAACCACAGCACTGCCAAAAAAGTGACATGTGTATCCCAATCAAAATATTTAGGTGGTGTGAAAGTTACTATACTAAAAGTTACTGTATTAATAATAGGGGACTGAGCAGGTACTATTCCAGTCCTCAGTATCACTGGGTTATATTTGTAAAATAACTGTATTCTGACTTACACCTTGTGGTGTTAGGTAAAACAGGGCCTTGCATGTGCCAGATAAATTTTCTGCCACTGAAATGTATCCCCAGTACTTGTCTTTCTGAGACAGATTCTCGGTATGCGGTTCAGGTTGGCCTGGAACTTGCAATCTCCTGCTGCAGCCTCCTGAATTCCAGGATTACAGGAATATGCTATCACACTTGGTGAAAGTTTATTTATCCAAGGACCTGCGTGAGAAGTTTTACTCCCTGTGGTTGGCCTATTTTATAAATATTTTCATAAGCACACCCATAGTTGACATCTGGCAATGCAGCAGTTGTATTCAAGCTTTCTTATGAAGTAGAATAAAAACTGCTTAGGGACAGGGATGGCTGTTGATTTTATTTGGGTTCCTCCTCCTTAGGGAAATCTAGGGTCAAAAATGCTCTTTTACTTATAAGACAGGCTGGAGAGTATAAGATCTAACTCTTGTTTTTTTCCTATTGTTTTCCTTCCTTGATAGTACTGACAGTATCAATGTTGATTATAAAAATGAATTGTCATAAAATACTGACCCACGCCTGTTAGCTACATGCATACTTTGAATCCTTTGACCTTGTCTCTATACCCAGTTAAATATCTGCTGTTGACATTAGCATTGACAGGAATGCACAGACAAGGAATGCACAGAATGGATAGGTAACACAGATAACAGGTAAAGCTGCTGGGACACAAATCAAGTAGTCTAGGTTTGCCCTCTTGACTTTCAGGTTGCCTCCTGCTGAGACCTGTGTCCATAAGCATCACTTCCAATTCTAGCAGTTTTGTCTCTACCTCTGCCTGTCCTGAGGGGGATTTGAGAGTCCTTTGTTTACCCTTCATTTTAAATGTTGTTTCTTGTCTTTCCCCTCTTCTTGTTAGGTCAAGTACAAAAGAGATTTTGAAGAAAGCAAAGGAAGAGGTTTCAGCATCGTGACAGACACACCTGAGCTGCAGAGGCTGAAGAGGACTCAGGAACAAATCAGTAACGTAGGTGCCATTTCCTTTGTGGCTGACTTGGCAACCCTGATGTGTGTTTCTGGATAGGAATGTAAGACTGCGTGCCTTGAATATGTGCTTGCTGTTGTGGTATGCAAGAGATACTTGGAGTACTCATAAAATACGCCAACTACACCTGTTAAAGATCTGCCCTTTGGCTCTTTATCATAGGTATCTACAGTCTAACAGTTATTATAATCCCTTAGCTTTTTAAATTACACATGATTCTCACCTTTTGAATATTTACAAAATCGGATTTTTCAATAATGAAATTGAAAAAAATCTGGCAGTTAATATTTTTGCTGTAGATAAACATACAAAGTATACATATATGATTTGGTATCTTGAAACATCTTATATTTGCCAATTTACTTGTATAGGTGGTTGAATACTTTAAATTAGATATTTGTCTGATCCTATATCACATTTAATTTTGGAAATAAACACATAGGTAGCTACTTTCTATTTGAAAGTGGTATCTTGTTCAGTAAGTTGGGACTGGCAGAAGCTAAAGACATATTAGAAACAGGAATATATTAATTTAGTACTTATTAAAGATATGTAAATAGTTCATTCTTAATTCCTGTCCTTAATATGTGTGATTGCATTTCTTCCGAAGTATTATATGAAGTATCAAAGTATTTTTATGTAAAAATTTAGTTTAATGTCAGATATCCAACCGGGGAGATATCAACAGGTGTGTATGTATATAAAATTATGAGCGAACACAGAAAACTCATATTATTTTTCCTGAAAATTGCATTTTGCATGAGACGTAAGTGATATAGTGATATATGTGACTAAGTGATATGGCGTTATTTTCTAGGAGACATTGAATCAGCAGATGGATTTAAATGCATTGATATTGGTCTATCTTCATGAGATATACATGTGTATATATGCATACATCTACATATGTGTACAGCTTGCAAATAACAATTATAATATGTAATTTAACAAAATACCTACCTGTCAAAAGTTTAAAAACAGAAATATTTAATGCTTAAATTTTATCTGGGAACCTGGAGGAGGCTTTTCTTTTATCATATTCCTTAAGGTTTATTCACTGATCTTCAAATGGACAGTTTACATTACTAAGGCTTTTTTTTTCATTTGAAGATAAAGAATTGACTTACAAGATTTCATGACCTCTTGTTTTCCTGCTGCATCCTAGAAACTGTCAATCATGAACAGCAGTGAAAATTCTCCTTATTTTTCTTCCTCTTCATTCTTTCATTAAGCCAAAAACCTATTCTTGCTCTTAAAAATACAAATTGGAGGTATATTTTACTGACCATGACATTCAGTCATCTTTCTTTCTTTGGATCATTTTTGGAGATTGAAAAAAAATAATGTTGCCAAGACAAAGTTGTGCCATAAATCTTGAACTTTCATAGAAATTTCCATCACAAAGAACTAAACATTTCTATTTAAGACATCTATGTGGCAGCTAACAGGAAGACTGAAGCTGACTCATAGGTAAGTCTTTACATTTATAATCTAATTAAGTCAGTTTTTGTGTTTATTTAGAAAAGAACCGATCATTTCACCAACATTTGTCATTAGCAGGAATGTGCCTCATGTTCAATACCAGTCCGCAGCTCCATATATTGCAAAACCCTTCATCACAGGTACGTATTCATCTATATGTATTCTGTATATACCAGTGTACATTTAATGTCCATTAGGTTAAGAGTCTAATGTAGCTGGGCACCAGTGGCTTACACCTGTAATCCTAGCTACTCAGGAGGCCGAGATCTGAGGATCTAGGTTCAAAAGCAGCCCAGTCAGGAAAGTCCATGAGACTCTTATCTCCAATTAACCACCCAAAAACTTGAAGTTGCACTGTGGCATAAAGTGGTAGAACAGTACCGTTGAGCTGAAGAGTTCAGGGACAGTGCCCAGGCCCTGAGTTCAAGCCCTACAACCTACAAAAAAGAAAAAAGGAAGAAAAAGAGTATAATGTACACAACATCTTAAAAAAAAGTTTTGCAGTGTTTTGATTTTAACAATATGACAGTCTTATAAATAGTTTGTTAGGCCATGAGGAGACATATTTATGTTTAGAGGGTAGGAAGAGAATAAAGACACAATATTTCTGTTAAAATATTTTTGTTAGGAACCTATTCATGAAGAAGGGAGGCTATGAAAATACTCGGAGGTCTGGTCAACTTATTATTCATTTATAAGACCTCTGTTTCATGACCCTTTTCCATTACCTCAATGGTTTTTCCATATAACTCTAGGACTTTTTTTTTTAATAAGAAATGTAGCTTGGTCTGAAAAGTGTGACTTTGGTTAATCCAGTTTTCTATACTGCTTTCATTTAAACCCCGCTGAACAATGTTGGCTGAAACCCAGACAGATCTTATGCACAGTGGTCTGGGAAGTGAAGAAGGAGAGAAAGTATCTAGACTGGGCAAATGTGGGATCTTCCTGCTGGAGGGGCAAGGATGGAGCTGAATGATCCTGAAAATCATCAGTGATGTGAGATTTGAAAGCTCCCCCTTCAAAAAAGGTTGATGTAGGTGGCTGCACCAGGCTTTATTTTTCTTACTTGTCTTTCAGTTCATTTTATCTTTGAATATTTTTGTGGCTCCTTTTAAGCTGCTGCTAATCCTTTTGGACATAAGAAAGAATAAAGACATAAAGCAGTGAATTTAATGACAACTCCTATGTGTTTGGGCTAATATGTTATGGATGAATGAGCGGTTTTGATTGCTTGTGTCTGTGTCAATGTTATGAACACTTTTCAGCCTTCTCGTGTTCATTTGTGTCAGATTTGAAATCATTTGGAAATATCTACTCCATTGGCCTGTGTTACTGAGGTGTGGGATAAAGTACAGCTATAAATTTCAAATTGTGTGTAATAAAAGAGGTGAGAGTAGATTAGCCCTGCCTCCTGTTTTGGCTGCCTAAAATGACAACATATTGAACGCAGGAGATTTATTAAATACTGCAATTTAAAATTCTTCTGCTATGTTCCCCAGAATAGCTGCAGGAAGAATAAGAAAGAGGCAGGATTTCAGCATTGACTTAAGGGTTTGAAAGAAATGGAATGTGGCCTCTAGAATAAAGTTCTTGTTTTCCCCAGTGGCTTTCTAGAAGCTGTCCTTTTATCATCCAAAAAATTAATATTCAGAAGGAGTCTGACTAATGTTTATGCATTTGGCTTGGAAATTGGGTTTTATGAGAAGTCAGGATATCAGCCAAAGCACTTAAATTGAAGATAATATTTAGGAAAGAGTCCAGGTTTTGCTTCAGGTGTATGTTTCTCTTCAGCAGAATGTACCTGGGTGGCCTGTGTGTACAGTGATAACTTAGGGACTGGGTGCTCACAGATTTACCATCTATTCTTGCTCCCACCTCCAATTCTAGGGCATACACTCACAAATGACAGGTCTGTCCTTAGATGTCTTTGTGTTTTCTTTAATCTTTTAGGAAAATGGTCTTATAAGACATTGTATAAATATGCATTGAAGAATGCTATGTCCTTGGATACTTAAAAAAAACACATTTATCTCTTACCTGCATAGCTTTTGTTAGTGTGGCTCTCTCTAGTATTTTGAGGGTAGCACCTTTGGTTCATAAGTAGGTCCTTCAGGGCACATGCTGCGGGGTGGCAAAGCCAAGTCTTCATCAGGCATCTTAGGGATTCAGTCTAGCCTGCTAAGGTCACTGATGTGTTTCTTTCTGCCTGTTTACACACTCATCGAAGCTGCACTTTCAATTAACTCACACAGTCAAGGGATAAATTGTGAAATAAAATGGTAAAGTCAGGCCCCAAGAGACTTTTACAGACTGTGCTGTAGATAAAAACTAGGTGTTTATTTTCTAATTTATTTCAGGGGGAAGAGAAATATCATTTGGAAGAGGAAAGGAAAACACACACTAATGCAAAAGTCATATATTTTACAGACTGATGGAAATAGTAAGTGTACCATTATTTGATTTGTCAGAATATGTGCCTGGCCTTGACACAAAGACCAAACAATTTGGCCCACTCGTGTGTGTGTGTGTGTGTGTGTGTGTGTTCTTCACTGCCTAAATGCTGTGTGTGTGTGTGTGTGTGTGTGTGTGTGTGTGTGTATATATATATTCACTACCAGATTTTTTTCTCTTCCATGTCAGTGTCTATACTTTTGATTATTTATCATGTTTCCCAAATGTCTTTATTTTGCGACTATATCTATTATGATCTAGCATACCCATTATGAGGAATGCATTCTTGCTTTACAAGAAAAACTAAGATCAAAACCTTTTCTTTTCTTTCTTTTTAGTTACAGGTAAACCCCACACCAATTCTCTCTGTAATTGGACACTGAAATTGAATTAAGTCAGAAGTTTTTGATAGAACAACATAATTTTTCATTGACTTCTTAAAATGTAAAATAAATTATGTGCCCATTAATAAGCTCACATGGATACTGCTGACTTAGTTCCCTGAGACTGTGAGCTTGCTTCAGAAATATTACATTATTGGAACTCAACAGTGCCTAATAATTGAATGTGGTGTCGGTGAACTATTAAAAGATTTGATCCAAAGTTAGGCTGAATATAAGGGTGAGCATGTGAGGGGAGGGATGATTATCTGGGGATTTGGTCTCTGTTTGTAATTTAAATAAATCATTTTGACAGAGACTGACTGTAACCATGTTCAGGCTGCTGACAGTGTGAAATTGAGTTGTACGGTGGACAGAAGACAAGCAGTCAAGAGAAATCCCCAAAGGCAAAATTTGTTATGTAATTGGGTCAACTCATGCATGAGAAATGCATGCTAATTGTAAACTGGTGGCAAAATTATCGTGTAGGAGGCAATTAGGTCTTATGTAATTCCCAACAACTGACAGAAGGGAAAGTTTTTTTTTTAATATTTAGCAAACATTAAAAGAAATTTTTTCAAAGGGGAGAAAAATTAGAAAAGTCACTCAAATGGAATCTTCATTAATTTCTTCCTTATACCAGAAGTATACTATTTATTATGAAATGGAAACTTGACAGGAAGTTTTCTGATATTGAGTAGTAAATTCGGTGCACTAGGTAGTTTGTGCTGAAGAAGAATGGGACAACATTTTTGTTGTAAAACATAGTTGGGTTGGTTAACATAGATGATAGTTGAGGATAACATAGATGATAAAGCTGGTGGTTAAGAATCTTTCTGTTGCTTTACTGGACTGGATCTTACCTTCAGTTTATCCCAAGCAGTAACTCCAATACCAACCCAAGCAATAATAGGCATATAACATCTTTAAATGTAAAAGATGAAATATGTCAAATAAAGTGATAGGGTAATAATAGCAGACATTTTTCTTATAATACCTGATGCATATATAAATATTCATTTGGAGCACTTGGCATCCTTTATTTAATTAGGCCCTCTGAACAACTTCTTTCCCTAAGGGAAATGATTTCTATAAGGAATACTTATAATTTTATGAGAAAAATGTATGGAAAATTACCTTAGTCCTTTCTTTTCCCTTTCAAAATCCTTACACCTGGTTTTGCTTTAAGTTTTCCATGTAGGGCAGAACTTCAAAGGCTGATCCCTTCTCTTTATTCTCAATTTTTTAGCCACAGTTACTTAAACAAATATGTCCCAGACCAGTAATTAGTTGTGCATGGCAAAAACAGGAGCTATGGTTGTAAAATGGCCTCGTCTAAAGAGAGGTTTCGGAAGAGCCACCGAATTAGCACCTATGACTTCTTTTTGGAGATACAAAGTAAGGATCTGACAGGATTTCCCAAGATCACTTTGTGAATTCCTTTCTCCTCCATCCTTCTCTTTTCAAATCTATAACATGCCAACTCTTCTATGGTGTTGGCTTCCTAATTGGCTTTCTCTGCGTCCATTTGCATTCTGCTCCTTCCATTGTGTCTTCAACCTATCACCAGATGAATTTTTATGAAACATTTTCATCAAGATCCTAATTGTGATCCAATTTTTTTTAAGTGAAAACATTATTGGAACTGCACTTCAAGTAGAAAAAGTCTAATCACAGAAAACCCTTCCTCCTGACTTTAAAGGTCCCTCACAATTGTCCCTAAAGGATTGCCCACCATTTCTGATGTTTGTCAATATGGTCTGTCCATTTCTCTTAGATCTGGCTCTGTAATCCGTTCTAGACTTTTGCCTGAGTCTTGTTTAGGACAATTTCACACTTCTGTAAATGGCATTCTGGCTCCCCTGATCAAATACCCCCACATTCAAATACCAGCAGTGATGGCATTTCATGGGTCTAATTATCTTATCCCTTTAACTTCAAGAAGGTGAAGCTCACCCGTGTCATGTTCAGTCTATTTTTGTATCTATGAGAATGAATGCTACGAGCCGTGACATTTTGTTATTACCTTGTTTGTTATGTCCTTTTTAGAGCATGTCCCTCTCTCTCTTGTTTTGAGTTTCTAGAATAGTCTCATGACTGTTCTCCATCACCACTGTGTGGCCTCTACTCCCTCCCAGGCTGTTTTCCACATAGTTTCTTGCAAATTCTTCCTAACATGCACATCTGATCATGCCACACTCTCTCTTAAAATCTATCAATAGTTCCCTACTGCCTTAAGGACAAAATACAAAACCTTTGCAGTTGAATGTACTGCCCTTAGCTTAGTGATAACTGAGACCTCCAGCATAGGAGGTCCTCTTCCCTCCTGAGCCCTGCATCCTGCATACCTTCCTTCCTTCCTTCCTTCCTTCCTTCCTTCCTCCCTCCTTCCCTCCCTCCCTCCCTCCTTCATTCCTTCCTTCCTTCCTTCCATTGTTCGTTCGTTCGTTCGTTTGTTCCTTCCTTCCTTCCTTCCTTCCTGCCTTCCTCCCTCCCTTTCTTTCCTGCAGAGAAAATCATTTTTGAAAACTATACTAATTCCTTAAACATTTCGAATTTTATCATGTTTCTGAGTTTATTATAGAGTTTTATTATTTTGAGTTTATTGTTTTGAATTGTATTGTTGAGTTTTATTTTGAGGAATAAATAGGTATGACCTCTGACCTTAGGAATTCTGCAGTTAGCTTCTGAGTGGCCAGCAGATAATTGCTATAGCAACTATCTACATCCATTAGATACTATATCTAATTGTCTAAGGGCAATGGCTGCTTAATGTCAGAGGGGTGACTAGTCCAGATTTGGGAGGCAAAGAAATTGAGTGCTCGGTAGTAATACTTTGAAGTAGTTTTTAAAAAGATTTTTCCTGAGTCATTGACTTGAATAGTGACTCATACTGTCTGTTGTGTAGTAGATGCCATCATTTTATGTTTAACTTCTCCTTCTGCCCTGTTCCTCACTTGCCTGTCAGAGTGTAAGAAAATATCACTCACAATTAAGTAAAAGCTCCTCCATATAACAGAACTTTAAATGAAATAAAGATGTCCTTAACAGAACAAAACACAGCATTAAGGCAAATCATAATATTACATAGAGAAATTCAGAAATGTTCAACTAAAGAAGAGTATTGGCCAGCTTATTAATTTCAGGATGGTTAAAAAACCAATCTATAAGTCAGGTGCTGGGGGCTTATGCCTGTAATCCTAGCTACTCAGTAGTCCGAGACCTGAATATCACAATTCGAAGCCAGCCCTGGCAGGAAAACCTGTGAGACTCTTATCTCCAATTAAACTCCAGTTAACTACCAAAAAAGCCAGAAGTGGAGCTGTGGCTTAAGTGGTAGAGTTCTAGCCTTAAGCACAAAAGCTCTGGAACAGTGCCCAGGCCCTGAGTTCAAGCCCCAGAAATGCCCCCTTCACCCCAATCTACAAAAACAATGTGTTAAATACTTGTATTCACGTGTACATTTTTCATACACTCATCATGTGCACCTGATTTTTCCTATTTCTGTGTTCAATCTTAAGAAGGTTTAAAAAAGTAGAAAAGTAAACCTACAAACATTTTTCATTTGTTTGCTTTTCTGCCCTTATCGAGTCATACTTTCACATTTTAAGATTTCTTTTTTTTTTAATGACAGGACCCAAAATATTGAAGAAACATTTTGACTTTTATAAACATGCCTTTCTCTGATGTAGCTGTCTATGTGTGAGAGATGTACATGTATGTGGAGCATTTGCATGTGCTTGAGTGCAAAACTTAGAAGAAGAACACAGAGACACTGGTTAGTGCTGTTTGCTTTCTACCTTACGTGTTCCTGGCCCTGTCGGTGTTGATTGCAATCCTTGGGGACCTCCCCTCAGTGCTGTGGGGTCTTTTCCTGCCAAATATTGTTCTCCTAGAAGATTAAATACTGAATCAGTGTGGCCCGAAATCTTGATCCTGCTGAGAATATTAAGACTCCTGCAGGTTGTAATACAGATTAGCTGGTGAGAACTCTGTTGGAGAGATAAAGTGAGTTTCTCTAAATGAATTTAGTAACTGCTGTGAACCTTTTTGTGTTTCCTTCGTATGAGTATGTGTGCTGGCAGTTAACCATTTATTTACTTCATTTTCTCCCAAAGTTGCCCCAGTCCACCCCTGTGCCTGTATTGTAACACTTTCATCATTTCATTTCACATTCATGTTTTGCCTGATAAGCCATTTGATACATTAACTTACTAAGGATTGTGAAGGGTAAGTCATTATTTACTTGATTTCCTTAAGGAAAGAAAACCATATTTTTGGTATTTTTACAATGAAAGGGCTCTGGTGTCACTGACAGAATTCAATAAACCATACCACTGGGTTGCTTAGAGGAAACGGGTTAACCTATTGCAGTCTGATCACAGGCTTTATATTATGGGTTGAAAAGCTATGAAATATTTAGCAAGAGGCTGGGCCGAGGGCTGACATCATGACATCGCTCCCTCTCTCCATTCTTCTGCTATTTCTTTTAAGGTCTGGTTACAGCTAATAAAGGTTCTAAATTCTACAAAGACTGTGGTGCTTTTGTAAATGGAATGAATTTTAAAAAATCAACAAGAGCAACACAAGCTCCTAGAGCACAGAACACACAGGCAACCTGAGAATAATCAGAGGTGTTCGGTTCTCTGCTTGAAACCTTCTGTAGACAAGTTTGCTGGATTCTTTTTCTATTTTAGGGGCTCCTCACCTCTCTTGGGTATGAAGGACTCATTCCATCTGTTTCCCATGTTATTCCCATTTGCCTCCTAACACCTCGTGTGTGTGCATTTGTGTGTGTGTGTGTGTGTGTGTGTGTACATGATTTCTCAGTAAAATGTCTGTGACTGTGATTTGCAAATGGCAAACCCAGCACCACCAGAGCAAACAGCTATTAAATTCATCAGTGATCTTTAACTTTTGCAGAAGGTTCCCTAAATGATTACCAAGACTGGTCGTCATAATACATATACTTAGTTATATTACTATTTAGTTATATGATAGCACTAATAATGTTGGCCTAAGGGGAGGCTTGAGAAGATGGGAGCAGGTTAAACTGGGCAGTTTACTACTGCCCTCATAATTTGCCTCTGTTCTGCTCTTACTCTAACCAGGGAGGGCTGAAGATGTCAGAAAAATCCCCCTGACCTGAATTTTCTGCTTCCTGAATACTTTGCTAGCTAGCTCGCAGCTCCCTGATGCTTGAGAATAGCCCTAAGATATTCTGACCCCTTGTCTGCTTTGCCATTTGTTCTGGATACATGACTTTTTAAAGTCTCATTGGCAGACATTGTTGAACTCTGCAGTCTTTCAGAAATAGACTTTGCACTATCTCCAAAAAATGACTCCCAGGTATTACACTGTAAAGCCTCTAAAATGTCAATGACTCAAATAAGTCAGCTGAAGAGGACAAACGAATAAATGTGGTATCCTTAATTAAAGGCTGCTGAGATGTTCCTGTCAAGACTCCCTGGCTTCAGTCTTCTGCTATTAAGATTATACCCACCTCCCATTAGAAAGTGTGAATTATACCACATGTAAAAAATAGTCTGTGGAGACTTATCTTCACCTTAAAGAATAGTGATGAAATGGGCTTCCATGTCCCCTACCTAAAGTTTAAGAAAATAGAACATTTGCAAAACCTTTCTAGCTCTTGGGTTCCCTTAGGATTTACACCTCAACTCCTGACTGGCATCATAAGGGCCAACGCACTTTGAAAACAAATTTTCAATGTGAACTAATGAAAAGAGCATATGAAAATCAAATTCTCACGTGGGGAAGCAGGGTGTGGGTTTTGTATCGAATATATTTGATTTCTGATACCACCAGCGTCCCCTTATACACAAGCTTGTAAGGAGTGTCAGAACTGCCCTGTTCTCTTCCTTCAGCCTTCCATTGAAGACTGAAGCACGAGCCTCTCAGTCATGGTGCCATTAAGCTCCAGCATTTGAATGAGGAGCATTTGTACTTAGGAGTGATGGGAGTGAGCATTCCCCAGGGCCTCACTGTGGTACAGGCAGTGTGCCATTTATTTTTTTACAACCATACCAAAAAATAGTTGTTAGCCTCATGTCACAGTTGAGTAAACTCAGTAAATACATTTCCTAAGATTGCATAGAACCAGTGGAGGAAAAAAAAAACCTAGATTTGATCCAGAGGGTTTAAGGTGAAGCATTTCTTCTTTATATGGAGATGTCAGGAATATTGCCTATATGTTTTTCTCCCCCCTGGAATTCTTGTGCCATAGAACAAATACCAAGGATAATGTCCCAAAGTCTCTTTTGCAGGTACAGAATTGACTTATTCCCTATATATCATTCTGGAGACTACATAGTGGGTATTAGGACTAATTCTAGAAGTTTAAAGTTTCTTAGCACTAGGAATAATGCTTTATCACCCATAAAGGCTCTCCTGGTCAAATGTCCCTAAGGCTGCTGGGATACAAGAAGGCTTTGAATTTCCCCAGGTTTTTTTTTTTTTTCTCCATGGCATTTATTTATAGAATTTGCTATTAGGTATTCATGGGTCTTCTTCAGGATACACTTAACCTTCTTCATCCCACCTTCTTAGAAGGTTTTTCTCTGCATTTGGCTTTATGTTGGTTGCTGATTTAAAAAGTCTATGCATAATCTACAAAATACAGTTTAGGAAGGACATTAGGAGAGAGATGAAATTTTGAGGGTTCAGGGATCACAGAGTAAGGTTCTTGCCCCTGACTGGGGTTGAGGATGGTCACAGATGGCTCAGAGAAAGTGTCATGAGGTGAACACAGATAGAAGCGAGCAAGAAATTGATTATAGCATGTGGCAAATAGCAAAGAACTTCCTGAATAGGGGAACATATGTATACAAATAGTCAAGAATGAGACGCTGTCATGCATTTGATGAACTATAATGTTAATTTTGAAGTGAAGAGTTTGAAAAGTAACTAAAATATCTGTTTAGTAAGAAAACTACCCTAGATTATAAGATAACTATTTGTTGAAATGTTAGGAGTAGATTATGTAAGCTTGCTGTAGGTGAATTGCATTTTACTGGAATTGTCACCATGAGATCTTTGGGGCCCTTTGTGTCTGGATCTGGAGCCAGTCCTGATGTCTGTGGATGTCTACCTTTGGAGAATGAAAGGAAAAAAGGTTATGATTTCTTACATCTTTGTGAATTTTAAGCGATGTGAATTTTAAAAAGTTTTGTTCTATTGATTTAGAGTTGAATGACAAACATTGAGGCAAGGGGTCTGTGTGGTATGTAAATAGGCAATGGGGTGTTTATTCTCTAACTGAGACACAAGCCTGGGTTAGCTAGTCTCAGACAGTCTTAGGTTGGCATGTCTGAGAAAGTGCAAACCCACATAAATATGCATGCATTTATCATTGCATGCAAAGCCCCCATTATTTCTTATATGAATGCAGAGAGAAAGACTTAGTTAAATGTCTGCCATGTGGGGTGTTTGGAGACCTATTATGATATCATACAGGTTAAGGCTAAACTTGTGTTCTTATGGATATTGTTTCTGAATGGTAGATGATAAGCCATTAGAGTGATTAGCTTTGCCTCAAACCTATAACTACTCCTTGTCATTAAACAGGCTAGAACCCCTAGATGTCGATCAGTATGAGACAATATGGTGAGTACAGATGGGCCACGACATAACCCCAGGCTCATGTTGACCTTGAGACCTTGTCTGCAAAAGTCTTCTTGGAAGTATATGAAGATGCCTGTTTAAGATTCTTTAGCTTTGGTTCCTAAGGTCAGAATACAGAAGAACAAAATCCTAGTAATTGAATAGTTTTGAAGAGCCTAGTCTTATGAGTATAAAGAATTGAGGACTTGATCCAAGTTAAAAGCAAAGGAAGTTAGTTTTGCACTGTAGCAAGACATGTGGGTAAGACACAAGAAATAGCTTCCTGCATAAGGGGGTTATATGAGAAATTCACAAGGCCCTTTCAATTTCTAAAATGACTGGTTTCAGCAGGGCATAATATCTCAATCACTGTGCCTCTCTTCTCCAACATCTTAAATGGGAATTATAATATTTGATACTTATTTTAAGTTGAGAGGATCAGTGGAAGCATGATAAAAAAATAAAGCCCTTTACATGACTCAAAGGAAAGTCACTTAAATAAAAATATGAAATAGAACTCTCTCTATGGAGATAGCTATGTGAAGAGATGATTGGCTTTCCTTTTTGGTCTTTGGTAATTTTATTAAAAGATAATTGGGAAATATGAGAAAAAGCAGTTTATTCTGGTTGGAGAGAGCCAGGGAAATGTGTGTACCCTGATGGAGAAAGGAGAAAGAAAATTGAGAATTACATTGAGCTGCACTTGGCAGAACTCCTTCGAATCCTTCCAAATCACATGTCGAAAGCAAAGTGGTGGTGATTATTTCTGACCACCTCAAAATGTTGTGTGTTGAAATGGGGGATTAATAGCCTGGCAGAAAACTGAGATATCTTAGGAAAGGTCCAGCTTTCTTCTGAATGTTTTGTTCTGAAGATGAACTGATGTTTATCACCTTGAAAAAGGGTCAGCCTACCTTTATTCATATGTTCAAGTCTATTGGACAATGTTGGATTACAGGGTCATTTTGAAGGACAGAACAGGCAATGATTAGAATAAGCAGAAATGAAACCATAATGAGCAGTAATCCTGAAGAAAATTAAAACACAGAAAACACTGCATTATTTATTTGAATTTAATGGGAATTTGCCAAAGGTGAGGCAGCTGGCCTTCTGCTTTTTTGGACTGTTTGTAGACAGGGAAAGAAGCTGTCCATCTGATATATTTAAATGTATTTAAATCTTGCTATTAGGCCAGATAAAAACTGTAAAATAAAGTGGGAAGAGGCACCATTAACTATGTACAAGATAGCAGTGGCCTGGGCCACAGTGAAAAGTTTAGACTCTGCCTCTCCCCTTTCCTCCTCACTATCTACTTTTAGAATCTTTGCTTATTAGCTGGTTACTCAGCAAAAAGAGCTCATTTTAGTTGAAAGGGTGACGTTGATCATGATGTAGTCATAAACAGGTTTGTTAAATGGTAAAACAAGGAGCTCATTTTAGAAGCTACTAAGACCACACATGCCAGACTGTATTTTTTTTCCCCATCACTACTAGGGATTGAACCCAGGACCTTGCATATATTAGACAAGCACTCTACCACTGGGACTTTATTTTATTTTGAGACAGCTTCTTTTTACTTTACTTTGAGACAGGGTCCTGATACCCTAGCCTAGGCTGGTTTTGAACTTGAGATTCTCCTGCCTCAGCCTTCCAAATAGCTGGAATTACAGTTGTGTATTAGCTTGCCTGGCCTCCAGCATCTTCTTTAATTCTCTTGTTTACTCTAGGAAACTCACTAATGAAGTACTTCTGCTTTATACACTTATTTGTGTCCATTTCCAGATCCGTTACATAGAAACAAAAGCACTTACTTTTCAGGTTTTAAAAAAAATGAACATTAAATATTAACTCTTATGCTAGCAGTAAAAGGTGAACCACTGTTTTACACCTGTAATCCAAGCTAATCAGAAGCTGAGATTTGGAGGCTCATGGCTCAAGGCCAAGCCCAGGCAGAAATGTTTGCTAGAGTCTATTTCCAAAATAACCAGCAAAAAAGCAGGGTTGGAGGCGTATAGAGTGCCAGCATAGCAAGCACTTGGCCTGGAGTTCAAACCCCAATTTTTGAAAAAAAGACAAAATAATGCTTAATAATAGTGTTTGTACTGCGCTGGGCCTTGAACTCAGAATCTAGCTTTGTTGCTCAGCTTTTTCATTCACAGCTACTGCTCTATTACTTGAACCACACAGCTAGTTCCAGCTTTTTGCTGTTTAATTGGAGGTAACAGTATCTTGGATTTTTCTGTCTCCTCTGGATTTGAATCATAATTCTCAGACCTCAGCCTCCTGAATAGCCAGTATTGTGAGTGTGAGCCACTGGTGCCTGACAATGGTTAGTTTTGTTATTATGATGCCAAAAAAAAAAAGCTGAGGTAAAATATTGACAGAAAAAGGCTCTAAATAGTCACTTCATTTTGTATTTTGTAGAAATAGTAGCAGTATCTCCAATTTTGAAGCTAATTACCATTTGAAACAGTATGTTATTTGGATTTTCATAGAAGTGAAATACTTTATTTTGGTTACCATCACTCATAGTTTTGCTTTTAATGTCTTCTTTAAATAATGTTGCACAAATTTCCTGGGGCTAATGTCCATCATAGAATTTCCATTGTAGAAGTTCGTCCTTTTGGTGAGGATAACTATATCAACTGATGGATTCACATGTATTCAACAAGAGGAGAAAAACGATTTGTTGAATGCATGCCCAGTCTGCTTGTCCTGGGTCTGATCCTAGCATGCTTGCACATGCGCAGTGTGCACACACACACATGCATGCACACACACATACATATACATACACACACTTTTTAAAAATTTTATTTTATTGTAAAGATGCTGTACAGAGGGTTACAGTTACATGAATAAGGCTATATATACATTTCCAGTTACATGAGTAAGGCAATATATACATTTCTTATTGAGCGTTGTTACCCCTTCCCTTGTTGTTCTCCCACTGTCCCTTCCAGCCCCCACGTCCCTCACTCCTTACCCTGTCCCCCCACCCGAACTCGTAAAGATCATTTCCAATATACTGTCTTGTGGGTATCATTGTTGTAATGGGTCATCCTGTGTCCTTGTTTCAGCGTTTTGTTATTCCCCTTCCCCTCCCCAAATTAGACATTGTATATAAAAGATGCAGGGTGCCAAAATTAAGAAGAGTGATAACAGAGGTTATACCATAAGGGGAAAAACATACAAAGGAAACAAAAAAAATCACCTAGTACATTAAAAACAACAACAAAGAAAGACCTTTTATGTCCATATCTTGGGGTTCATTTCACTTAGCATCATCTTATATGGTCATATGTACATAACTTTTGACCTTTTCTGCTTATCTGATAAAGTTATCCTAGAAGTATACTAATTATTGCAAATGAGGGAAACCATGGGACCTATATTTCTTTGGGTCTGGCTTACTTCACTTAATATAATTTTTTCCAAGTCTTTCCATTTCCTAACAAATGAGGCCATATCATTCTTTCTGATGGAGGCATAGAATTCCATTGCATATATATATATATATATATATATGTATATATATGTATATATATGTATACACACATACATATACATACATTTTCTTGATCCATTCATTTACTGAGAGGCAGCTAGGTTGGTTCCATAAACATAGTTGTGCTGGTAGCTTTAGTATGGCCTTGTTTGGGTAAATGCACAGAAGTGGGATTGCTGGGTCATAGGGGAACTCTATGGGTAGTCCTCTGAAGAACCTTCATGCTTATTTCCAGAGTGGTTGAACAAGTTTATACTCCCACCACCAACACATATATCTTAATATTCCACTTTGATGTAACATATAGCACACATTATTATAAGTTGACAAAGGAAAAGTTTCCTGATTTGGGCTCAGAATAGTAAAATATTTAGATAATTCTCTAATGATGCTTTGCTTCCTTGAAAGCTTTATGATACACATCAGGGCTAGTTAAAGGTGAGAGGAAGAGATTCTATATTACTGATGTAGCTTTGTGTTTTAATTTCAAAGGTTGTATTTTAATCCTACTCCCTCCTCATTAAAAACTACAGATTCTACACAGGTAGAACAGGTGCCTACCATGCCATGAGGCCCTGAACTCTTAGTCATGCTCCACCCTCCAAAAAAGAAGAATGAAATGTACTAGATTAGTCTTTGATTGAACAGTACTGTGTGGAAGGAGAAGTGTCTGAGTTCAGATGATTTCCAGGTGATGGAGATATTTTAAGACACTGCCAGCATGGGCTTGTTCCCAGGGCATCCTCAGTTCTGCTATTTGTGTTTTTCCATGCATCGCTCAGCAGCTTTGATAAAGAGGTGTTGATAGTTTCCCTCAGCACCGTTGGATATGAGCTTACAGGTGCCATTTGTCATGTTTGGTGTGTTCTTGGAAAAATTCAAAGTTTTATTTAGTATTTTTTCATCCAGAAATGAATTTATTTTGTGAACTTTGTTACAAATAGATAGGTAGTGTAACACAACACCCACATTTGAGAGGGGATGGTAGGTATGCATCTCCAGGCAAGTCGACAACCCCACACCGTGTGGAAGACGTTTCTCCTTTTTCTCAGAAAACTAGACTGTAGTTCATTAAGGTTAGGCAGCAGGGCTAGTCATATTTATAACTCCAGCATTAGACGTGGTACCTGGCATGTACAAGCATTCCTAAGTGTCTTTGTGGATAAATAAAATTGTGTGCAACATTTTGTTTCACTGTGGCACAGCAGTACATTTATTTCCAGATCCATTTTTCTGAGGCCCTGACCTGCCTTACTTGTATCTCCTCCCATTTTAGTCCTGGATGAGAAATGTTGCAGTGTCTTAAAAATTTCTCTGCTAATGGGATGCTGTGTGCAGTGTATATGCTAATAGCTACACCTTGTAAGAGTCAGAAGGTGAACTCTCCCGTATAGAATCCTTGGAACTGAATTCTCCTACCTCAGAGCCAAATACAGGTTAATAGCCACAAGGGTGTTCAGCTCATGCGGTCATCCAGTCATCCAGGGCCTTTCAGTGTAGTGTCTCCATTTTCCAGTTGAGCCTTGTCACATCATATTCTCTACCAGATGAGACACATCCAGTCAAGGAAAAAAATAGGAACTCTAGTGACTTTTGAGATGTTTTAGGGGTAGTATAGAAGTTGAGTATACCACACCCATCTATACTTTCACAGGCCAGAATTCAGTTAAAGAGACCCTCTCACTGCAGTGGGCTGTAAATGGGCAGCAGCAGTGTGCAAAAGGAAAATGGTTAAAAGGAGGGCAAAAGGAAAGGGAGTGTTGGTACACAATGGTTAAGCCTGCTACACACTGAGAGCCTCAATGAAATTAATGCCAACTGTGTCCTTTTCATCTCTTAAATATTGTCCGTATTCTCCTAAGAAAAGAAATTGAATTTCATGAAGAGGACGGTGCTCAGCAATAGAAGCAGTATGTTGGAGTTCCCCTTCCCAAGAAAAGAATGGAAAATTCCCATTTAACAACTGTAACTCTGGGGATAGGCGCCAAGTGCCAGATTCCAGCTGTGCTATATCCAAATTTACTCAAGTGTAGGGCTCAATTGTATTTTCTCCAGTAACTTTTAAAAGTGTACATGCATGTACTACTTCTGCAAGTGAATCAGATGTACAGTGTTGTATAACTAACTTTTGAGGAAGATGTTTGTGCCACACATATTCTTTGTGGAAAGCTAGCCCTGAGGCTATTCATTGACTTAAAAGCTGAAATTTCCTTTTGGGGTTAGAGGTAGTGATTTATAAAATTTACTTGAAAAAAAGTAATTACTTAAGCGTTCAGAGCAGAAGAGACTCATTTAA
The DNA here is from genome assembly GCF_000151885.1 of Dipodomys ordii. Lineage (NCBI taxonomy): Eukaryota > Metazoa > Chordata > Mammalia > Rodentia > Heteromyidae > Dipodomys > Dipodomys ordii. The sequence continues at coordinate 11,524,795 of NW_012267240.1, forward strand.
ACAGTGAGGAATACAAAGGCTTCAAACAGTTTGTGCAAATTCCTAGTTTCTACCTACAGAACAGCAGACACATTGAGAGAATGTGGCTTCTTTCAATGGATTGTGCCTTTTTGTTTTTTTTTTTGTCCTGCAAACTTGTGCAAGTATTTTATGAAGTGTTAATGTAGTTAGGCTCTAATGTTCTTAATTTATGCAGTTGGGTATTTCATAAATGGGTGTTCTTCATGCAAGCATTTGTACACATTAATATTTATGCATGTATTCAAATCAATGCAAGGGCATCTGTCTGCATATGTGATGAAAATATGCATATGCATGAACATTTGTACTGGGGGAGAAGTCCCTAAAGTTAGTGCTTGCTGAGGCCACAATTTTTGACTTTTCTTATTCTGATGATTTCTTTGTTTTTGCCAGTCCTAGAGTTTGAACTCAGAGCCTTGAGCCTGCTTGTCTACTAAACTGGAGCCTCCACTATTTGATCCACACTTCCAGCCCAGTTTTTTTTACTGCTTATTTTGAATGTAGACTCTTGGGAGCTTTTCCTGTCCATTCCTCTAGATCTCAGCCTTCTGAATATCTCTAAGATTATAGGTATGAACAGCCAGTGCTTGGCTGACAAAACTGTCTTGACTAGAAAAGGCATGCAGAGATGAAATAGCACAGTCATTAATACCAACAAACAAAATGGTTCTATCTAACTGTTTAGGTGTGACTGACAGCTTATTTCATCAGTGACAGAATTTTTTAAGAATAGGTATCAGTTTTTACAATAAACATTTATTCTAACAAATTGCCAATTCAATAATATTATTCTGTTAGTGATGGAATGATTTTTGTATGAAATATTTCATTCTTTTCCTTTGCCTTCCTTCCTCTCTCCCTCTCTCCTTCTCCTTCCTTCCTTCCTTCTTTCCTTTCTTCCTTCCTTTTCCTTCCTTTTTAGGTTTTCTTTGGCTTCTTGGAATAAATTGTCTCTGTCAACATTGACCTGACTTTGCCTCTTTTGTATACATATACTTATGCAAAAGCTGATAGAATATGGTGGTGGCTAGAAGATTTCAAGCCCTTTCCTAGTCATGTAAGATCCTCTAGCTTCTGTGCCCTGAATGGGTCTAAAGATCTTTTTCAGGCTAGAAAACCCTAATGTCTACGATCTATTCACCAGGTAGGCTAAAGAACCTTTTACAGGAGGTCTGGATCCGTTCCTATACAGGTAGAGTGAAGGGATGTTGATAGTCCTCCATGCTTGGCCATCTGCTGGCCCCCACCCTCTGTCTTTGTTAGTCTAAAGGAGAACTTCTTTTTGATCTCTTATACTTCTCATTCTTGTTTAGCTGTTTATTAGGTTAAAATGGCAAAGAATTTCTCTTAATTTATAAGCTTATTTATTTATATACTGGTACATGTCCAGTCCCTTATGTTAGCAGTTCATAGCAGGTCAAGAATAAACACAGTGAACTCTGAAATATTGGTTTTTGGAGTTTAAAGATGTGTTAAAGATTTCTTTTTCTTTCTTTTTTTTATTACATCCTGCTTCTTAAGAATTTAAAAATCTAACACTATGTTGAAAAACGAACTTTACAATTTAGGCAGGGGTAGGGGGAGGAGTGTAGTTGTGGAGGTGGGGAGGGAAGGGATGGTAGGGGAAAAACAAAGGAGGCAACAATGCTTGATAAGAAATGTACTCATTACCTGGCTCATATAAGTGTGCTCTGCACACTATTTTCACAATAAAAAAACTTATTAAAAAAAAAGAAAAAATCTACCAGCTGTTAGGAAGGGATTGGAAATTACAGTGTGTCTTTGTTGTACTTAATTATCTTTCCATTGAAATATTGGTTAAGCTTATTTTGGGCTGAAATGATAAGGAGTTAACTTTTGTGTTCTGAGAAAAGAAAAGTTGAGAAAATTATAAATGACTTAGATGTGAAGTTGAAAGATCTGCTTGCTGAGTCTTGTCGGTTCCCCAAAGCTCATTAAGTATTTCCCATGATTATCTTGGGCATAGATAAAGGCTTTTCTTTTCTTTTTGTACTGAGGCTTGAACTCAGGGCCTTACCTTTGTTAGGTTACTGATCTACCAATTGATCCTTGCCTCTAATCCTTTTTATTCAAGATAGGGTCTTTTATTTTTGCCTGGTCTGGCCTGACACTGTGATCTTCCTAACTCTGCCTCTAAATAGAGCACCGCACATGGCCTAGGCTGCGGGGTTTTTTAATTTGTATTGTTTCATATTAGAAGGGTAAGGCTTCCACTTATTTCTAAAACAGAGATAGAAGGGTTACAATTGAAAGGTTTGAAGAAAGGAGACCGTTGTTCAAGCAGAATCAAACTACGGGCCCACCCGAGATGTAGTGTGCAGAGGTGACTTACAGCAGGGGGACAGGTTATATAGGGAAAGGGCAGGAAGGAGGCATGACCTTGGTGGATGAGAAAGTGACCTCAGAGGAAAAGGAAGTGACCTCAGAGCCTGGAGGCCCTCCCACTGCCCCCAGGTGCACCAGTTACCTGGGTTACCTGTGGTGGGTGGGAACTTCTAGAGAGGGCCACAAATGCACTGAGGGAAAATGCAGGGAAAGGGATGGAAAAAATTACAATGCTTGGGACCCCTTAAACATATGAATCCACTTTTCCATGTACACCACTTTTTTCTGGTAACATTTTGTGTCTGGGTTGAGACATGCTGTCATTGTGCGTTGCATGAAGATTTTGGGGGAGTTAGCTTAAAATATATAAACTGGTTAATAATTCTGTCCTGATTACATGTTGAAATGATACTAATTTGGTTAGATTGGATTAAAATGTTATTAAATTGGTTTTACAAGATTAAACAATTTCTAAAAGTAGCTTCTAGCAAAATTAAATTTAGTAAGCAGCACATATCATGTTTCTATTGAGGGCATTGTCTTAAAGGAGTTAAAGTTCACATTTTGCATATGCACTTGGATGTGCCTGTCTAGGAATGATCTATACCTTACCATGTGGAGCAGAGATAGTTTGGGACACATGGCTTCAAAGTGATTGCACTTCTTTCTTGAAGTCTAAAGGCTGCCAGACTGGAATTTGAACTCTAGTTCTCTGTCTGCCTACAGGCTGTTGCCTTCGATCATACAAAACACTGAACTTATTCTGTACATTTACTGACTACAGTCATTCTATGTTTACATAAGCAAAGGATATTTACATGGACATATTTGGGTTTTGAACTCAAGTAGTTGAAATTATGGCTCTGGCAGCATGGTTTTAATGTACTGCTACTGATTTTGCTTTGATCAAATTGTGAATACACAGTTTTATCACAAGGCCCCCTTTTTGGTCCTTGAAGACATAGCAGTTGACTTTCACGTTTCTTATTTATTACCAGTGACGACTGCTATTTGTGCTGTGTAACTCCCCAGCACATAGTATTATGATGTGCTGCTACAGATTGTTTCCTTATTTGATGATCGTCTCCCTTGGTCTTAAGACTGTTAAACTTTCATTAAGAATCATTGGGAAGACAAGATCTAATTTTTATCCCTAAATAATTTAAAGTAAACATGAACGTTGAAGGGTGAAAAAGTTTATCATTTACCACCATGTCCTTGGAACGTCTGAAAGTTAGCCAATCCCCAATTCCCACTCGTTACTCAATCCTCTTATATCATTCTTTATGTCCTAGCTATTAAGGGTCATCACTAGGCATCCAGTTGCCAGAGCAAGAACCACAGTGGGCCTTCTCTCCTGATGTCCCATCATGCCAACCTGCAGTCATGAAACTCTTCTCCAAGTCTAACCCTGCCCTCTCTACCACTGCCACTGCCTCATCAGACCTTCAACATTTCTAGCTTCTCTTCTCCCTTCGTTGACTCATGATTTTTCTATCCATTGATCCTCCCTACTCCTCTGCCATCCGTTTCAAGGGCGGAGCCTTCATTTCTGCTGTGTTTTTAGGCCTGCTGATAGTCTTTATTCTGGTATTCAGAATAAAGGGTGTGCATCTGTTTTATTCAGAAGTTGGAAATGCCCTGTGTTTCCTCTCCATTTGTATTCTTCTTTTGTCCTCCTGAACACTGTTAGCTAAGCTGACTCAGCACCACTGTTTAGCAGGGCCACACAGTCAGCTATAAGGCTGCTGGCCTGGTGAATGCAAGACCATCCACTGTCTCCCAGGTGCCCGCTCAGCTCATAAGAAACCAACTAAAATCTTTCCCAGGCTAGTGCAGCTTTAATGAGGGACAGCTTTCTTTTTTGGAGCTTAAATCTTATAGTAATGTACCCCCAAGGAATAGAACGTGATAGAAATCCCTAGAATCTAATATCTGAAATTCTATCACCTCGGGACCAACTGAGGATAATTTTCATATAGGTATATAGGTAGAGCATCTGGCACACTGTTTATGAGAACTTACAACATGAAGAAATTTAAAAAGAAAAACCATAAAAGAAGCAGAAATCATATAATCAAGTCACAAGTTTGTTTAAGCATTATTTTTTTTAAAGGCAAGTCAGTCAGGTTTCACAGAGGATAGCAAAAGAATCACACAAAAATAAATCATGCCTAAAGCTCCCTCAGTACCGTGTTACTTCAGCATTTTCTTCGGATCTGTCTCCAAACAGGATATCATTTCAGAAATAAATCTGTACCAGTCCTGCCCCTGGTGAAAGGAGAAAAGTTACTCCTGTCTGTAATGTAGCAAAAAGATGCCAATAGCTATTCAGGCAATTTTTTTTCCTTTATGCATCTGATGAAGAGATATTGGTGTTTTTATATGGTGTATAGGATTTCATAGGAGGCATAGTGGAAAGTTTAGTTAAACAAAATGTCCCTTTCTGTTCTATCTCCATTTACTAGTGGCAATTCTCAGTACCGTGGGGCTCTATGTTACAAGCACTGGTTTACAAATGACCCACACCTATCCACTGCGGGTCCACCCTTCCAAGACCTCCAACTGAATGAGAGTATTGTGAAAAAAATCTGAGAGCCTTTGAAGAACAATTGGACTTTTAGCTAGAGGAAAAGGAGAAACTGCCAAGAAGATTATCAAGTAGAAGAAGCTGTTTGTGCCTGAATTTTCTGGCATGAGTCGATAGCCCAGTATAACTGATCTCCCCGCCCCAACCCCAAATTATGTACTCTGGACAGCATCCATTTTGCCTTTAAAAAAAGAAAAGCGTGTTTTTCCTGGGATTCCAGTATTGGGTCAACATAGCTGATACAGTCCTTTTGTAAATGGGAGGGTTGAAAAGTCACTGCTAATTCACTTCGTAGTGTGAATCAGATTGCTTTCTTCATTCTGAAAGAAGGCAAGTTTGTTAGGTGGGGTGGAGTGATGGAGGGTGGACACTCTGGGGGCAGAGGCTAGAACGAGCAAGGCTGGTCAAGGCCAAGGATCTGGGAAGCTGTACACTGGGGACCCGCGTGAGTTACTAGGCTGTAAGATAAACTGGCTTTGTCACAGTACTCCTAGGAGCTGTCTTCATATTGACACCAACAGTTCATCTATGGAAGGGGTATTCTGCAGCCATTGAAAAAGTCAAGGAGATTTAGTGACAAAAAGAGAGCATATAACCGTCTGCACACACACATACACACACAAACATTCTGCACATACACATACATACACACAACACTGCACACACACACACACACACACACACACACACACACACTATATTCACAGATGCAGAATATTTCTGGAAGAAATTTAGTAAATGAAAAGGAATCTGGAGACCTGTATCTGGGATACAATTCTCTCTTTTGGGAGGGTGGGTGGGTATATTGTCATTTTTTTTTAAATTGTACTTTAAAGGTTTTCTGGGATAATTGTCACTCTTCCAGCATGGGTGGTACAGAGTTGGGCTATCAGAAGTAGGAGGGAGGGAGCAGGGGGAAGCCAGGGAGGCCAGATAATCTCTTTGTCCTTTTTCTTCTGCATTACAAAGTTCAAGGCTCTCCTACCTCCAGTCTTATTATACCAGCTGGGTTGTGGTTAAGTAAGCTCCTCTAGGCTGACCTGGAACTGAACTATCATTTTAATCTCTTTTTGTGGGAGAAACTTTGCAGTGTTCCAGACAGCAGTCTGGATCAAATTATGTCCACCCTATCACTCAATTTTCTGTCTATCCTATTCCTTCTCTTAAGAAATAATTTTACAAAAGGACTTTAGATGTATTCCAGGAAGCCCTTTTCTTCCACATTCTCACTTATTTAATTGGAATTGACTAAAATATCATGTACAGTTTTATGCTTGGCTACCTTCTGGTTTTTTTGCTCTTGTTTGTTTTCTGTTGTGCTTTTAAAACAAGATAGCCTCTGATTTGCACTTTCTTTTACAATTAGTTTCTATGTCTTCCTGAGGGAGGCCATTGCCTTTCCTTTGTGAGCCAGTAGAGTTCTACTGGCGTTCAGTAAATACTTCTTTTTTTTTTTTTTTTTTTTTTTTTTTTGTCTGGTCGTGGGGCCTGAACTCTGGGCCTGGGCGCTGTCCCTCAGCTCTTCAGCTCAAGGCTAGCACTCTACCACTAGAGCCAGAGCGCCACTTCCGACTTTTTTCTTTTTTTGCTTATGTGGTGCTGAGGAATCGAACCCAGGGCCTCGAGCATGCAAGGCAAGCGCTCTACCACTGAGCCACCTTCCCAGCCCGTAAATACTTCTTAATAAATAAATTAAGGTGTGAGAACTACAGCAGGTAATTTACATGAGCTATCGGAAAGAATACTTTTATGAACTATTGAAAGGCTTTGAACTGGGTGCCAGTGGCTCGTGTCTTTAATCCTAGTTAATCAGGAGACTGAGATCTGAGGATCATGGCTGCAAGTCAGCCCAGGCAGAAAATGTCATTAGATTCTTTTCTCTTAACCATCCCAAAACCAGAAGTGGAGTTATGGTTCAGGGGTAGAGTGCCCGCCTTGAGCATAAAAGCTAAAGGACAGTGTCTAGGCCCTGAGTTCAAGCTCCAACACAGACACACAGATATACAGACACATACAGACAGACAGACACACACACACACACACACACACACACACACACACACACAGGAAAGGCTTCAAAGGTAGCACAGGGCTTCCCACTTTAGGCATTAAGTGGCATCTTGGATCTTGGGCCAAGTAATTCTCTAGTGAGCTGCCATCCTGTGCATTGTGGGAGACATGGCAGCCTCCCACTAAAAAGCCAATAAGAAGCCTTGGTTGTACAGTCAAAAACGTTGCAGATATTACTAAATGTCCTCTCAGAGCAAAATTGCCTAGTTGACAATTACCAATTTAAAATTTGCTGTTCATTGTCTGAAAATTAGTCTTTATTGAAAAAGAGAGAGAGAGAAACAGAGAGAGTGTCACACACACACACACACACACACACACACACACACACACACACACACACCTATTTCTTCAAGCATCCTGGAGACTTAGATGTGGTGACCAAGTAAAGCCACTACACAATGAGCAAAGAAACCATGTAATAGAGAGGGGTTAGATACAGAAATGTGGTCTGTGTTTCCCCAGCAGTTCCTCTTCATGTAGTCTGGCTGGATTCCTGTATAGGAGCAGCTCTGAAGCCTGGAGCTCTCTACCTATGTGGGTAGAGAAGCTGTTGTTGGATGTCATACTCATGCAGAAGGATGAGGCGCAGTCTTGGCTGTGCGTGCGCAGCCTGGAATCTGCTGTGCTGTGGGAACTTCAGGTAGCTTGTGCAGACAGTCATGAATATGGACGAGGGGCAGATTGCACTTCTCAGAAAGCATGAGTTTAACATTCCTGGTTAGGTAGTGAACACCCACTTTGTGCCAGGAGGGAAAAATGCTTCTCCCTGTCCTCTCTACCCTCCATCCTATCTCCAGTGTTCTGTTTCTGTGTGTTTGTTATAGTATTTCATTTTATCTTATTCAAGAGCTTTTTTATGTTTTTATTTTTTACTTCCACGTTAATTTGCTTGATCTCTGAAGGGCTGATCATGATTACAAGGAGGAGGAACAATCGAAGTGTGGTTAGAATGTTCAGCACATTCTGTGGTGGCGTGGCCGGGCTCCCACTGCGCACACACGCTGGGTTGCAGTCTGGAGCTTCTTCCTCCACATTTCATACAGTTTCATGTTATCCCACAATGCAGCGGCACCGCCTCTGCCAAGGCAGTTTGTAGAATCTCCTTCCCTGGAGGTCTTTAAAAATAGAACAAAATACCCATCTGTCCTTAATGGTTTGGATGCAGTCCTGCTGATGAGAAGGAATAGATGAGATTTTTTTTTCTGTCAAGATTCTTTCCAGTCTTGAGTGCTCTTAAGTGAATGAGTTTACTTCGGGGGTCGGGAGTGGTGGTGGTGGGGAGATAGGGATGTAAAGAGATAGTCCATGAATTTATTGGTATACCACTGTATACATCTTGGTTAAAAAGAATGAGATAGCTCTCCTGGTTTCTAATATTTGGAAGCACTGCATGTAGAGCCTCCCAATGGGGTGAAGCAGGAAGGGCCAGTATGGAGTCCCCAGGCTCTTGGGAATCAGGAGACCAGAAATGTTGAGTCTGGGGCTCGAGTCCCACCCAGTTCCCATGGAGCAGAGATATTCCTTTCCAGGTGTGTGTTGTTCCTATCTGTCTATCCTGTGGCTTCTTGGTGTGTGTGTGTGTGTGTGTGTGTGTGTGTGTGTGTGTGTGTGTGTGTGTGTGTTTCCCCTCTGTCCTTGTATCTAGACATTTCATTTGGAATCATAAAATTTTAGAGCCATGTCAGTTTTGGGGAAGGTACTATTTCATACCTTAATTATTCCTTTCAAAAAAGTACCTTTTCATACTAAATCATAATAAGGTTTGTTGCCACACAGACATATATTCCCATATATTTATATAGTATGTATGTATGCATGCTGTGTTTATGTGCATATATAAGAATGGATGTGTAGGCTGGGTGTTGGTGGCTCACGCCTGTAATCCTAGCTACTCAGGAGGCTGAGATTTGAGGATTGTGGTTCGAAGCCAGCCTGGGCAGGAAAGTCAGTGAGACTCTTATCTCCAGTAAACCACTAGAAAACCGGAAGTGTCGATGTGACTCAAGTGGTAGAGAACTCACCTTGAGCTGAAGAGCTGAGGGACAGTGCCCAGGCCCAGAGTTCAAGCCCCACCACCAACCAAAAAAAAAAAAAAAAAAGAATGTATGTGTAGGTGTGATATTTAGGTATAGCTCTGTGTGTGTTTGCATGACCTTTGCCACATGGCGGAAAAAGGGTATATAGCTAGGTTAGAGGCAAAAGGAGAATAACTAAAGGTGTGTGTGTGTGTGTGTGTGTGTGTGTGTGTGTGTGTAAATTTGTCCCTGTTTTTTCTGGCTTCACCTTAGACCTGAGAAATTGGGCTCAGATCAGTACTGTACTGTATTTACCTAATAGTTTAGGTAGAGTGTTAGTATTTATTTCCCAAGTTACGAGAAGTCAAAAACTCACTTTCTTACTGATTATCTCAAGACAGCTACAAAGATTGAAAAGGGTGTGTGTGTGTGTGTGTACTGGGGCTTGAATTCAGGGTCTTATACTCTTAGTTGTTTTGATCAAGACTAGTACTCTACAACCTGAGCCAAGTCTGCATTTTGCATTTTGCTGGTTAATTGGAGATAAGAGTCTCTGGGATTTATCTGCCTGGGCTGCCTTTGAACCATAGCAGTCACATCTCAGCTTCCTGAATAGCTAGGATTATAAGTATGAACCACCATGCCCAGCATAGTGTCTTTCTAATATTTTGATTACCCAAATGCTAGCAGGATGCCATTACTTCTAGACATGCTTTAGTGAACAGAGCTACTAAATACTTACTTTTTGAAAGAGAAAAATATCAAAAATATAGTTTTTTTTCAAAAGTTAAACCTCTACTAAGTACCAAAAATATTTAATTTAGAATACCAAAGTACTAGAAAGAATCATTTCTGTGTAATTATGCTACTTAGTTTAATGTGTAACTGGATATATTTATATCAATTTTGAGAGGCTACTTATTTTGAGTATTTATATTGGAACTATAAAATGTTGACACAATTTTCCAAAGACAAAAGTACAAAATGGAATATATTGAGAGAGATCCCTTTGATTTTCCATCTTCATCACTTCTTTCCCTATCAGTAAATAATTGCTTCATTTTTTTCAGCCTTGGTTTATTTTACAACATCTGCATTTTGAATATGTAAGTCTATGTAGCATGCATTCTTCCTTCTCTTCTGAAATGATAACAGAACATACATTCTCTGTATGTTCCTTTATTGCTAGGTTCTGACTATCATTCACTAAGTATATGGAGATCTGTTATACAGATTTTTTTTTTCTTGTGCTGGTCCTGGAGCTTGAACTTAAGGACCTGGGCACTCTTTTGAGCTTTTGTGCTCAAGGCTAATGATCCACCACTTGTGCTACAATTCTACTTCTGGATTTTTGATGATTAATTGTAGATAAGAGTCTCTTGGACTTTCCTGTACTGGCTGGCTTCAAACCATGATCCTCAGATTGCAGCCTCATGAGTAGCTAGGATTATAAGTGATTCACTGATACCTGGATTTTGCTATGGTTCTTTAACCAGTCTTTTATTTAAAAGGCTTTGGTTTATGTCCAGTCTTTTGCTATGATTAGTACTGTAGTGATAATACTGTACATTTATTCTTTCATTTTTTTAACGTGGAATACCCTTGAGGGTTGATTTTTATTAGAGTAACAGATGGGTTAAAAGGTAAATGTATATGTAACTTTGCTAGATAGGACCAGATTTCCCTCCAGTGGGGTTGAACCATTTGTGTTCCCAACAGGGAACACAAATATAACAGGGCCTATTTCCTCAGTCTCCTCATCAAAAATATGTCCTCAATATTGGAATTTGTTTTTGTAAATTTAAAAGGTATGACATGGGAGACCTCATGTTTTAACTTGTATTTCTCTTATCATTGAAAACAGATGACCAATTGCAGTTTTCTTTTTTTCTGTGAACTATTTGTTTCAACTTTTGTCCACATTGAGTTGTTGTTATTTTCCATTTGGCTTTGATTTTTGAGTTATAAAGTAAAGTTATCAAGGAAATCCCCCATGTTTTATTTCCATGGTTTCATATTTTACATTAGGATCCCAGTTAGCAATTATGTATTTTTCTTGGCTTTTCCAGCATTGTATAATAAGGAATCTTCCTTTTCCTGTCTTGGATGCCTTTATCCTAAGCTCATGGGTCTTTCACTGGACTGTTTTATCTAATACTGTATAATAATACTCCAATAATAGCACACAATTTTTACTTCATTTGTTAGAATATATATATATATAAACAAGAGCTGTGGTTGAAACTCAGGGTCTGGGTACTGTCCCTGAACCTCTTTGTGCTCAAGGCTAGCGCTCTACCACTTGAGCTACAGTGCCACTTTCAACTTTTTCTGAGTAGTTTATTTCTGAGTAGTCTCATGGACTTTCCTTCACCATCTGGCTTCAAACTGTAATTCTTAGATCTCATCCTTCTGAGTAGCTAGGTTTGCAGGTATGAGCCACCAGCACCTGGCTATTGGTTAGAATTTTTAAAAATATTTATTTCTTATTAAATAGGTGTTCAAAAGAATTTCAGCTCCAGAAGTCAGGTTATAAGTACAATGCATCTTGATTGATGTTACTCCCTCCATCTTCTCCCCCATCTTCCCCCACCCCACCCTCAGGCTTACCTATTTCAATTTTTACATATTGTACAGTGAATATAATAATTATTTGCCGACCCTTCCTCCTTCCATTTATGTTAGAAATTTTTAAATAAGTTTTTTTTATTGTGAAAACACTGTTTATGTTAGAAAAATTTTTCAGCAAAGTTGACATGATGGCTGTGATTATAGAAACATTCAGTTTGAAAGGGGAAACTTTCCGGGGACCTTACAAATGGGCTCCTTTTATTCCATTTTGTAAAGAACAAAGAGGGTAAGGTTGCACAAATCATCGAAGATCAGCTAGTTAGCAGTGAGACTAGAACCTATGTTCTTTTTGGGGGGGGGGTCCGGTTGTGGGGCCTGAACTCTGGGCCTGAGCGCTGTCCCTCAGCTCTTCAGCTCAAGGCTAGCGCTCTACCACTTGAGCCACAGCGCCACTTCCGGCTTTTTTCTTTTTGCTTATATGGTGCTGAGGAATCGAACCCAGGGCCTCAGGCTTGCAAGGCAAGCGCTCTACCACTGAGCCACCTTCCCAGCCCAGAACCTATGTTCTTTACCCATGCTCTGTATGCTTTCCAAAAAAATACATGCTTTTCTCAGACAACATGGGGGACTACAACAAGGACCTAGATTCAGATCATGTGTTTTCTTGCCATAAAGTATTTCCTTAGCTCTGAATATTTAAGATGATACATAATTTAGCTTATTTAGTTTTATCAACATCATAAAAAGCATTGTAGAACTGCTGGGAACTTTATGGAATGGGCAATATTAATAATAATGAAAAAATTCAAGAACTTACTACTAAGCCTCAAAAAGGTATTACTTTGTTTAATTTTTCCAGAATCTTACCATTTCTCCTTCCTCCTCTCCTTTCCTCTCCTCTCTTCTCTTCCCTCCCTCTTTCCCTACCTCTCTTTCTCTAGCTGTCTTCTCTCTCTTTGGCCATCTGTGTGTCTCTGTCTTTGTCTCTCTATCTCTTTCTGTCTCTCTCTCATCACACCTGACTCAGAAGTTTTCTTTAAATAGTTTTTGTTTTATTAACATCAGGTGAAGTGGAAATAACTTTGAGAGAATGACAATGAGACGTGTGTGTCTTTAGCACTTATAAACTCGGAATCAAGTGCTCTTTTTTCAATATTTGGATTTGAACTCAGAGCCTAACTACTTGCTAGGTAGATGTTCTATCATCAAACTTTGCCTCTAGCTTAATTCATTTGAGGATGAAGACTTTGTTGTCGAAGCAAGATTGCTATTGCTAAGGAATGCTTGACTTTGAGGATTCAATAACCTCACAGAATTGGTAAATGATAGACTTTAATTTGTACCTGCTTTAGCCTTGGCACTGACTGTGTGCTGCAGATATCATTTGGATCCTGTTAATTTATTAATACTTTAACAGAACTGTTCTTCCTTATTTCTCTATTAAGTTTTATTAATAGTACAACTTCTCTTTTGGACCATTTAGATAACTTCTACCAGTTTTTAAAAAGTTAAAAATACTCATCCTTGATTTTTTTGTTTCTGATATTAAAAACATCTTTGTCTCTTTTTAAAGAGCATCTTGAAAGTAAAATAGAATAGATGGGGAAGACCAGAGTGAACAGAAACACGTAGTTGTAAGTGCAGAGTTACTTTCCTCTGTTGACCTGGGCAGTTTCCCTGCCAGTTTGTTTTGTCAACATTTGTACAACTCCCTAATTTTTTGGTCTACCTTTTCCCAAGTCCTAACTGTCCCAGATTCTAAGTTACAAATGAATACGTGATGCAGTGATGTGCGGCTGATATGTGACTGGTTTGGAGTTTGATGCACAACCTCAAGTAAATAAAATACTTGTTTCCTGACTTTATTTCCTTGACTTAGAGCCTAGCTCAGCAATATAGTTGTGTTTACTTCAGTTATGACATGAATATTCATATCAGTACAAAGGATGAAAAACCTTATCACTTACCAATTTGTCTCCTCAGAGAAGCAGTGCAGAGCATTTTTTTTTTTTTTGGGTCTGGTCGTGAGGCCTGAACTCTGGGCCTGGGCTTTGTCCCTCAGCTCTTCAGCTCAAGGCTAGCACTCTACCACTTGAGCCACAGCACCACTTCTGGCTTTTTTTTTTTCTGCTTATGTGGTGTTGAAGAATCGAACCCAGGGCCTCAGGCATGTAAGGCAAGCACTCTACCACTGAGCCACCTTCCCAGCCCAATGTGCAGACCATTTTGAAGAAAGAAATGAGTTAAATGTGGCAAGCTAATAGGAAATTACACCATTAGTGACCATACACTTCTGAAGTGTAATTTTGTATGTATCTTTGTACTAGGCGAGAATAAAATGGTGTATTCTGGATATATGAACTGATTTCTAACTTTGTAGTACTCTAGCTTTATGATAGTAACTGAGTACAAAGGGTATGAGAGCAAACTGGATGATAGTTCTTGTCATCAGGAGATATATATTTAGTGTACAGAGGCTCCTTTTTCTCTCTCTCTCTCTCTTTCTTTCTTTCCTCCCTTCCTCCCTCCCTCTCTCCTTTCTTTCTTTCTTTCTTTCTTTCTTTCTTTCATTCTTTCTTTCCTTCCTTCCTTCCTTCTTTCTTTCACCATTTAGCACCTTTCAGTAAATGAACGTGTGAGTCCATTCCTCAGTATATTTTATATTACTATAAATTATGTATTTGTGCTCTTAGAGACCCATGCATTTGTAAAGTTTTTTTTTCTTACATTTTAGGATTAAACAAATGTCAGTAGATTGATTTTTTTCTCGAATGTCAGTGCACTGCAGGGTATGATCTGTTTTCGAATGTCCCTGACCCATCATTAGAGAGGGGGAATATGAAGCAGCCTGTTTCCTGGAGGAGCTTCAGTCAGAGACACATTTTATCCCGAAACATCAAGTGACCAGCGGCCTTTCTCTCTTCAGGTAGCATATCCGCTTTTAACCTAATGATCGGTAATTGGATAATCAGAGCACGTGACTCACTGTCTGTTCAGAAGCAATTGGACCTGAGCAGACTCTACTCTGTGCAGGTAATTTTTGCTTTTTTTGTTTTGTTTTGTTTTTTTTGTTGAGATAGATTCTCACTATGCAGCACAGGCTAGCCTCTTCTTACGAGCCTTCCTGCTTATCCTTCTTGAGTGCTGCTATTACAGGCATGTGCTACCATGGATGGCTTTGAACTGGTAAAAATATTGATATTTCTGCTACAGTTTTATTGCTGATTCTCTCTTGTCTTTAGGCATGAGCATGTCAAAGGTGTATGTATTAGCATGACACAGAAAAGGCAAATTAGCCTTAATCAGCAAAGTACGGTTCTTAAGAGTAAATGACCCTAGTTAGCAAACATTAAATGTTCACAGTCACAAATATTATATAGGCAAGTACTATAAAATCCTGTTCATTCAAAGAATAATTTACCATAAGTAATTACTATTTAACTTAAGAATTCAAGGGTGGTTCAATAATAGGAAGTCTGATTATATAGTAAAACTAATAAGGAAGAGATAGTGATTTAAAAAAAAGACCCTCATGAACACTATTTGATCTCATTGAAAGTATGTGATAAAATATAACAACAAATTCTGAAATAATGTTTCAGGTAGGAAATGTAGTGGTTTTTTTTTGTTGTTTTTGTTTTCTTTTTGCTGGTACTGGGGCTTGAACTCAGGGCATGCTCTTATTTGGCTATTCCCACTCACAGCTGGCACCCTACTGCTTGAGTCATTCTTCCAATCCTGAAACAGTATTTCAAACACTTATTTTTTTTGTGTGCTTTTTGTGTTATTTCTAGGAAGCAGAGAACATTGATCATTTTTATAACCAGACAAGAATATACAAAAGATTTTTTTAATCAGATTCTTTATTCACACAAGAGCCTTTCAATAAATATTTACAATGAAACATTTTATGAAAGTAGGCCTTATTTTTTTCTATTGTAAGAGTTAGTGAGAAAACAGAAGGAATAGACTTTTTCTTTTGTCTTGAGAGAGACCTTATTTCAGGAATCTTCCTTAACCTGTGTTTAACGTGAATTTCTGGTCCCTAGGAGATGTCTTGAAATGGTTCTATGTACTTGCTCAGAGATTTTCCAGTTACACTGTGAGCTCTGATCTCTCTCTGTCTCTCTCTCTCTCTCTCTCTCTCTGTCTCTCCATCTCTGTCTCTGTCTCTCCCTCAGCTGCATTGTGGCTATAGTCATTTCCTCTCTCTAAGTCTGACTGATGGCTTATGCTGCATTCTGGCAACTCTATCCCAGACTCAACCTGCCCAGGCCCCACCTCAAGTCAGAACAACCCTCAGAACCTTAGCTCCCCTCTTTCTGCTGGTATTCTTTATATTCTTTACTTGATACTTCTTTTTTAAAATATTATTTATTTATTTATTATTGGGTCTGGTCGTGAGGCCTGAACTCTGGGCCTGGGCTTTGTCCCTCAGCTCTTCAGCTCAAGGCTAATGCTCTACCACTTGAGCCACAGTACCACTTCTGGCTTTTTTTCTTTGCTTATGTGGTGGTGCTGAGGAATTGAACCCAGGGCCTCATGCATGCAAGGCAAGTGCTCTACCACTGAGCCACCTTCCCAGCCCTATTTTATTTTATTTTTATTGTGAAAATACCATACAGAGGTTACAATTACATGGGCAAGGTAATGAGTACATTTCTTATCAAGCATTGTTGTCTCTCAATATAGTCCCTATCTTTAATGTCTCTCAGATCTCTTCTTTATCCACTCTTATGACCCTGGTATAGGTCTCTAACTCTTACCTGCACTATTTGGCATGAGTCTTCTGATTTCAATTTCTTCCCATTTTAGTGACATTAATCTTCGTATATTGGATTTGAATGCCATCTTCCCTCTCTTCCAGCTGAAAGCTCAGTGACTCAAGGTTTCTGATCAAATTATGTACAAAATTGCTGGCTTGACCTTTGAAGCTGTCCTGTCTGCTTTCCTGCCCTCTTTCCTCCTACATCTTACTCACGGCATGTGGAACTTGTTCTTCTTGGGGCCACAGTAGGGCTGATCTATTATTGTCTCTGTGACTTGTCTTTCCACCTCCTGTTTTCTCACTTTGGAAACCTGCCTCAACAGCGTAATGCACATACCAAAGGCCCTGCTTTTAACACATCACAGTCTTCCTGATGCAGGATTTCCTGTTCTCATTCCCTGGGCTAATACAGCCCTGTCTACTTCTCTGACTTCTTTGTATCCTCTAATTCAGGGATTATGAAAGTGGTGCTTATAACCACCTTGAATAATGTGAAGCTAGGTTTTATGCAGGTTTGTAAATTTTGCAATGACTGAAGTAGTAACCATAGTCTAAATACTAATATTTTGATTCAAACATTAAACATAACATTTATGTGACCAATACACATTTGTCTTGCAAATGTATGAATGCCATTAGTTTTGTGTAAGCTCTAAGAATTGTTTTGGGAGGTAAAGCTATTATAAAATATAGTTGTGTGTGTTTTTTCCTTTATTAATTTTTTTTAGTTTTCACATGTAAACTAAAGCAAGTCACTTTACTTAACTAAAATGTCATTAATGTTAAGAATAATAAAGTCATTATGATAACTTTGAGAGACATATGCTAATTAAGTTGGAGGTTTAAGAAAAGTAGTGTGCTGGTGGCTTATGCCTGTAATCCTAGTTACTCAGCAGAGTGAGATCTGAGGCTCATGATCCAGAACCAGCCTGGACAGGAAAGTTCATAAGACTCTTATCTTCAACTAACTACTGAAAAGCCATAAGTAGAGCCATGGCTCAAGTGATAGAGTGCTAGCCTTGAGCAAAAAGAGCTCAGGGACAGAACCTAGGCCTTGAGTTTAAGCCCCCAAAACAGCACAAAAATCAAAGAAAACAAAAAAAAAAGATAGTGCTTACTAAGCTATCTTTCTACATTTGTGATGACCTGAAAACATTATTTTACTATATTTACTCAAACTGCCAGGGCATTTTTTTTGCAACAGATTGAATGCTATGATAAATATCTACATTTTAGAGCTTTGGAGAGTTGTTGCCTGAAAAGCAAGCTTGAACTCCCCAGGAGATCACTGTGGAGATAAAGGCTTAAAAGCCTTTCAAAGCTGTACTCTTGGTTCTATCAGAATTTAATTTCCCAGTGATTATATTTATATCGATCTGGACACACATGGGCATGAACACTAAGCACTGTTCCATCATTGGTGATTTCTTATGCTTTAGACTACATCTTTCTTTTAGGTGCATATAGAGTCTACTTATATCTCTTTTCAAATATATTTTATTGCTATTGAGAGGTGATGAACAGAGGAGTTACCATTATATGAGTCAAGTAATGAGTACATTTCTTTTTGGATCATGTCACCCCTTCCCATATCTCTTATATATGTATTCTTGAATTAAATGTACTAGTTTTAAAGGTAGACTTTGGGAATGTGCTCTAAGTTGTTTAAAAGCTGTCATTTCATAGCAATTGATATTTCTATGTATGTGAGAATGGTTCCATAAATGTCTGATACTTTTAGACATTTAATTATACTCGGTTAGGCCTGAATTGTAGTTATAATAAAAGGGAGTTTAAAACATACACTCAGTCTTATAATTTCACAGTGGGGAGTGAACATGAGTATACATAGAGAGGTGATACTCAATGGTATAGAAGATCTTGGCTCAAATCCTGTTGATGCTACTTTGTGGCTTCAGTGTTGGGCTTGTGGTGGCATTACTTTCTAGAGTTTATGAATATTGCATGAAGTAAACATGTAAAAGACTTATGATGGAAGTTGGGTGCCAATGGCTCACAACTATAACTCAAGCTATTCAGAGGCTGAAATTGGAAGATTGTGATAAAAAGTCAGCTTAGGTAGAAAAGCCTATGAGACAAGAAAGAAAGAAAGAAAGAAAGAAAGAAAGAAAGAAAGAAAGAAAGAAAGAAAGAAAGAAAGAAAGAAAGAAGAAAGAAAGAAAGAAAGAAAGAAAGAAAGAAAGAAAAGAAGGAAGGAAGGAAGGAAGGAAAGAAGAAAGGAAGAGAGAGAGGAAGGAAGGAAGAAAGGGAGAGAGAGAGGAAGGAAGAAAAAACAGAGGGAAGGAAGTAAAGGGAGGAAGGAAAGAAGAAAGAGAAGGGAATGAAGGAAGAAAAGGAAAGGGAAGGAAGGGAAGGGAGGAATAAAGGGAAAGGAGAAGGGAAGGGAAGGAAGATGGGAGGGTAAGAAGGGAAGGGAAAATAATGGAGAAAGGAAGAAAAGAAAGGAAGGAAGAAAAAAAGGAAGGAAGGAAGAGAGAAAGAGAGCAATACTGAAGCATAGCTTATGGGGGACTGCTTCAGCCATGAACAAAAAAGCTGAACAAAAGCTTGAGGCCTTGAGTTCAAGGTTCAAGCCCAGGTACTGTCACACACACATACACAAGAGGTCTTACAATGGTGGTGCTTACTCTTTAACGTAAGTTACTTCCATTTCCCTTTGGCCCAAACCAACCCTAAAAACTTTAACCAACAACAAATAATAACTGATGAAAGAACTTGTTAATGGGTGATGTTTTTATTTTTGAACTAAAAGTTAGAAGGTTAGAAATCCCATATCTAAAGTGACCGGAATAATTTTAGATTTCAGGGTGCTTTGGATTGGAGGTTATTTGCATATGCATGAGATATCTTGGGACTGACACCAAAGTTTACATACAGAATTCCATTGTGCTCAAAGAACATCTTATACACATAACCTGAAGGTGCTTTTATACAATAGTTTGAATGTGCCTGTGATTTCAGTGCAACCTGTCACATGAGTTCGGGTATGGAATTTTCCAATTGTGTGATCATGTCAGCAATCAAAAAGTCTCAAATTTTGGATTTTTGGATTAAGAACTCTCCATCTACAGTATCTAAGTAGATATTTACCATGCAATCTTAGAACTAGATTAACTGGCTATTAAAAGTATGAGTTTTGAACTCAGGCCACATGGTTCACTTCAGGTGGTATTAGAGGGTCATACCTCCTCAGGTGACTTTCTTTCAGTGGCTCCCAGTAGACATTAGCATGCTTCCCATACTTGCTCCTTGCTAATGATGTCTGAGAGACTATGGTCCATGCAGTGAAGATCATACAAGCCTTACACCCTTTCATCCTTACTTTTCCTGATATGGTCATTTGTAGTGTTTTGGCCAGGTCAGAAGAGAATAAAGGGTTTCTATATATTATTAGGATTGGTATCGGGGGCTAGGAAGGTGGCTCAGTGGTAGGGTAGGTATCTTCCTGACATTCTATGCATGTGTTTTGTTTTCTAAGTAAAATATAAAGTGATTGAGTGGAAGCACTTTTATTATGAAACTCATGAGTCATAAGTCATAATTTTTGTCAAATCATGGTCTCAGAAACAACTACCAGTCTTGTCTCTAACATCTGAACATCACAGAAGACTGTAATACACTTTAAAAGCTATAACCTTGATGTTATGAAAAAATATCTAGCCCTACTAAACATTTATTTCAGGTTGCATATGTTTTAAAGAAAGGTTTAAAATATAGCCATTTATCATCGTAGTGTTTTGGAAAAGTTAAAAATTATAATTCTGAGCATACAGTATAAATAAACAACTAGTTGAAGTATGCAGATTTTGAAGGTATAGAGTCTTCTGCAACATTACCCCCAAAATTAGATTTTTTTTGGTATAGATACTTTCCCTTTTTATGGAAAGTTTTATTTTGTGTTAGACACAATTAGTTGGCAGATAATCTTTTAAAACCATCTTGTAGGAACTGTGAAGAAAATATACAACCATTATAAGTTTGGAAAAGGCCAAATTTGCTGGGTGTAGTGGCATCTTCCTGTAATCCTAACACTAAGGGAGCTAATGGAGGAGAACTGCAGGTCTGAAGCTAGCCTGGGCTGCATAGTGAGCCTGAGGCCAATGTGAGCTGTGTAGTGATACCCTTTTTTAACTGTTAACCCCCCCCCCCAAACTCAAAGCTAAACCAAACAAAACCCCCATACTATGAACACTTTGTTTAAAATGGGAATAATACGAATTAACTATTTTCCCTGATTTAATTAATTTCCCTAATTATTCATACCCCCTTCTGAGTATACTTGTGCTTTAAGAAGGTCAATTTGCAGGGGGATAGTTTATCATAGAAAACAGTTTCTCTAGCTTAAGTTGAGAGTTCTTGAGTTTTGTTTTTATCAGTTGCATGTATTGAATTTGTGTATGTCATAGTCAAAGTCATTATCAAATACTCTTGTCAGTGAGCATTTACTGTATTTGAAATAAATGTTCATATCTTGGATTCCATTTAAAGGAAATTCTTTTTCTGTGTTTACCAATAGAAAAAGTCTTGCCCATAACCAGGTTGAAATTTTACTGTTTAGAATGATTTCATCAATGTACAGATACTGAGCAGAATAGCATTAGGATGAGATTGTGTACTTTGGAATACAATTAAAATGAGAAGATTATCTCTTGGTGACTGACATTTCTTGACCCTCCTAACATTAGTGACAGGATGTGTTATCACTATCCATGCTATATGCTGCTTCTGGCTCATCTCATCTCAATTTCACCTGTCCCAATTCCAACAAGTTGTTTTGTTTTGTTTTTTAATCTGGGGGTAGATGATGATCGCTAAACATTTACCTGTTTACTACTGCATAGAAATGTACCATTGATGAATGAAAAGCAGGAAAGTTTCCCCAGTTAAGCTCCTGCCAGATTAAGAGTCCTCCCAATGCTTCTGTTTATTACCTGCTTTTACCACTGCTGCAAATGCCAACGAACTCTCCCTTGTCACAGATGGTAGGGACCAAATTGTCTCCCTAGCACAAGAAGCACTGTTCCTTTAAACGAGCAGCAGAAATGGCAATTCCTTTGAAGATGAAAATTGAAGGAGATGATAGGAAATAATAATAGTACCACTACCAGAAAGAAATAAAAGTCAGTGTTTCACTGCTGCATGGTCTAGTAGATTTTACCCACAATTGAACAGTTAAGACCTGAGTTTGAGTCTCTTACTGGGAGACCTTGGATGAGTTACCAGTCTTAAGTTCCAGGGTCCTTATCTGTGAAAGGGATGTTGGGTGGATTAAATGAGATTTTTTTTAAAAAATCATGTACACTGATAACAGAAAAGACTTCTCAGAGTTCTCGATTGTCTTTCTCTATTTTCTTTGTATAGAGTTCATATTTCTTCAAAAATTTCAGCAGAGTTTGAATGAGAGATAAAATGCAAGGCCTTGATTACCACTTTGTGCAATTGTGTTAGATTCAAAGCATCTCATTACATTTGGATATTCTGAAGATTCCAGCAGTCTCAAAAGTATATGTTCTGCTCATTCCACCCAGAGGAATCAGATCCTCCTGTGCAACAGAAATGAGAAATTCTGTGTTTTCTTTCCCTCGTAGCTCAGGATTTGAAGATTTGAACTTTTACTTCTTAG
This sequence comes from Dipodomys ordii, assembly GCF_000151885.1. Lineage (NCBI taxonomy): Eukaryota > Metazoa > Chordata > Mammalia > Rodentia > Heteromyidae > Dipodomys > Dipodomys ordii. The sequence goes on from NW_012267240.1 coordinate 11,546,823, forward strand.
AGAAAAATATCATTTCAGTGAAATGCTTAGTTTTTTCCCAATAATACATCCATCTTTAATTAAAATCTCACACTTATGGTGATATTGTTTCACAACATGGTTCACAAAAGTTGGCTGGCTGGGTGCCAGTGGATCATGCCAATGGCCACTGAAGAGGCTGAAATCTGAGGATTGTGGTTTGAAGCCAGACCAGGCAGGAAACTTAGTGAGACTCTTATCTCCAATTAAACACACACATGCACATGCGCGCGCACACACAAACACACACACACCAGAAATGGAGCTGTGGCTTAAGTGGTAGAGTGTTAACCTTGAGAAAAAAAAAAGCCCAAGGACAGCATTCAGGTCCTGAGTTCAAGCTCCAGGATGGAACAAAATAAATAAATAAGCTGAGCTGTCAGCGTGGTGCAAATAATACAGTAGCAGTGTAGTACACTGTGAGGCCCTGTGTTCAAATTCCAGTACAATGAAATAAAAAAGCCTTTTCCTTGCTGTTTATTATTTGATGAATAATTTGATCATGTGTTTTATAATTTGGTTTTATAAATTAGAATTGGAATATCAAAAGAGGATATTTCATTATTTGATTTTTTTTTTTTTTGCTATTTGGGTTCAGATTAAAGGATGAAGATTTACATTGAAAACTACTAGGACATTAAGTATGACATTCTCATTAATGAAACAAAACAGCATGCTGAAAGTATACCTTTCGAATGCATCTTAAACAACTAGTTAATTATGTACAGTACAAATTTACTTTATATAGTAAAGTACATTCCCATATAGAGACTGAGCTAGACAGATCTAGAAACTAAAATACACCTGATGCTTTAAGTTTTGCATCTTAGACTTGGGAAATTATTAAGAAGTTTAATTTTAAATGTGTTATTTCCATAGTTCAGGTATGTTGAGTCAAACAGAAATGGTTTCAACATTACCATAACACTGCGTTAGCCAAAATACAGTTCTCTCAGCCACTTCTGACCATTGAGCTAGTCCCAATTCAGAGAAGTTGTAAATGTAAAGTGAAGTTGCACTGGATCTCTAACACTTGGTGTATAAAAATAAACAGAATGCATCAGTACGGTGCATGACACAGAGACAATACTCAAATATATAATGAATGGATGTGTGATTGAAATGGCAGTGAAGTGCAGGATTTTTGTCAGTCTTGTCACTGATTGAAGAGCTAGAGGTATTATTGGCCCATTAATTGCACACAAGAAATCCTGTTAAATGAAATTGAGTAAAAGTATCATCTCCACTCCATAGATGCTCACACACAGATAGTAGATGCCTCAGAGAGAATTTACACACAATACATGTTAAACTAGTTCTCACCATTCAGAGTACCGATTATTTTAAGACTCCACTACCTTCATACGTCTTTTAATGAGATATTTCCTTTAATTATGATTTTACTTTGGTATTATCTTACATTTTTAGTTATGCATGAAAGAAAACCTCCACAGAAATAATTGGAGTGAGACTCAGGAATTCAGATTTCAGTGTCCTAAGTGAGAGTGTCAGTTGTGTTGTCTCTGGTTTAAGATGTGGTGAAATCATGATTTTTAGGAAGAAGAAATTCTTAGTGAAGGTTGGTGTTAGTAACTTGATGCTTAGGGTTCAGGGATAAACATTGGCATCGCTTAGCAAAGAGAAGAATGGAAAAGTATTTTGGTGACAACATTCTAGAGATATAGATATGTGAAATTTATGATGTAAACATCTAACAGCAATGCCATTTGTTTCTGGGTATCCATAATACAAGTGGATCCCCCTCCGGTCATTTCCTTTGTAGCAGAATAAACATGAAAGTACTTTTTTCACTAGTCTAGAGGTACACGAAGAATGCAGAGTTTGCTTGGCTAATAACAGGAAGGAGTAAAAATTATGTTTCAGGCATATACAGTAAAGAGAGTATCTGAAAAGCTTCTGGTTCCAGTTCATTGACCAGGAACTATGTTATTTGTATAAAGTGCTCATGGTTCAAACGGGCTTAAGCTTTCTGTGTTAGAACAAGTGATTTCCATACATTTTCTCAATCAAGCTCTCTCTGGACGTCTCTGGCTGCTGCCTGATCTCAGCTCCTCTTCTTCCCTTATCAGTCCTATGGTGTGTTCCAGTGACATTGAACTTTTGGTCCCTTCCACTGTTGTCTTTGGGTCTTTGCAAATGCTTGTTGGATGCCTTGCCTCTATCCTTTCATTTTGCTTAATTCCAGCTTAATCATCTGTTTTTCTTTTTTTTCTCTCTGGGAAAGAGCTGCTTATTGCTTCATTTCTGATAAATCCTTTTATTCTGAGCTCACATAACTTTTCTTTTAACCTCTGTTTGGAAAAACATTGTTACACTTTCTCCAAGAAGTACCAAATTATCCAGTTTCGGGTGTTCTTGCGTAGATCATGCGTAGGTTATTTTCTCAGGCCTGTTCTCAAAATGCATTACAGCCTCCCATCCCAGCCTTTATGTCTTTACTGTAAGGACAGACGACTTATTCTCACGGCATAATGTATAAATCCCGCTGCTCCCCTGCCCCAGCATGAAAATTATGACAAAACAGTTTTTCTCCATAAGTTACTTGGAAATTATTTCCTTTATTGTGTTTTCATAAGATTGATGAATCATGTAAATAGGCTATGCTGAGAATTAATTGGTAGATCACCTATCTCTGAATGGGTTAAGGATCTGCCAAGAGTGATCAAGCCTGCTCTTTCTGGCTCTGGCTATGGTGTTGACAGCCAAGCGGAGAGCTTCTTCAATAAATTCTCTCATAGTCAAGTTTTTCCAGATGTGAGAAATAATTAAGTCTTTGCATTTATTGAAGCTTTTTATGCTTTTCAAGCAGGAACTGGCAGCTGTGATGAATTAACTTTGCTTGAGTGTGTGTGGGTGTTGTGTGTGTGTTATGTGTGTGAATGTACATGTATATACAAGCACACATGTACATTTGCCAATAGCCAAACGAGGTCAGAACTCAAAGCAAAGCCAAAAGCTGATTTCAATAAATGCCACATTTTTTTTTTACTGATACGTTTTGTAATTGACAAAAGAACTTTCTCTGGTAATTCCTGTTCTTTTTATATCTTTGCTGAACAATAAAGAAAGAAATAAGGATAATTAAATGATTCACAACTGTTAAAGGGTATGTATTTTAAAAGTACATGACTCATGAAACATGAAGTAAGTGCATTTCAAAGATTTTAACGTTAATAAGAGGGCATTAGAGAGATGTTACACTTGGTTCGAAGGTCAATTGGAAGAGCTAGACATTGCAAGTAATAAGAGTTGCTGAAATGAATTTATAAAGATATGCAAATAGGGTCTATCAGCAGTTTGATAACCAATTGCTTCTCCCTGGACACATTACTTGGCATTTCTATGGATAAGGATCATTTGTATTATTATCAGTTTTCAACAATTTACGGAATGACAAAGACATTTTAATCCCAAGGGAGCACTAGATAAAATACCAGTACCAATTTCACATTTCACACAAAACTCTAGGAAAGGATTACTTCCTGTGGAAGTCAAGTGTTTGATCCAGTTGGACTCTGGTTCTGGGTAGAAGCCACACTCAGATGACTGAAGCTTTGGCCATTTCTGAGCCTGGATTACAGGAATGATGTACTATTAGTATTATGAATGGGTGAACTAAGATCTCAGGTAAGTTGTGACATCATAGATTTTTCAGTTCACTGGGTGTCCCTATCTATATAATGAGTTAGAAAACTTTTTCCTCACCTGGGAGAGGAGGATGAGGATATGACTTTAATTTTGGCCTTCTGGCCACAGTTATCTTGGAAATTTTTGTGTCCCAAATTATTTGCACTTGCTTGTTCTTCTCTTTCTCCAATATTTGTCTACATATATAGGTCTCCACATTGTGAAAGTGGGAATAGAAATACTGAAAAACAGCCTATCAAAACTTTCTGTAATAATAGGAGTGGTAGTGGTGACAATTACTCAGATAAGTTTATATTCTTTTGACCCCTAATGAAGCAACAGTAATGAAATAGCCATTAAAAAGAAAAAAAGATAGGTTAATGTTAGCTATAAAATAAATTGAACTAATATTAAATAAGCCTTCCTATAAACAGGACAAGTTGCTCTATTGTGATTATGTTTCCTGTTTCTTCTCCCTTCCCCTTTTTCCAACTATTAGTAAATTTGCCTTTTGGGTGGGTGCCAAATGATTTATAAACATATGAGGCAAAGGTAAAAATAACCAGAAATTCAACTGAGAAGCAAGAAATTTCTAGGACAAAGTCATCAAATAGCCAGATAGCTACAAATGAATGTGAAAAAAAATTGTCAAAGCAGGAAAATGAATCTGTTAAAACAATCCTCTCTTAAATACTTTGGATAAATATTTTATCAAAAGAAATATTGAATTAATTTTTTAAAAAATGAAATGAAATGTTTGTCTCTAAGTTATTCTTATTGGGGCAGAAGGAACTTCTTCCAGTCTCCCTGAAATTTTGATCATCAGGTGCTGAAATAGAATGACAATAGGCAGACTATCAGGAGAAAAGGTACATAAATTTATTCTGCGTTTGAGGGGGGGGGCGGGAGGGAGCCAGGGAGAGAGAGAGAACTAGTGACCCAGAGAGAGTTCAAAGCTTATATGACCCATTCCTGAGGCTGGGGACAGGAAGGAGGGAGGTATAGGAGTAAATAATTTTTAGGGGAGAAGAGTGACTTCCAGTCAGATAATAGCCAGGAACCAAGTTTGTGTACACTCTGGTGTGATGTTTGACTTTCATTCTCTTCTGTGATATGAGTTTACTCCTCCTTGGTTGTTGAAATAGCAGAGGGTAGAAGACAATTATGTTCCCTATTGGCAGATTCAGTCTTGGAGTAGATATAAAGGAGCTCTAGAGAAGAACCTTTTCTAATATCAACTGATACACGTCTGTTTAATACAATCTTCATAACCAGGTGCTATATTTTAGAGTGACATTTGATGGATGTTTTATTAACTCAGAACTGTATCCTGTTGATCTATTCTGGATTTTTATTTGGAAGTCACTTGTCATTATGTCAGGGACAAACACACAGTCTATCACTAAGAAGAAAAGAAAGGAGGAAGAAATGAAATAGGTATTGAACATTAGTAAACAACCAAGAGATAATGGTCACTGTGACCCTAAGGACACTGGAAAGAGTCATATACTATGTGACTTGTAGCAGTGGAACACATGAGTTCCATAAACATGAGTTCTCTTGGCCAGGGACATGCCTCCAGAGACTGTCAGTACCTACTTGGCAGTTGCTATTTGTCCACAAACTATACAAAGACCACTAGACTTCTGTATTGTAAATACACGTTGGTTTTTATCTCTAGCTTACTCAATTTGGGAGGCCCTTTCTTGATTTGAAACGATATTGATGGCATAGAGTCTCACCTTTCAAATGACAAGATCCTTATAATTCAAATGCTTTTCTTTTAACTGTGTATCTTTACTGGGTACCAGTAAAATGGTTTCAGCTTTTCCTTTTACACACTTGGCAATGCAGTTTTTCTTTTATGCAGAGTTAGAGGGGAAAAGGGATTAAATACTTTGTCCTAGTGGGTATGGTAGAGCTAGACCAGAAGGTTGAGTGACTATCACTAATGTGACCACCATCTTGGTCATAGTTTATGTCATGGCATGGGAAGAGGACCAAAGCCAAAACGTAGGCAATGTAAGTGAAGTGCTCAGTAAGTAACAAGGATTTAGTAATTACCCAGATACTCCCCATGAGATGGTCCAAGGTGAAAATATACATTAGAATACATTAAACCTGGTTTATTAAGAAGAGATACGAAAGACTTTGAAACACGGTAGCTATCCATGAAGAACCCCTTTTCTTTTCTTATTACCTGGTCAGATTATGGCATATTGACAAGAGAGCTTAGCTGTGATAAAGTGCGGGGTTTACAATTTTTAGAGAAATTTGATATGAATTTTGTAACTATATTCATAGGTGGAAGGAAAACAGAAAGATGCATTCAATCAAAAGTAATCTGTGTGTGGCTTGCCAGACAATCCATTAAAGTGTTCACCTAGCAAGGTTTTTTTTTGTTTGTTTTTTTTGTTTTTAATTTCCTTCCTAATCTTGGCACAAAGTACATTTTACTCACCATTGTTTCTAATGCCAAGCATAGTACCCAGTGTGCAGCACTTCCTTGTTGATCAAGCTGGGCTTTCCACTTAGGTCTTGCTCTTTGACATTCCCAAATGAGATGGCTAGTCAATTTCTCGGGGTGTTCATTTCATCCTCAGTGAAAGAGGAGGGCTTTGTGTGTGTTGACTTCCTGTGGGTCACTTGGGCTTTGAAATTCTGCTTCTCAAATCCTAAATGGAAAGTCTGAAGTTTTTAAAACACTGCCTATGATGGTGAATTTGGCTTTTACAGCGTTTGTGCCTTATATATTGCTTTCTTGCCACACAGCCTGGTGGGGCATGTACAGATAGATGTCCAATACAGATCACCCATTTACAATGGGGGAAGATACATCAACCTAAGTAACACAAGTCTTACCATCTCAAATTGGATCCAAGAAAGATGTGTCATAGGTGGCTTTGGCAAGATTTTCCTGCAGATTTCTAGAAGCTTGTGTAGAAAATATTCTAGGAATATTCCTAGGAATTCTTTCCTCCCTAAAGGTAACGTCATACATTCTGTCTAGAATCTTAGAATCATCTTTTGGCAGAGGATATGAGGGGAGCAGAAATAAGACTTCAACCATTCTTCTCCTCGTGGGACAAGTATAATGCACAAAGAATTTCCTTGTGGACTGAGCTGTACCAGGCAGGCATGATATGTTTGTGATTTTGAGGTTTCCAAAATTCAGCAAGCTCGGGACAATTTCTTCTTGGCTATTTGCAGTAAACAAGATATGTGATGCCATTAATTTAACCTGCATCACAATCTATTTTGTGACCATAAGACCCTTAGAACACTGCCAGAATAGAGCAGTGTTTCCCTGTATAATACTTCACAGAAAAATGCCAGTTTTCTGGAATCACTGGTATCATCCCAAAACAATGGTAGAAGTCTAGGTGTGGTGATTCATTCTTGTAATCCCAGAAATTGGGAGGTGGATCGTGAGTTTCGGGACACTCTGGGCCACACAGGGAAACCCTATCACAAAACAAAACAAAGTGAAACACAGCTAGCCCAATTCCTTCCTATAAAAAAGCCTCAGCGGTAGAAAGATGGAAGTAAATAAGATGAGATGGATACGATTTGTATTTGGTAAATGGTAGGTTAAGTAAACTAAAATAGGCTTTCTTTTGGTTAAGGGTCTTCTCAGAACTATTGATCTATCTATCTAACCTGTATTTTACATAGTATGTGATTGGCAGAGGTAGAGATTATTATACAGGTTTCCCAAATAGACTTGCTTGAGAAACTTGCTTTTTCCCCAGCAGATATTTCATAGAAATTCTGACTCAAAAACTATATTGGAATACAATTTGAGAAAGAGTATTTATAATGATTATGTGGAATGTTTTTCTTGTCAGAATTTTCAATTTAAGTGAGGTCAAGTCAATTTTCCTTTAACAAATTGAAAACTGGATCTAATATGAAGAGAAAACCACATTATACTTGGCTACTGAAAATGATGTGTTATTTTTGAATCAAAGTGTATTTTATATAATTAGTTTCATTCTTCACCATGGAGTATATTTTTTAGGTTTAACACTGATACACTATAGTTTTGTAAAAGTAGATTTACTCTTAGATTTAAGCAGCCAAGGTAATAATTTGTGAAATACATAGAGTCTTGGTATTACCTAAATTGATAACCAAGGATTTGTTGTGAGATATAAGCTTTTAGTTTTATGTAACTGTGAATCCATACCACAGAATAAATATCGTAGCAGCTTATTTTTCTGATTTTTTTCGAGTTTGTGGTATACATTTGAAGAATGTACAAATAACTAGGGAATTCATAAAAATTGACACAATGAGCAGAATTCTAAGAGAATGATTACTTTTTGAACAATACTGTTTCTAGAATTTATTTTTATATTAGTATAAACAGAACTTACTCCCTACATTGTTCTTAATTGTTCATTGCTCACAAATGTAAATCCAATTATTTTTATTTTTTATTTTTTTTAGGATTGAGGCACAAGGTTTTATTTTACAGGTAGGTTTAGTCTGTTGTTTTTTTTTGTGGAAATACCATACAGAGGGGTTACAATTACATGAGCAAGGTAATGAGTACATTTCTTATCAAGCATTGTTGCCTCCTCCTTTGTTTCCCCTTCCCATCCCTTCCCATCTTCCCCCTTCCTCCCCTCCCCGTGCTCTTCCCCCCTGCATGTTTCTAGAATTCTTAAATGATAAATCAGCATGTTAGCTGCAACTTCTCATTGTTAATGATTTTTACCATTAGTAAAATATAATGCTCCCTAATATAAGATGAACAGTCACAATTGACTCAGTAGATTCTTTGAAGTGGTTTACAGGGCTTTTCATAATGAATTTCTAGCCTGGCTAATATAAATGTATATTTTTTAGGATGTGGGAAGTACATATATGTCTCATAAAATATTTAACTTAGATTAGTAATAGGAGTTTGAATGATTCAGATTCTCTGTGTGGATTCAGGGCTCTCTCTGGCATTCCAGGGAAAGCTTTATTTAGACCTGCTGGAGGCATCTTTGAGATAACAGGCCTGGGTATGTGGTATCTGGAGTGTTAAAGCTGAGTACTTTCCCTAGACTCCTTATGTTCTTCTAAAACTATTTTATGAATGAATTGAACTAGTGAAAGATTAACTTTCTCTTTGGGGTTTCTTAACCAGTTTAAAGAATGTTGACTTTAGAAGTTTGTCAAATTGACTTTTGTCTGAAAAAATGTTACTTCCTTTTGGGAGACTGACCCAGTCCAAGGCCTGGGTCCTATTCTGAGTCCTGTTCTGTTATCTCACACACCATTGAGATAAGGAGAGTCAAGTGAGAGCCCAGCAGACCGGAAACCTGGCAAGGACACTGCTGCCCAGGCCCCAGAGACTCATAGCTGAAGGGCACTGTGGTCCATATAAAGACACTACACCAGGGAAGTTTAAAAATACTAATTTTTTGACAGAGGAAAAATGAGGGATCCTGTGTTGGAGGATGTGAAAGATGAAATTGGACAGGACAAAGCAGCAGAAGAAGAAAATGAAGAGGAAAAGGTGAGTGAGAAAGAACCTACTCAAGAGCCATATTCAGCCTTGGAGACAGATAATTTAAAAAGTGATCTCTTCCATTTTTTTTCTTTCCCTCTTCCCTGAACAGATATGCTTTAAGCCTGTTATTGAAGACCTAAGCATGGAACTGGCCAGAAAATGCACTGAACTTATTAGTGATGTAAGTGGCTCAAGACATTTTTGGCTCTCTTTTTTTAATTGCATGTGTGGAATGGTTATAAAATAGAATCTTAGAGCGGAAATTATCTGTTAAAATACGATCATTTTCCAGATCACAGAACTAAGTCCAGCCATTTTAAGGGAATTTTTGCTAGGACAAATATTCTCCCTCTTAATCCAGAATCTTGTCTCAGGAGTTTTGCTTTCATTCTGGCATGAAATCATAAAGCACTGAATTATAGAGCATATTTCATTTGGGAACCCCAAAGACTTCAAAATTAGTATAATGATATAATTTGTCTTGGGAGGCCTAAATGATTTTTAATATAAAGGATCTTTATCTAAATGAATGCTTTTTAAAATATGAAGACCTGTTGAAGAATATGATGAATACAGTTGTTTTTCTTTTTCGTTTTCTTTTCTTTTCTTTTTTTGTCAGTTGTAGGGCCTGAACTCTGTCCTGTCCCTTAGCTCTTCAACTCAAGGTTAGCACTCTACCATTTGAGCCACAGAACCACTTCTGGCTTTTACTGCTTATGTGGTGCTGAGGAATAGAACCCAGGCCCTCATGCATGCAAGGCAAGCACTCTATCACTGAGCCATCTTCCCAGCCCCTACAGTTGTTTTTCAAACAAGAAAATGAACCTGTCTATATACATAAAGCATTTGTTTACAATTTAGGAGTTATACATAGCAAAACTGTTAGTTAACAGCCTTAAATCTAAATGATGCAAAGGGCCATATTTATTGTGACTTATTTTAGTTACTGGGATTAGTTTATATTTACATATAAGGAAAATCCTAGAATCATGCACATGTATGTATAGTAGATATGTAATTTAGTATTCTAGAAGTACAAGGAATGGTATTACAACTTAAGGATGAGAACTCAGCTGGTTACTACAGGCAACTTCTTGAAAGTGAACACATGTTATGTCTTTTTTTGGAGAGATTGCTACAATCCTAGATGTTTGAGTTGTTGGTGAGCAAAGTGATACGAGGATTTGCTTATTTTCAATGGAAGTCCATCCTAGGTAGTGGGATCAGCCTTCCTGAGTCAACTTGCCATTAACCCAGGGAAGGTGATTAATCTGGCTGAGCTCTACTCTTCTAGTTCATATTTATAATAGATCAAATAATTATACCTCAAAAATGCCAAGTTTACTTTGGGGAACATTGTGAGTGTCCAACCAATGCTAGTTAGTAGTGGCTCTTACCCACTCAGTCTGTAACTTAGTCTTGCATCTATCCAATCATGTTTTAAGCGTGATTCTTGATTATTTCCCAGTTTGTCAGAGATAAAGGATGGTGGTGGGAATCATATTGCTTCCCTGATACTTGATTGTGATGTAAATAAATTTCAGAATGGGTATTTCTCTGTGCCATTGCTTACTAATCGGAATCAGCCACTTAACGTATGTGAAAGTTCTTTGCAAACTGCAATTGTGGTGAAATGACAATGACAACAATAACTAAAATGTCACTCTCAGTTATGATGTATTTATTATGTGCCAGTTATTACAGCTTCTGAAGTAGGTTCTCCTGTTTCTCCTCATTTTAGAAGAAGACAGAGGCACAGAGAGGTTACATAGCTAGCCTGGACAAACACAGTAGGGAGAGGATGAGGACTTGCATACAAAGCTCTCTTTGTTGTGTTGTGTTATCATTCACCATAGGTTCCTCTCTCCCTTCCTCACTTCTCAACTCTGAAAGAGATCTAGCCTCCAAGACAGCTGCTTTTGTTTTGTTTTGTTGATTAACATATTAATATCTTTTTATTTCCCTGATTAAATTCTCTGTGATATTTAGTCCTGTTTGTCAAATACTGATTCAATTTTTAAGTCAGTTAAGTCTGTCCACTCCATTGATCATCTAGAATCATGGATCTAGTAATCTATCTATCTATTTATCTATTATTGTAAAGATACTGTATAGAGGGGTTACAGTGATATGAGTAAGGTAATGAGTCCATTTCCTATTGAGCATTGTTACTTCCTCCTTTGTTTTTCTCCTACCATTCCTTTCCTCCCCACTTCTCCAACTCCTTCCTTCCCACCTCCCAGTGTTGTAAAGTTCATTTTCAACATACTATCTTGTACATCTCATTGTTACAATGGGTCATCCTGTATCCTTATTTAAGTATTTTGTTATTTCCCTTCCCCTTCCCAAATTAGAAAATTGTATATATATCTAGTAATCTTTTGAGAGATATCTCTCACAAAAGATATTGGATACAATGGAAACATTTTGTAGGTGTTTTGTAAATTAGGCACAAAGAGCCAGCTGCATCTATGTGCAGCCTCTGACTCAATATTTTGTTTTTAAAGCTTTTTAGGGTATTTATTTATGTAGCAGTGGGGATATTTTCCAGGCAACTGAACACTATTTGTGGTGGATAAATCCACCCAGTGCTGAAAATGTCAAATTTCATGGCTACCCCTCCCAAGACAAAGTTCAGACCATATCAGAAAACCTTGAGAGAGTAACCTTGGCCATGATCTGTCCAGTGAACGAATAAGGATGGAGCCACATTTCTTTCTCCCAGGGTTTACCAAAGTTAGTTGATATGATTTCATTATGAAAAGACTTCCTAGATGCTGTCTGCGAAGCCTCATGAAAGAGGAGAATACCTTCAAACATTTCTCATCTGTCATCTAGCTTCAGTCATTAGCTAATCTCGGCTGGGAGAAGGAAGCAACATTGAACTAATTGCACTCAACTGTAGAGACGACACTGTGGGAACAGTGGGTAGAGCCAAAGCACAAAGTAAACGTCAGGGGCCATCTTATTGATCACAAATCCATCCATTTAGTTCATTTTTAATTTTTAAAATACATGGAGTTGTGTTGTTGTTTAAGAGTGTGAATGGCTGTGAGCAACAGGAAAGTCTACTCCAGCGACTTAACAAATGGATATTTGGGGGAGGGAATTGTTCCCAAATAGGAAGCTGGAGGTAGGTAGCCTGAGCTGATGGCTTCAGTTCAGTGGATGCTATGCTCCTGGATCTTTTTCTTCTGTCCTGCCATCATCAGTGTGGTGGAATATATATTATTCTGTGATAGCATGATTGTCTCTGCTCTTATGATGTTAGATTATATGACACCTGTGTGTCCAAGGACCACACAAAGTCTCTCCTCTCCTGCTAGAAACAACAGACACTTTGCTGGAAGGACTTCCCCTAATGATTCATGGCCAGAGCTGAGCACCCCCAAGGTCAATCCTGGGCAAGATAGAATGGTACGGCCGTGCTTGCTTTAGATCAGTTTGTCCTTTAAGTTAACAGAGGCCTGGTTACTCTCATGAATCTATCTGAGTTCTATTAGTAGGAGAGAAGGAAAACAGCTGGAGAATCTATCCAATGATGGACCAGCCTTCACTTTGAAGATGTAGACATGGTTGCAATAGAAAGTATGCTTTTTATTTAATGTCAGTTTAATGTTGTCGATTGCTGTGCTTCTTTTGCCTTTAACACTTCTGTTTTTTTGCATATGAATGCTACTAATAGGTAACATTCTTCTTATTTTTAAAATAGAAAACCATAATTTTCCATTTGCCTTTCATATTGTAACATCACCAGACATAGTACACAAAACAATTTATTTGGAACCATACAATTTCATTAAAAACCATTCCCAAACCCATTTGAAGTCCTGCAATAGTGTGTGTGTATGTATGTATGTGTGTGTATGTGTGCATTTGTAATCATTAGTAGGTTTTATCATATGAATGCCAACAAGCAATTGCCTTTAAATTTTTTTATTCAACCTGAATTTAATGACATAGATGTTTCTATCTTTCTAATAAAGACCAAAGAAACTAATGAAGTCCACACTGAAGACAGAACTATTTGCCTGTAGAACAAAGGAAGTAAATACTTCACCCTTATCCAGAGCTCCTGTCCTGAACATTCTACTCCTGTCAGACTTATCAGGAGGCCCCTAGCCAGAGGCACATACCACTGCAGTGAAGAATGTGAATGTGATGGGGAAAGATGGTGGCAAATGATAAAAATAATGAGCCAAACTTAAGCCTAATGATAGGCTATTTTTTTTCTCACACTTAATTATATAACGGAGATACTCTTTTTTTCTCCTTGTGATCAAAATAGCCTACTATTTATCATACTGCCATTAACGATTTAATTACTAGTGACTGAGGAGGGCGATTTGCAGGAACCTAAAATTATGGCTAATCTTTGTAAAGAAAAAAAGTAATTTAGTGCTCAGATAAGATAAATATGTTCTCATGTTGATTTCATGAATAAAGCAAGTGTTTAATGTGGTGGGCATTAATATCTCAGAGTCACAGCAGTGAAATATGGAATTTTGAAGTTACTTACTGTGTTTGTATCTGGTTTAGAGCTCAGGTCAAGTCATGTCCCTCAAATCAGGTTTGCTGATGGGAGAATCTCCGCAGAATGTTAGCACAAAACATCAATATTAATCACATCCCCTAAGAACCTGGTAGTATATACAATTAAATGCCACTGTTGAGTGTTAATTAGAAACACCATATAATTTATCATCTGAACTGGGACACTTTTTCCAGTCTAAGTATTTATTTACAGTTCAGGGTAGATAAATATGACTTTATTACAGGATATTATAACTTATAGCAAATTACCTCCATCCTTGTGACTTATCAAAGTTCACCGCTACAGTTTTTAGATTACACAGCAGTAGGTATGCCAGCAGGGTGACATTGTAAGGACCTTCTTCATATTTCCTGATTCTTTTCTGCTCACGTGTCCTGGCCTCTCCACAAGGGGAAGAGAGTGCCAAATTTTATCTGGAAGTTTGTGAAAACAAATGAACATGTTCATCTAGGCCCCTCTGGTCTTTCTCTGCTGATCTGCTTGCTCACAGCAAGGCGGAGTATTCTGTAATGATTTGTACCACCTTGCAAGTTGCTTGGGCAGATTTGGGGAGGAGAGGAGGGTAGGGAAGGCAAAGGGCACTCATAAATTGAACGTGTTTGATTTGAGGGAATTAATTAGTAACTCAAAGACCCAGCAGTTTAAATAAATGTCTCTCTCCAATCTAACATGGATGGACACCATTTGTTTAATTCTGCCTTTATTACATAATGCAGAACATCTGTTCTAATAACTACTTATTTTCTGCCTTGAGGTGGGCAGCTCTGGTTTTCCCTGCCTGTAGACTTAACTGTGAAGGTCAGTGGCTTAGAAGTAGCATGAAGTAGGACACCTATGAGCGATGGAGCTCATTGGATGGTCACGCTGGACAGACAGGACCCACAGCCTCAGCCTGACATACCCAGGTGCATCCCCAGGACTACACTGGTGCTTAAAGTTTAGTCCTCCCTCCTCACCTGTGCAATTCTGTGTTGGGTCTCTATGTATCCACTTGGTGTTTCTGAGACTTATCCCACGTTATGTATTTGTTTCAGAAAACAGACTTTATGAGTTGACTTAAATCTCTGTTCAGACTATTAACAATTGGTTTTCTTCTTTCTCCCTTGTGCTAATTATTCTCTTTTATAGATCCATTATAAAGAAGAGTATCAAAAGTCCAAAGACAAATGTACATTTGTGACGGATACTCCCATGCTAAACCATGTAAAAAACATTGGTGCTTTTATTTCTGAGGTAAGGTTTCAAAAACTTGCAAAATGGACTGTGTTTTTCCTTTTAGTGTTTATATACATGGAAGTCTGTGCATTAAATATGGAGACTATTTTTAAAGTACCAATGAATATTGGTCAAATATAAAGCATTGTCTATGATTGATATTAATATACCTGGTTATATATACTATATATTATCATATTATATATGTGGGTTTTGACTCCAGCCCTTTCTTAGTTATATAGAATTACTCTTGAATAAAGGATGTTTTTATTCAGTAAGTAGTAAGCTCTGACAATGTAGATAATTTCAGAAGTTCTAAATTACTGCTTTCCCAATGGACATATTAGAGATAAACAAGTGAGTACCCTTTTGGAAATCAGTGAATTTTAGCAGTATATTCTATAAAATATGATTGTTGATAATAATTTTAAGTTAGAACTTTTTGAGTGGGCTGAAATTCATTTCTACAGAGATATCCATTGTGAAACCCCAGAGTGGAAAATAAAATATACTACCTTCATTTTCTAGCTGAAAAGAAACATGTAGTCTCTTCCTGAGTGTACTGAGAACTGCAGTTTATGTTGCATTGTAAAGCATGATGTCGACAATATTTCTATGTTGAAGCATTACTCTTGAAAAGAAACTTGAAAAAAAGAATGAATAAAATAGCACTGTAGATGATTTGATCTCTAGTGTTTTATACACTGGCAAAAGATTAACCTGTGATCTTCATAAGATTATCCGGGAACATGAAACAGTGCTGAGGAAATCAGTCCATTTTCTAGAGTTGTGGGGACAAAAGGCTTACATGGAATATATGATCAATAAATCACCACCCAAGGCAGGCTGTGAGTGGGGAGGGACACAGGCTTCATCCACAGAACATGAAAGAACATTGTTTTTTCTTTTGGGGGGGATGGGAGGATTAGCTATGTTATTTCTCCTCTGCAGAGAAATTCTTGGCGATCTGGAACTCATGATTGATTAATTTTCCTGATGGAGTTAGCTGCTGAGAAAAAAAAAAATTGTAATTGGGTGATCCATTTTGTTCCTTTGGATCTAATTTTCCCAGGAGGACATGGTGGATGATTGTTTGCCTTTTCAAGTAATGATTGAGCTTATCCAGATCCAGCAAAACAAACTCATAACAAACAAGCACGCTCTTTCTCTGGGCTACAGGAGGCTGAGAGAATTCGAATAAAGGAATGCATTTCTTTAAAAAAAATGATTTGAACCTGCAGATTGATGGAATGCAGTCCAATAATTCTAGACATGGAAATGCTGTTTAATGACCAAATCAGGGTAGTTAACATTTCCTTTTCCTTAAAAATTAAAAAAATGATTAGCATATCATAATTATACCTACCTATGGGGTACCATGTGATATTTTGGTACATCTATATGATATGTAGTGATCAAACTAGGGTAATTAATGTTTCTGTCTCCTTATCCTTACTTTGTATTTGATGTCTTTGAGCTCCTCTCTTAACTAGTGGTAAAATATGTAATAGGTTGTTGGAACTATGTCACCCCATGGTACTGTAAAAGACAAAGACATACTACCTTGTATCTAATTGTGTTTTGGTTCCTGTAAACCAGTCTCCTAGTATTACCCTGTCCCTGCCCTTTACCCAGATTCTAGTTATTTATGTTCTTTGCCTTCAGGACTAGATAGTAAGTTCTAATTTTCTGGAACAGCTCAAATGTCTCATTATTCTCTTGATTGTTTGCTCACAGATCTAACATTCCAAACTGAATACACATAGATTGATTTTTTATTTTTTTAAAGAAATGTGCATAGGTTTAAATGGAAAAAGTTATTATATTCTTGTGTGTCTCACTTAAACTTTATCTTTGATAGATAGGATTTATTTCTATGTCTTCAGAATATGTTCATCAGGTATAGTATCTAAAATTTAAATGGCCTACAGATTGCATGAACATGAGAAGAGTCCTGGAGTTTTGAACTCAAGGCCTTGCATTTGCTAGGCAGGCCCTTCACCACTTGATCCAGGCCTCTAGACCTTTCAGTTATTTGTTAGACAGGGTCTCATGTTTTAGCAGAGTGCTGACCTGGACCTCCATCTTTCTATCCATACCTCTTCTGTAGATGGATGGGATGATGTGCATGACCCACCAATCGCAGCACAGTCTGGCCTGAAGATTTCTATAGCCTTTCCCTCTCCTTTTTTATATTCACAATGAGAAAACTAAGGTGAATTTCTTTTCTTTCCCCCCACCCCACCCCACTAGACAAAATACAAAGGCAACATTAAGGCTGAGCTTTGCAACTCTCTGTATAAGCGGATGCCGGAGACCATTGACAGCGTGTTTGCAAGAGAAGTTTCGCAGCTTCAGAGTGAGGTGAGTTTTCCCACCTATGGTTAGATCGTGTGGCTCAAGCCTTAGTGCCTCATACAGGTTCCTTAGCATTTTGGAAAATGTTGTTTATCTTGGGTAACAGTGAATGGAAGACGGAAATGACTCAGTCCCTCAGTGGTCACTGGGGAAACAGCAGAAAATGTAAAGAGCCTGGAAGTCTCTGTCAGTCCCAGAAGGCTTTTTTCCCAAGCCCCACTCAAGAGCCATTTTTAATCTCTTTCTGACAGTATAGATGTGACATTCTTGCAGCAACTATTAAATGATTCTTGGGTTTCACATATGATCCCCATGCAGAGAACATTTCAATAGCTTTTTAAAAGTCACTGTTGCCTATTTCTAAAGATCTCAACTGAACTTGAAAATGGGATGGAGTGGATGTTGCCTGGAAGTGATGGATGGACTCCTTCTCAGAAGAGCTGTTTTCAGGCCAGGTCCAAGTACTCCTCCTCACAGAACTGATGTAGGATACTCAGCATCAGTACTGGCAGCTTTATGCATCTATGTTTTAATCGATACTGTCTACAGGTTGTTTCAGGAGTTCACAGGTGTCTGTGCTGTGAGACTACAAACACATTTCCCTAATGGTGCCTAATAAGCACCATTAGGAGCTACATATGTCATACACACATGGATGTAAGTTAGGCATAACAATCTAGAAGTGAAATATATAAACATATTTATTAACATACAGTATTTATATGAAGTATATAAACTTTTGCAAAGTGTTCTCTACTCTTTAGCTGTCCAGTACTATAGCAACCTGAGCTCTCAAAGTATGAAGAAAGCAGTTTTATTCTACAGAAATGCCACATAATAAGGACAAACCCCAAGACACCAAATTTGTCAGAAAATTTATACCTTGGCCAGCATTTTTCATTAGCTATTTTAAGGAAGAAAGTTAATACGATAAAGGAGAATTCACCTACCTCCTTGATGCCGTCTCCATTCTAAAGTAGCCATTTAGTAGCAGCAGCTATAAATGAAAAGACTATCTTTTAAAGCTGCAAGTAGAAAATCATGTAGCCTTTTTAAGAAAGAGTGCTTTTTAAAATTGTACTCGATGAGTCACCATTTCTGTGATAGCTCACAAAATGATCCTCTGCCTTGGTTCTGTTTATAACATTGAAGTATGACATTCAGTCTAAATTACAAAATACACCAGGCATCCATTAAAAGGAAGATTGGCACGTGTTAGTTCTTTAAGAAGAAAGAACAAATCACATGGAAGTTTTGGGGTTTTTTTGTTGTTGTTGTTTTTGGCTATAAGACTTAGCCATCCATTAAAATTCTCTCCCTCTGCCCCTCAGAGTTATAGATATGAAATGCAATGGAACTGAAATAATTGCCTTTCTCAACCATATGTAAACCCTTTCAGATTTTCCTGCTTCATATAAGTCATTATTGAAAATGTGCAGATACATTTATCAGAATTAGATATCTCAGTGGAGTACATCGATGTACTTGTACTGTAACATGATGAATTATACCTAGAGTAATGCACAGGGCTACATTTGTGTCCTGGTAATGAGCCAGGCATACAGAACTGCATGTGGTCACCTGGCTGGACAGAACCAAGTCAGGGCATTAATTTTCAGAAATCTCAACATAGTCATCCAAAGGAGAAGAGCCTGTGGATGCATTGGTAGCATTTAGCAGGTGGAAGATGATGACTTGGATTAAATAAGAATAATTCGAATCTAATTTGGACCATTGTGGGACTGTAAAGAAAAAGTGGGTAAATTGGGATTTGGATTAAATGGATCCTCATGGAGATTCAAGAGTTCAACTTCTAAATCCATTCAGATGAAGTCATTGGTGGCTGTCTTCCCACATTGGAAGTTCTGTGCTAGCAATTAGGTTCTTTCTATCTGGCCAGATAAATTCATATCTGCAGAGATAGGTTGCGGTTTGATTAAAGGGAGAGCTGTTTCCACAAGAGATCTCCAAACTTAGAGACAGTGATGTTCCACATTGAAAAATTCTTAGAAAAATGCTGAATGGAGAGTCAAGACAGAGGATTTAGCGATTAATAGTTGTACAAGATGTGTTTTTAGGGCTAGTTTTTTAGGACAGTTTTTGGGACAATGGCTTTATTTGTAAAAGAAATGGTTTTATAATTATTTCCTCCATCTGTTAGATAGATATATCATCTAAGTTAAGTGGATGGTTAATTCTGTTTACAAAAACCTGTGAGGTATATAAGCATATGCAAATGTTGAATAAACTCATTTCTGTGTCCATTCACTAAACTTTGAATTCCTATTGTGTCATTCACTATGATAGACACAGGATATTAAAAGATGTGCAAGATATAGTAGCACCTATTGGTGAATAATTCTTCTTCAGTTTAATTGTATTCTTTTCATTGAAAACTAGACCTGTTTGGTCTTGTAAAGACTCTTCTAGTACTTCTTTTTAAGTTCCATTTATTATTTTGTGCCAAATAATTACAATATCACTTAATATGTTTTCATTATTAAACTCTTTTTTGGTATTTAATATTATTATCTCTTCATCTATCTTGAAATTGAGTTTGCTTTTCCTTCCTTCATTTATTATTGTTTTATTCTCATTCACTCAATTATTTATTCATTTGCTTATTACCCCACTGAGTGGATATTTACTGATGCTCATCTTTTCCGAGAAACTATTCTGGGCGCTGAGGGTTTAGGAAATTGTTATATTTTAGCATTGGAAGACAAACTAAGATATTCTGCAAGAATTAAACAGGGTAATTAAGGATTGTGAAGGATCTGAATAAGATAATGATGTAAACTGAGAATGAAGGGATAACTTGATTACTGTCTTCTTAATCTTTCATTACCAATTTTTATGAGTTCAGTTACATCTATTCTTTTGTGTGTGTGTGTGTGTGTGTGTGTGTGTGTGTGTGTGTGTGTGCTGGTTGTAAGGGCTTGAATTCAAGGGCTGGGCACTGTCTCTAAGCTTTTGTATTCGAGGCTAGTACTCTACTACTTGGGCCACAGCTCCCTTTCCAGCTTTCTGGTGGTTAATTGGAGATATGAATCTCATGGCCTTTCCTGCCTGGACTGACATTGGACTACAAGCCCCAGAACTCATCCTCCTACATAGCTAGCTTTACAGGTGTGAACCATCGTCTCCCAGTCAGAACCTTCCATTTTAAAAACAAATGATTTACTTAATATTCTGGAATTTTTTCCCATTGGTCAGTTGTTTTCTTAGTATTTAAACCTTGAATATTTACAATCCTAAAGGCCCTCAGATATGGAAGGTCCCTTAAAACTGTTGGCACTATTTAAGCTAGGTGACTAAATTTGGAAGTTGTGTCTTTTGAACAAATTGAAGGTTACTGAACATGGAGTGATAGCCTCATGTATATTGTCTTGCTACAGAGGGTCAGGAAAATTGAACTGTCAGCTGTAGTAGTTACATCTATAGAATCTTAGTTAAAAAAAAAAAGTGGAATTTAACAGGTGGGAATTTCCTATGCCTCTGAATGGAACTAATAATTATTTGTGTGCTTTAAGGTTGCCTACAAGCAGAAACATGACGCTGCCAAAGGACTCTCAGATTACGCCCACATGAAGGAGCCCCCAGAGGTCAAGCATGCCATGGAGGTGGGCAGACACCAGAGTAATGTAAGTGAGAGCCTTCCACATATGTTTCTAGAAATCTCTAATAAATCCTCACTGGGTCTGAGAATAATTTGGTTGAAATTAAAACATGATTCTATTCAAAAAAGACCTACATTTTTAATCAGTTAGAGATACATAAAGTTATTCTGAAGATTGTCATTAAAGCTCAGTTAAATGTCTTTAACTTGTATCTTTAACTTGATGCAGTAGATCATGGCCTCCCATGCAGAATAGCAGAAACTGTGGGGAAAAAAAATCAGTGACTCCCAGAATCATTCATAAACACTAGCAAAGTTGCACCTGCTGCCCTCCCTCCCTTCCTTTCTTTTTGCTCTTTCTTTCTTTTTTAACTCTTTCTTTTTTCCCTCCATTTCTCTTTCTTTCTCTCCCCTCTGTTTTTCCCTCCTTCCTTTCTGTCCTTCATTTTTTCTCTCTCCTTCCTTCCTTCCTTCCCTCTCACTCTCTTTCTTTCTATCTTTCTTTCTTCCTCCCTTCCTTCCTTTCTTCCTTCCCTCTCTCCCTCCCTCCCTCTCTCTCTCTTCCTTCCTTCCTTTCTCTTTCCTTCTTTCTTTTTCATTCCCACCTTCCCTCCCTTCCTTTTCTCTTTCTCTCTTTTTTCTAGCTAAGACAAGTACTTCCTCTTCATTGATTTTAACCCACCAAGAACCTGATCAGCAGTCAGATATGGTAGCTCACACTTGTTACCAAATCCATGCTTATTTCCTGGCACTCTCACACGGGGTCTATCCCACCACTTAGCCTTTATTTCTGAAGGTGCTTTACCAACTCTGGGTCTCTAAGGCCCAGATGTGCAGAGAGGATGACCACAGTTATTTGATATCAAATTGAACCAAGTCAACATGTTAGTAAAAAAATGGAGTGACAGACATTCTAACCCAGATATTTGGTACTTATGAACACCAAAGATATGGGAACTTAGGAGCTACATGTCTGAAAGTATTAGCAGTGCTGAGATTTTTAAGGCGAGGCTTTGTAATAAGTATTGTTTGCTTCCAGAATGACTGTAATAATAATAACGCTTACCCAGTATAGAAGACTTTGATCCTTGCCAATTTCACAAAAGCCCTATGCTCAGTCCCATTTTGTAGATGAAGAAAATAAGACTAAGGAATCAAGCTCCAGAGTTTGTTCTTTCTGTCAGACCCAGCTGCTTCTCTCTTAAAGGCCACAGGAGATGTCAAGATTTGAAATGAAATATTTTTTTAAAAAAATGAAGAGCAACTAAGTTATCACCAGTATTCAGATGCCCTGCAGGGGAAAAATCTAACTGAGACATGCTGAGCTCCCACGATTTCCATGCTGAAGAGACTTTGAATTCATATAAAAGGCAGAGGGTTAGAGGGTGGGGGAGGGTGGGTAATTGGGGAGGGGCTGGTGTGACACAGATTCCAGAGAGACCCTTTCTGACACTATCAGTCAATGAAATTCAAATACAGAAGTTCCTTATCATAGAACTGGCTTATTATTTTAACTCTGCCTTTTCTTTTAAAAGGTCTTTGATTGAGGGATTGAGGGAATAGCATACAAAGCCCTTTTCTCCTCCATTCAATGCTGTGTACTTATGGGAGAAAGATGTGTTTACTTACATTCTTCTGCCAGCTCTGCTCAACCTTTTACATGCAAAGTTTGTACCTATAATAGGATTTAGAAAGTGTTTAAGACTATTTGCTCAGATTTAAAGTGAGAAAGATATTTGTATTCTTACCTGTGAAGTAGTTGATATGCCTCCAGAGTCAAACCACTCAGAATAATACATTTGTTGTCTCTGCAGTGTGAAATTTCAATACTGGCCTTGGAAAAACGACAATGAAAGAGAGAACATACTTTTTTTGTTTGTTTAGTGAGTGGATCTATACAGACTCTATAAAAGATAAAACCCTATCTCCCAGAAAACTTCAGCCTGAAGAAATTTGTGGCAGGGAATTACCCTTTTGTAATGTTCAATGTCACCTAGAGCTCTGGCTACAAATGACCTAATTGACAATAAAAACATGCCCTCCTGGGTAAGTCCAATTGACCTGTAAGCAGTGGAAGTCCAAAGCCTTGTTTGTTTGTTTGTTTCTCTCTCTTTCTCTCTCTCTCTCTCTCTCTCTCTCTCTCTCACCTTTCTTCCTACCTTCCTTCCTTCCGGCTTGCTTTTTCTTTTTGAATGTTCCTACCAAAATCAAGTCAGCTTTGTAAGACCTTTTAAAGAGCTTCAAACTGGATGGACAATTAAAGTCCAGACTTTTTAACTTCTGCTTCTTATCTGGTCATACCTTTTATTAGAATAGTCATCAGTATGCCAAAGGGAGTAAGTTTTCTTTGCCATCTTTCTCTATCTTAGGCCTTTAGTGAGGAGAATAAGAGAGGAGTCCGACTGCCCAGCGAAATTCTCACCTGTGAATAATGAGAGTTCTATGAGGCAGAATGTTCTAGAGCTAGGAGGCCTATGTATCATTCAGGAAATGCATTGATGACAGAGGAGGGGGCAAAAGTTTCTTAGAATTGCTCCACGATGGCTTGTACTGGAAAAGGAATCTGGAGTCAGATAGAGACCAAAATGCTTGCTTTGCCATATATATTGTGTGATAACTTTGGACAAGTTACTTAATATCTCTAAATCTTAGTTTTCTCAGCGATATTTATCTCCCCCTTCTCTCTAAGGGATCCCTCAAGTAGTAAATTAGGTAATATATGTAAATGTTACAGAAGAGCCATTCCATAAAATATCAGACCTTTTTGGTCCTTCTCTAATTTTTCAAGAGGTGATTTGAAAGTATAGGTTGATACCATAGTTTGAAACAATTACAAGTCAACGTGAAATTAGTGTTCAGACGTGTTTAGTTCAGAAAGGCATACGTATTGAAAAGGTTCCCGGGCCTATTTTTTCAATTCCATCATCATAAAATAAAAAGATTGAAAACGGCCAATTGAAATCCTTTTGTGTCTTACGAGATGTATCTCTGCCAAATTTTTCTAATGTAATTAGAGACACTGGAGTATTTTCTCCTGTGACTTTGCCCCTAAGGATGGACTTGTAATGGAAACCTCTTACATTATTAGTTCTCATCAATCTTATTAGAGACATGAAGCCCCATAGTTCTGAAGCAAGTCAAACATATCTCCAACTACCATCTTAAGTTTTCTAAGTGGTGTGGTCTATACAAATCAGAATGGTTAAACTCTTCCAAAACTCCATATTGACAATCAACTCAATGTGTATTAAAAACAATATTCAGCATGGGGAAACAAGAGACTTAATGCACTTTACAAAAATGATGTATCTACTGTCTTAAAATTAATAAAAGCTTATCAGTAGACAAATTTCTGTTCCATCAGAAAGGGAAAAGGCTTAAAGATAAATAAGTAAAATGATACCACAAAAGCAATTATGGCTCTGTGCGATTTCCCAACGTGTCTTACAATAATAGTGTTTGAGAGTTCAGTATTAAAACTGAATATATTAGTATTTTGTTCAGCACAGACAGAATCATTAGTGATAGCTCATTAGTGCTCTTCTTTCTGCAAGATTGTGGTAGGAATAAAGTTAAGTCACAAGGAAGAAAACTTTTATCAGTTATAAAATGACTTATATACAATGACAACGGTGCTAGGGATAAATTGTTGTAGACATCACTCCATATTTTACGTGGTCTTCTGAAGATCGGAAATTTTCCTGCCTGCTGAATAACATCAGATCGTATTCTTATTTGTGTTTGTAAGTTTATATTGTCTTGTAAAAATGTTAGATATTTAAACATAATTAAATTTGGGGTCTCTGGGGTAGGAGTATAGCTTAGTGTTAGACAGCTTGCCTTACTATGTGCAAACATACACACACACACACACACACACACACACACACACACACATAAAACCAACAGACTTTCCAGTCCCCATTTGATGATAGTTGGAGAGCTGCTATAATGTGGGAATTTAAGATGCTGAAAAGAGGTTTCCTTGGGACCGATGGAATTTGGGCTCCACGATGACCTTTTAGATTATAGATAAAGGTTATCCTGCTTGCTTCTCTTCCATAAACTTGGGAAACAATCTCTCTTGTCTAGATCCTTCTCACCAAGAATTATTTTAATCTCCTTAGTAGGCCAGGCATTGGCTGGGGCCCAGCGAGATTTCTTTTCTTGAGGGTCCAAACACTTGTATGGGCCCTTGGTTCCCAGAGGTATGGTGGATCAACTGCTTCCTTGAATCTCTAGTGTTTCACTGTCAGTTCAAGGGCAATCCATGAAGGCTTTGCTTTTCTCTAGTTCATTAACTTACATCCCAGCAAGTCACACATCCCCTTGGTATCAAAGTAAGATTTTTGCTGGAAGATGGCTTCCTTTGTGTCTGTGTCTGCCTGTGCCTGCAGAGGACTTCTTCCTTCAAACTCTTACAGGAAGTTCATTTTATTAGGCAAGTCTGTCTCTTCACGGTTTAAGGAAGGGGATGCTGTAAAATATAGCTCCAAGCATAGAATTGAATGTAGATGGAGTTCTCTTGAGTATAAACAATTCACAAGAGGGATGGGGAAGGATTCAGTGAATTTGTCCCCCATCAAGGATTTAGAGGACTGCCTGCCACATTGAATATTCCAGCGGAGGGAAGGAAGCACCTGAAAGGCATGGCTCTTACAAAACAGAAGTCTAAGATTATTTTAGAAAACCAAACAGAATAAAAGGCAACAAAATGATATGAAAATACAAGACAAGGATGAAGGAGAAGATGGTGAGCTAAAAGGAAGAAATTCAAAGGCGTATTTTGATGTAATACAGTTCTGTAATAGAGATAATAATGAACAGATTTGCCACTGTAGAACATAGCCAAATGAGACTTTTCTGGGTTAGGGACAGAAATCTATCTCAATTAAGCTCAAGTAAAAATGGAAAAGTGGCTAATGGGTAATAGCTCCCATAGCGGGCGCAGGACTGTAATGGATACCAAAATAGTTTCTCATACAAAATGGAAGCATATATACATATAACTTACTAAATCCTCTGATATACTTGACATTATCTAAAAATTATTTAAAATATCTGATACAATATAAATAGTAAATAATAGTTATGTTGTATTTTTTGTTGTTGGTAGTGGTGGTTGTGGGGCTTGAACTCGGGGCCTGGGCGCTGTCTCTGAGCTCTTTTGCTCAAAGTGGGTGTTCTACCACTTTGAGCCACCGCTCCACTGCCAGTTTTGAGTGGTTAATTGGAGATAAGAGTCCCTTGGGGACCTTTCTGCCCCAACTGGCTTCAAACCTCAGTCCTCAGATGTCAGCCTCCTAAGTAGTTAGGATTACAGGCAGGAGTCATGGGTACCAGCTACACTGTATTATTTATAGAGAATGACAAGGAAAACATCTGTCTGTGCTCAATATAGATGTAATTTTCTTTTTCATATATTTTAAATTTGTGATTAGTTAACTCCTAGGTAGAACCCATGGACATAGATGGTCACAATCATTAGAAAGATCATGTTTTCTTCAAGCAAAACTGGCTCCAGAGCCTTCTTCTCCACTAATTCCCTGAAGCCCTCTTCTGTCCTATAGCTTGGCTCTGTTGATTCTGTCTTTCATCACTTTCAGGCTGAGTCTGTGGCACCTACCTCATGGTATCAGCCACTGTTTCCGAACTTAAATTATCATTACAGAAGTTGATCACAGAGAAAGGATGGTGTTTCTTCAATCCCCTGGCCTCAGATCCTTTGAATGACTCTGGCCTTGTTTGGCTGTGTGTCTGCCATTTTATTAACCATGGTTTCTAAGTGGGTGTGGGATCTGTTAGACAGTTGAAGGTGCACAGCCAGCCCCATGTCTAGGGAAGTAGGCTGTACTTCAGAGCCCTTCCTGATCACCCAGAGGGAAAAGAAGCATTTTCCAAATTGAAAACAAAAACTAAGAAGCAAATTAATAGTTGTCTTCTAGAAAGGAATCATTTATAAAAGTGACCCCAATATGTGAAAAAGTGCAGAGAATAAATACCGTTGGGGAATAAAAAGACAAAAGGAAGAGATCATTCTTATTTAAAACATTTGAAATAATAATTATAGGTGCTCCTACAGAAGAAATCAGAATTACTATTTATAGATAACATCCTGTATTTTTATATGCTGATAAAAAAGATAAAGTTAATTGTTTTAGGTGAAGATGAATGCATAAAATAATCACCATATGATAATTATTATTTTGCCTTGTATAAGACTTATAGAAGAAAATGATGAAACTTTATTGAAAATTATAATAAAAGATTTAGAGACATGGAAGCTTCGTCTTGTAGAGTAAGACTGAAGTAGTATTGAGATGTCATTTTTTCCCTGTTATTTTATGGGATTAGTGCTATGCTCGTTTGATGTCTAGTCATTTCTTTGGCAGGATTTACTGAAGTGCTGCTAATGTTCATCACCAAGAATAATGAATAATGTTAAGGACACATTTACAATACAAGAGTATTATATAAAAGAAGTCAATAGGAATAGATAAGTCTGTACTATGGCACATAAGTTCCTATTTCCAAAATTGGCACCATTTTGGAGATCTTTTTTTTTCTTTTGGTGCTGTTCCTAGGCTTTGAACTGAGGGCCTAGGTGCTGTTCTGTAGCTTTTTTCTTGCTCAAGGCTGGTGCTTGAGCCACAGCTGTACTCCTAGCTTTTCATGGTTAATTAGCACTAAGAGTCTCACTGAATTTCCTGCTGGCGCTGATTTAAACCATGGTCCTGAGGTCTCAGCCTACTGAATAGCCAGGATTACATGTATAAACTACTGACTCCAGTTCTGTACACTATTTCAAATATTATTTTCTCCTCCTCCTCCCCTCTATCTTCTGCCTTCTTCCTTCCTCCTCTTCTTCTTCCTCTTCCCTTCATTCTCTGCTGTACTTTGGATGGAGTAGGCAACGCCATGTTGACATAAACTCAATCATTGACAGTCAACTTGCAAACAACTTGATTTTCATCTATCTCTTCCTCTGTCTCTATTTGAAGCGGTATGACACAGATCAGCTATATTGCCATGAGAAAAGTGAAGAATGAGAAAACCGAATCCATGGTTCCAATGTGGTTTGGCATTGAGGGTCTGAACTGACTCATGACATTCACTTCAAATCCCCTCAACTTGAACAAGGGGTTAGGTACCAGAAGCTGAGCGTCTGCCCAGGAAACCATGCTGCCATGCGTCATATGCTCAGACGTCTTGCAGAGGGTGAAATCAAGAGCTTGGGACTCCTGTCTGTCCCCAGCAAGAGACCCGCCCCGCCTCTCCCGTGTCATATCCCCTAGCAGTGGTAGCTGGTGATCAGGCTCCGTGGTTTTCTCCTGTGTGGCTCCGTGGTGTCCTCGTGTTTCAATGTGCAGCTCATGTCAATCTTAATATTTGTTTTGAGTCACATATGCTGGCCTCTAATTTGCAATTTACATGGATGGTGGGGCCCCATTCAGAGCCCTGCTCCTACCTCCTTTGTGCTGTTCACCTCTCTTCGCGCAGTCATTAGGCTGAACAGCGTATAATTAGGTAAGCCATGCAAAGCAGAGGTTTCTGAAAGGTTGCCGTTCTGTTTCAAAAAGTAAAGGTTTCCTTAAAAAATTTTTTTTTCCTAACCCTTTTCTTTTCTAAACAAAAAGTATTCTCCCCGTCCTCTTCCTCGGTGGTTTTCATAAGAACACAGTAACTTACTCTTGGAGGTGGGAAATAATTTTGGTTTGCTTTCACCTGTGAGCCTGTTATTTTGTGGTTGTTGTTGTTTACACAGCTTGTGTTTAATTGACTTACCATCATTCATAGATAAGCATGAGGCTCTTTAAAGCCAACAAAACTGGCTTCTTTTAAAGTTTTCAAAGATTCAAATTTTACCCCAGAAGAGAATGCCATTTCCAGCTATTATTACTATTGTTGTTGTTGTTGTTATCTTTAAGTAGTTATACAAAGGAGTTACCATTTAGTAAATGCATACAGTATATCTTGACCGATGTCATTCCTTTCAATATTCCTACTCATTCCTGTCCCTCTCCTGCCCACTCCTTCCCTCACTCTGCTTAATTTTTTTTTCAGTCGTGCGGCCTGAACTCTGGGCCAGGGCGCTGTCCCTCAGCTCTTCAGCTCAAGATTAGCACTCTACCACTTGAGCCACAGTGCCATTTCTGGTTTGCTGGTGGTTTATTGGAGATAATTTCATGGACTTTCCTGTACAGGCTGGCTTTGAAATGTGATCGTCAGATCTCAGCCACCTGAGTAGCTAGGATTACAAGCATGAGCCACTGGTGCCTGGATCTCCTTAACTTTTTAAAAAGTTATTTCTTTCAATACCTGTATTTCAAAAAATTACCTGAAGTTGTTTTTTTTTATTGCAAAGCCCGTGAAAAAATAAATGCTGAACAAAGCAGTTATTCTGGTTGAAATTATACTAATTGTGTCTAAGCTGTGTTCACGTGTCAGGCTGATTCATGATTATAAATGTAGTTTAAAAATAGTCTTGTTGGTAAGGAAAATACAGACTTATAAGAATGAACAGAAATCTATATAAGTGATTTTTATGGAAATAAGATAATGCAACTCATATGAAAGTACTGAAGTATTAAGGCATTACTCCTTACAGCTGATAATTTTGAAAGAAGAAAGAAAGTAGGAATTTTCTTTTTACTCTTTGAGGTTGTGTGGAGACTATCAGGATACATCAATATGACCTAGTACATCGGTTTAGTGATCAATGAGGAATTCATTAAAATCATGTATTCTTATGTTCCATTTAATAACATTCTGTTATAAGAGATTGTGGATGAATCTCAGGAATGTAAATTTTTAGTATGTAACCCACTTTGTGCTGTTGCTGAATGCTTACAAGCAACATAAAAATACTGGCCTTAGGCTGGGCACTGGGGGCTCATGCCTATAATCCTGGCTACTCAGGAGGCTGAGATCTGGGAATCAAAGTTCAAAGTCAGCCAGGGCAGGAAAGTCCCTGTGAGACTCTTATTCCAATTAACTCCTCAAAAACTGATATGGTGCTGTGGCTCTATGTGATAGAATGGTAGCCTTGAGCAAAAGAGCTCAGGGACAAGGCCCAGGCCTAGAGTTCAATCCCCACAACTGACCAAAAAAAATACTTGCCTTGTATAAGACATAAATAACTGTGCACTTTTTACAGATGTCCAGTAGTTCATATTTCTAAAAAAAACCTAAGATGGGTTGGAAAATACCCATACTTCATACTTTGTCTGATAACTTTAATAGAATATAATTAATAGACAGGTCATCTAGCCTCTGGTGATATGGCCAGGGTGATTATCACTTCATCTCAGAACAAATTTCAGGAAATAGACTGGTGGGCAGGTGGGTGGGGTGTTGGCCATCAGTCTTCTCATCCTGTCTGTAAGTCATTTCCTTAACATTGGCCAGTCAAGATAAAGCCAGCAAACACAATGAACAATATAAATTTTAAATTTAGCAAACATTGTATTTTTAACCTTTAAATCTCAAATTGTGTACTTTGGCTAGATTGTGTCTCACATGCATTCGGAGGGAGACTCCTCCTTAATACAAGTTGTTTCTATTTGGGAGGATAGAGTCATAGAGGCGATACGTACAAGATGATAAAACCATTGCTGGTAGACCATGATCAGGCCTTCCTCCCTGGGCAGAAGCATTGGAAGAACCCATTTGGAAAGGGAGAAAAGGGTATAACTCAGAGGCAAAAAACTGGGCCCTTTCAGGGGCTCAGCATATGCAATTTCAGTCCTCACTTGCAAGGGCTTCTCTTGCATTCCCTGGGGTTGAGGATGTATGTTAGGCTGCCGTGCTTCATAAGGACATTCTTAATGTGGCTATGAACGTATGAAGACACAAGTGCATGCTGATGGAGTACTATTATAAAAGCATTTAAGACCAGTTTTGTAGCCTGCTTTTGGTTTTCTGTTTGTTTTTTTTTTTAGGCACTGTATTTTCATTCCAGTTATGTTAATGTCCATGAGACATAGGTATTAAAGAATTAATATCTCTACAATAAATGAATGACTTCTATAAAAAGCATAAAAAAGCAGGCATAGGTCAGTAGGTTCCCTAAGCTGTTATTACAAGGATAAATAATGTTCGGGACAGGAAGGCTAATACAAAATGAAATTACTAATTTATCATTTCTTTTTTTCCCCCATTTCCTTTTTCAAAACTGTCTCTTTGATCAGATTTCGTATAGAAAAGATGTACAGGACGCCCACACATACACAGCAGAACTTGACAGACCAGACATCAAGAAGGCGACTCAGGTCTCCAAGATCATAAGCAATGTAATTTGTCTCTCTTAATCTTGTGCAAAAAAAAATGATGTTTTATTTTTGTAGGAAACAAGTACAGCTTTGGTCATTGGGTGGCTAATTTAATTAGGGTGATTAATCTATCTGAATTAGTGACATCTCAAGGTTTTCCTGAATTATCTATGTAATTATGTAAATTATTTAGATATATGCAGAAACCGCCCCAAATCAAGTTGACTATGGCTAGCATTACCATACTTCCACAGGAATTAGTACAATTTGGGAACAAGGTCACATTGAAGCACCTCATCCTGAAAGTCAAGGTTGCCAGTTCTGTATTATCTCTCAGTGCATTCTCATCAAAGGAATTTCACTTGACTTCATTCTCAACTGTGGCTGCTCATTGTACAGATTCTCACCCACCAGCTCTCACCTTTGCACATTTCCTGCATGGCATAGCTATTTCTTATTTTCTCTAAGCTATCCTCCTTAATTGAGGATCTTTTTGTTTAAATTTACTAAAAATTCTGGTTAAAAAAATAATGATTGACGGGCTGGGAAGGTGGCTCAGGGGTAGAGCGCTTGCCTTGCATGCATGAGGCTCTGGGTTCGATTCCTCAGCACCACATATCAAAAAGAAAAAAGCTGGAAGTGGTGCTGTGGCTCAAGTGGTAGAGTGCTAGACTTGAGCTGAAGAGCTGAGGGACAACGCCCAGGCCCAGAGTTCAGGCCCCACGACCGGACCCCCCCCAAAAAATGATTGTAACAGGCTAACAATGGAAATGACATAGGCTTGGTGCACCTTAAAAATTACAGATTTCTAAATTCAACTGCATGCTAATCACTGTCAAATGCATTCCTGAGAACAAACAGAACCAGGAATGCCAGCCACATGAAGAATGCGGTCCCCCAGTTACCCAAGAAGTTTGCCCCATTGTTTTTGCAGCATATACAAATAAATACGAAGATGATGACTGCATATTTAGAGCCAAAGTAGTAATTACTGCTAAATGTGAAGTTTATTCAAACAACTATTACTAAGTAAATTTCTGCTCGAGCAGTCAGAATTTTAGTAGTTGGGTGTGTTGTATGGTGTCTCTTTTAATGGAGGGGGTGCTAGTATATTTTATTTTGACTAATGTTGATGAAACTCTTCATTAGAAAGTGAGAATAAGTAACATTTTTATTGTTCATTTTAGGCAGAATACAAGAAAGGGCAAGGAATAATGAATAAAGAGCCAGCTGTAATTGGAAGACCAGACTTTGAACATGCTGTGGAAACTTCTAAACTTTCCAGTCAAGTAAGACCCTGCAGTGACCATTCCACAATGGCTTTATTCAGAGATTTTGTTTCGAGGAGCACAGGAAAAGATTTCATTTTTAGATAATATCTTTAATGGCAAGAATAAATAGAGATAATGTTTCTGAAACCATTTCAGATAGGTTTACAATAATTACAAATTTCAGTCAAAGAAAAAAAATGTAGTCTAATTTTAAGCATAAAGTCGTTTTCTTTTCCCCAGGCTCCCATCTGAACCTGTTTTAATGAGTTTGGCTATGCTGTCATATTCCTGAGAATTTTCAGGAGTCAGCAATAGCCATAATGAATAATTGTTTTTCTATTTTATGTGCACACAAAATACATACATGTGTAATATTTAACTCAAATAAAAATATTTTCTCAACTTGTAAATGTTTTAGTATAATTAGACAATAAAACAGTGGTAATAAAAAGGAAAAAAATCAACTCTTACTGAAGAGCACACATCAAGACCTAGAAAAGTATACAGAACTGAAAAAGCAGATCAGTTGAAAGTCACAATAGATAAAAGTTCTAGTACTCTCAGAACTACCATAAAAATGGCTTATAATTTTAATTAGAATCCAACAAGGATTTTTCTAATATAGATAAAAAATATCGAATGGAAGTGGAATGCCT
This sequence comes from Dipodomys ordii, assembly GCF_000151885.1. Taxonomy (NCBI): domain Eukaryota; kingdom Metazoa; phylum Chordata; class Mammalia; order Rodentia; family Heteromyidae; genus Dipodomys; species Dipodomys ordii. The sequence continues at coordinate 11,579,940 of NW_012267240.1, forward strand.
AACAATGGCCTTGAAAGTAGGAAGATGAAGCCCAGTGAAGAAGCCTCACAAGACAACAAAAAACACTGGACTTACCTCATTGTGGCATTGGTCCCATGAAGGTACTGTCACCAGCAGGCCAGCTGGAGTCCTGAAGTAGATTCCAGTATTCACGAGAATATAATGTATGAAGAAAGTGTTGTTTCAAGTATTGTGAAAATGCTGGATTACTTCATAATTGTACTGAAAACTGGCCATTGGTCATGGCAAAAACTACATTGGACCTGAATCTTGAATCAAGTACAATAGTGGATCTGAAGTGGATTAAAGATAGGAAACAAACAATAAGGTAATTTTAAATGCGGGGCACTAGTGGCTCATGCCTGTAATCCTAGCTATTCAGGAGGCTGAGATCTGAGGATTGCGGTTCAAAGCCAGCCTGTACAGGAAAGTCCATGAGACTTTGATCTCCAATAAATCCTAGAAAACTGGAAGTGGCGCTGTGGCTCAAGTGGTAGAGCACTTGCCTTGAGCTGAAGAACTGAAGGACAGCACCCAGGCCCAAAGTTCAAGCCCCACAACCACCACCACTACCACCAACAACAGAAAGATATCTTTAAAATATTAAAAGAAAATCCAGAAGACTTTAGGTACCACAAAAGGCTCAAAGAATTGGATTTAAACAAGGTCAGGCATGCTGAAGCTATAGAAGAATAGTTAGATACATCAGTGGCATAAAAAACTTTTTTCCCAGTGGAAAAGGCAGTATTTGCAGAATCAATAGTAATGTCATCAAACAGAATTTTATTTTAAATCAATTTCTTCTCAAAATGGAGAGGCATGAATGGTGAAAAGTCTAAAGTTTGAAGAAAAAAAAGAACCAAGTAAAATAAATCCTGATCAGATAAAAACCTCTTCTTAAAATGGAGAGGTGTAAATGGTAAAAGGGAAGTTTGAAGGAAAAAAATAGAAAAATATACCCTGAGTAGATGAAACTATGCACTGGGCTCTCAGCTTGAGATTGTTGATACTTAGCCTCTTCATAATGTTAATTCTTCCAAAATTAATTTTTAAAAACTCCATGCATTTCTAATTAGAATGCAAATAGACTTCACAAAAATTAGGATGGAATCACATATTTGAATAAATTAGAGTTTAGAAGAGAAAGTCTGAGAACAGTTTTGCAAAATACAAAAAAAGAACAACTGTGATTCTTTAAATATTCAGAAAATGATTTATAATACATATGATAAAAATATTTTAATCCCTATAAAATATACATTCTTTAAAACAGAAACAATAATAGACTAACAGATCCGCACCAAAGAGGGGAAATGAGGTGAATAGATACTTTAAGGAAAAGCAAGGATAAGCATGTAAAAAGACCTCCCTCCAATAATTCAGTAGAAAAGGGGAATGCCAAGAAATGAATGTGAAATGTCATTTGTACCCGTCAACATTCTGGTCGGTTGTTAGTGTGGGAAGGGACACACAGTCTAGAAAGGTTTTGTGTGGGAAGTAACTTTGCACTGGGTTAATGGGAGAGAAAGCTCTGTTCCAGGGGAGAATCCAAAATAAAGGTTGGGAACGAGGGTGACAGGGCACAGAAGTTTCACAGCAGCTTCACATGCCTTTGGAGCAAAAGCATGTGAGTGCTAAACATAAAGAAGAATTTGAGAGGAGCTTTGATTTGTAGTGGGTCAGTGTTGTATTGAGTAGGAAGTGAGGCAGGAAGTGACTTGTGGTTGAGAAGTCTTGCTGGCGGTAGAGGTAAATACCTGAGAGAGAAGGGATACACAGGAGAGACTTCTCATCGACTCTCCTCCCAATTGTCTTACACTTAGAAGACAACCTTGTGGCCCAGGGGTCTGTTGTCGTACAGGAGATTGGGGACATTTGAGTGACACTCTTGGTCAAGAGCCAAGGTGGGCTGGGACACCAAGCTCCTTGCATTCCAAATAATGCTTGCTTGGAAGGGCTGGCAAGAGAGCTGGCATGTGTAGGTTTCCATTCCAGTCCCCTGACTTCTTACATTTCCACCCCTTTCTGGGGATTAAGAGGTGTCATCAGGGCAGATTGTGGAGCCTAAATTTGGTTGGATTAGTGATTAGGCCACCTGGACGAGACTCTGTTCTTTCTGTTGTTTCCTAGCAAGGTGACCTTGGATCAAGTGCCTCATTTCTCTATATTTAGCTTCCTTACTGGTATTTCTTTACAGTTAGCTACCTTCTTGGTATTGCTGACAGCAGTAATGTCTATTCCTTAGCATTGTGTGAGGTTGAACAGTTCAAAATGGTACCGGGCTCCAGTGGCTCACACCTGTAATGCTAGCTACTCCGAAGGCTAAAATCCGAGGATTACTGTTCAAGGCCAGCCTAGGCAGCACAGCCCTTGAAACTCTTTCCTCCAATTAACCACCAAAAAGCAGGAAGTGGAGCTGGCTGTGGCCCAAGTGGTAGAGCATTAGCCTTGAGCACAAAAACTCAGAGACAGTGCCAAGGCCCTAAGGTCAAGCCCAGGACTGACTCCCTATCCCCACCACACACAAAGAAGATGGCCAAAGATGACATAACTTTGTAGGAGTCATTTAAATATGGGTATTCAGAGTATTTTCTCTTCTATATTCCATTTAGATGAATTCATACACCAATCATGGGGAGGAAGTAGGAATATAATCTCTTGGACTCTGGTCTCTTCAGTTTATTTTTTTAATTGGTATTTGAACCTTTGCTTTCACATTTTAAATTCAACATATAATATTCCTGCTTCATCCCCACTTGTATTTTTTTTAATCTTATATTATTTTCCCACTGAGTGACCAGATGCTTAGGCAAATTGCTGTTGGCAGTTTCCTTTGTCTGGGTCATCTTACATTTCCAGGAGCTTCTTAGCAAGCTTGTGTTTGTATAATCCATCAGGAGAGGAGAAAGCTGGGCAGTTGAATAGCTGGGACTCCGAGAATGAAGTCAGGAGGTCTCCTTTCTATTCTCAGGTGTCCCAACTAGAAATCAATGCACAAAGTGTAGTTTCATATGATCACTGGTGACTTTGAGCTCGTGTGGTTCCTAAAGGAAGGACAAGGCATGTTGGTACACAGAAGGGAAAAGGTCCAGGAGTATGGTAAGTAGGGAATAGAAGGGGCAGAGTATGGGGAGAAAAGAGCTCGAGAAGACCTGCAGAAGAGGAGGCAGAGGCCATGGCTCATGCGTATGAGATATACTCGCTGAAAAAAAATGGTATCTCAGAACTGGGGAGCAAGATGCTCCCACTTTGCCAGTCAGTTAGGCTCTATGGCTTTCCCTCAGGAAAAGTAAATGGAAACACCTTTCTACTATTACCTGGTACAAATGCTTGGACCTCATAGTTGTAAACTTATCCTTGTTAAAGTTGGAAGGCATGTACAATGATGGTCAGGTCATGAAAAAAATCTGTAACAAATAAAAGTAAAATCTCATATGCCAAGGGAAAATGATTGGTTCAGACATATCTCACATGTAAGGTACATCCACTATTTGATGTTATCAGCTTAAAACATCAGATATAGCATATGGATTTATTAATTGAAATTTATGTGATGAACAATATAACCTAATGGTATGATGAACACTATAAGTAAACATGAGGTTTCTTGCTTAATCATATACCATCAGGGAAATCCTACACATTTATAATTATTAGTATTGTTCTAAAATTGCATTTTTATATTTGTTTTAAACTTAAAATCTTTTTTTTTTTTGGGTCCGGTCGTGGGCCTGAACTCTGGGCCTGGGCGCTGTCCCTCAGCTCTTCAGCTCAAGGCTAGCGCTCTACCACTTGAGCCACAGCACCACTTCCAGGTTTTTTCTTTTTGCTTATGTGGTATTGAGGAATTGAACCCAGGGCCTCATGCATGCAAGGCAAGTGCTCTACCTCTGAGCCACCTTCCCAGCCAATAAACCTAAAATCTTTTATAGAGGGCTAGAGAACTTTTTAGTCAGAAGCATTGCTCTTAAGTTGTGAAGGGCATTCCTTGCTTTGGAGAATCACCAATTTTCCCTGGCAGACAAACCCTCCACCAACCTCCTCACGCCCAAGCACTAGCTTAAATGTCACAACCCAATTTACCTCTGTAGTTGCTTTCTCTCTACTCCCAGCACTAGGCCTTTCTGTCTCTAATTCACTTGTCTAGAATGGTACAGATTAGGCAATCAATCAGTATATAAGGATGGATTTAACAAAAAACACATTTGTCTCTGGATTATGAACATTTGGTACCAAGTTAATAAAATGATGTCTTGTAAGGAGCTTAAGGGCAGAGACAGCTTCGGGTGTAAAATTCAGACTTAATATATGGTTGGTCTTTATGGTGAGCTTTATATTGGTCCTATTAGCATGATTTTCCTAAGCCATTTGTCGACTAATTTCACCCCATATTGAGGAGAACTGGAAGCCATGTGGTGACATAATTGCTCATTTTTCATTTACAATGATATTTAAAGTGTACTCATCAAAGTTTCATCTTTCTCCTAACAGTGGTTCATATGGCTCCAATGGAAAGCCTTGTGCAGGGTCCCTAGTTTCCTGTCTTTTCTGGCTTCTGGTGAGTTTGAGGTGCATAGAGAAGGCCAAAGCCCTGGTGAAGGAAGCGTGGTCAGTTGGGCTTTGAACCACAGAGACACTAATTTGTCCAGAAACACTTTGACAACTTGTTTACATTATGTCACTATAGCCTAACCCATTCAGTGTGTTCTCTATGCATGAGCCTCTGAAAGTGGTTGAGGTTAAAGTTCTCTAGACAGTGTTTAGGAGTTAGAAATGTATATAGTGAGCCTTTTAATAAAGTGATTAAAATGATCCATTATCAGAACCACTAGGTATAGCATTTTTTTTGTAGTGTCAAGGTTTTGAACTCAGGACCTTGTGCTTGATAAGTAAGCAATCTAACACTTAGCCATGTTCTACCTTTTTTTTTTTGCTTTGAATTGGTTTTCATGTAGTGTCTTGAGATTTTTGCCCAGAGCTGGCCTTAGACGTTGATCCTCCTATTAATGCCTCCTGTATGGCTGGGATTACAGGTATGAACCACAATGCTTGACTTTTTGTTTTAAAGATGGAATCTTGTTAACGTTTTGCCCATGCTGGCCTTGAGCTGCACTTGTCCCTATCTCTGTGTCCCTAGTAGCTGGGACTACAGATATGAGCCACCAAACTCAGCTTAGGAGGTATACTATTCATAACATAAAGAAAGTTAGTCATGTGAGTGACTTCATTTATGGTTAAAAGAATGTCTCTAGGTTTAAGGAGAAAGATTGTGCCTTAAAACTAGCATGTATACTCTTTCCTCGGTGGTCTTACGACTGGAATGGGGATGCTCTGTGCTATGATTGGGTCACCAGTTACAGTCAAGACAAGTTGTTGCCAGGGTTGTGCGCTAGAGGTGTGACTCAAGTGGTAAAGAACTTGCCTAGGAAGTGCAAGGCTTTGATTCAAACCCAATACTGCCACTACAGAGATAGATAGATGGATGGATAGATAGATACATACATACATACACAGAGTGCTAGAATTTGTTGGGTGATATGAGGAAATACAGATGTAGACTCTCAGGTGTGTGAACTGTGTATTGAAAATAGGACAGAATGGCAAGCCCTTGTGACTCATGCTTGTAATCCTAGTTATTCAGCTTGCTGAGATCTGAGGATCTGAGTTCAAAGCTAGCTTCGTTATATAAAGCCTCTTACCTCCAGTTAACCAGCAAAAACCTGGGACTGGAGCTGTGGCTCAAATGGTAGAGCTGATTGAGCAGGTCAGTGAAAGATGAAACCCACTTAAGCCAGTTGGCCATTTTCTCGGTTCACGATGTGCAAACCCAAAAGAGTAAGGCAAGAAACAGCTGTGTGTCACTGTCTGGTCAATATATTAAAAATATATAATACAGTTGTTTTACTTTCAGTTAATTAATGAGGTGAATACTTGTGTCTTTGTCCTGGAGTTGTCTTATGAATTGTATCACTGAGATTACTGCAGCTTTGAGGGAAATAAATCATACAATACCATGCTTATTATTACATGCAACGGAAGTATATGACTGACAGATTGATTATTGTTTTTCATAAATATACATTTTCTTAGCAGAGCAAATGCCAGGTTTCATAAGGACTTGTCATTTTCATTTCCAAGTTACCCCACCCTACACATTGTCTCTCCTTGCCCATGTCATTGTGTTGGGAATTCCTGGTCCACAAAGACTGGGCTGGGCTCACAATGGCCAAAGATCATAGAACCCATGGTGGTCATTTAGCTAATAATTACTAAGTCACTTCATGGCGCTTGGACTTGGAGAAGTGAAGAGAAATTTAGGCCTCAAAGCACAGCTTAGGGGTAGAGCTCCAGCTGAGGAAGAGCAAAAGACCTTGAGTTCGAATTCCAGTACTATGGGGGGAGGGAAGGGAAAGAGCTTGCTTTATGTAATTGGATCAGTAGATCCAAACTCACCCAGACCTGAGAGCCTTTATAGAACCCGATTGGCTGTGAGAAGGTTTGACTCAGAAAGAGGAGAGGGAGTGAGGATGAAAAACCTCATTCAGGTTAGAAACATCTTAAAAGGTATTTTCCTCCTTGTTAGTGAATACGCCACATCCCTAAGAGAGACAAAACCTGTTATTGAAATATGATGGGAAGAGCCTCAGTAAGGGTGGGTTTGGGTATTCAGGGGACACAGGTAAGACCTTTGTGTTTGCACCAGCTACTACGTGAAACAGTGAAGGAAACGTTGTTGTTGTTTTCCTATGTGTACTCTTGTCCCTGATTACAAGTAGTAATTCGAAAAAAAAATATTACGATAAAGTCATTTGAAAAAGAAGCCAGAATTTGTCTCACTTGGCAAATTCTCACCAGTGTTAATTTAAGAAAACACTTCCAAGGCAATGTGCCTATCAGAAAGTTGCCATTACCAGATGGAAACACACAGAAAATACTTAACGCCATCTTGAACTATAACCCAAGTGCTGTATTCCCACACGTCCTTACAGGAGACCCTCATTCTACCAGATGATGGGAGCCACCCTCCAGTCTGTTTAATAATGATATCGGCAGAAGAAAACAAAGTATCACAGGAATTGTGATGCGGTAGAAATAGCATAGGAACAGAGTAACCAATTTTTGCTTGGGAAAGCCACACGTTTTCAGCCATACTTATGAAGGGATTGTGAGATGTAACTTGGTAGACTCATTTATGTGTCAGAGAATCTGTCTGGGTATTCCATTAAGCATTATAGTATCTACTGGTGTTTCTTTATTCAGGGAAAAAGATACACCATCCTGCAAGTTGATAATCCTTTTGTGTTGTCCTATGACTACTTCAAAAAGAAAAAAAAAATCACTTAAGCAATTTAGGTGTGATTTTCCTGCTGAACACATTTTGGAGTTAAAGCAGGAAAATTCGGAATAGCATTAAGTAGACCTAGGGCATTCAGAAAATGTATTTCCTATACATAAACTGTTGAAACAAAAAGAAATGTGGGCAACAAAGAAGAAAAACCTTACTGCAAATCATGTCCTTTATTTTGAAAAATTTCCTCAGGTAAATTCATATTCAAATTCTGAGACCCATCATCCAATTTTTCTAAATGTGGTAGTCCTTAAGGTATGCAGACAGGGAAACTGACATATAAGACCCTTGATTTATTAGTGTGTAATTTTCATAAATACAGAATTTGAATTCATGCCTAATTGCATTCATGATCAATGTTCAAGTAGCACACTTTAAAAAAAATGGTGCTTTTTTAAGCTTTGTAGAGGGAGAGGAATACTAGGAATTTGAATTTTGCAAGCTTTTGTTTGATCTTTTAAAAAAAACAAATAGGTTACTTTAGAACATGAATGTGTTGTTTAACTGCTTCCTTTTCCCCCTTTTATGGCAGGTTAAATATAAAGAAAAATTTGACAATGAAATGAAGGATAAGAAACATCATTACAATCCTCTTGATAGTGCTTCCTTTAGACAAAATCAGCTTGCTACCTCACTGGCCAGTAACGTAAGTTGTAATCCTCAGAAAATCATTTTTAATATCTACTAATTCTTGTTTTCCTAGACAAGCCTGTGCCTAATCACTGGTACTTAATTGAGATCATGTCAGCCCCAAGTCATTTGTAGTTGAAAACACTGAATCATATTTCCCTGAAGGATTTTTTTGGACCAAAATACATAATTATAATTTACTCTTAATGATTACTGATTACTAATAAATTAATAAATATGAAAAGTATTGCAAATAATATTATTATATCTGATTAAGTGTAGATATAGATGATAAGAGTTTAGCAGGAAATAACTATGTATTATCACAAATTAGTAGGTGGGAGAAATCATTAACCCATATAATTATATTCACAAAATTGGGTTTATTATAAAGTACTATCATGTACATTGTGATCTGTCATAAAGAAACTTGCACAAATTCCCATGATAATCTCTTAATTTTTTTTCAATTCTGTCATGGAGTTGCTATGAAGTACTTCATAAGGTAGATTTTTTTCTATGTTTTAAAGTGAGGAATTGTGAAATCAAGATTACATGATTACATGAAATGATGTTTAAAATTCTTTGTAGAAACACTCAGCATATGAAAACAGAAGCACAAAACATTGATCACTTGGTCATAGTTGAAAAGTTCAGAGAACCTTTTCAAAGGTGAAAGTTAAATATTATTAATGATTGCTTTGTTAGCTCATCCCTGCAAGCGCTCATCATTTCCTCAGGAATTAGTTTATCTTGCTTCCATTCATATTTAGAAAGTGTTATAATTTTTCTGTATTCAATAATAAGCTTTAATTTACAGCAATGGAAACACCTGGGTTTTTTTTTAGGACCATCGGGACTACCAGACTGATTTTTTTCTTAATTGTTTTGTGTGTGTAAACATAAAAGAAATAAAGACAAAACATATTTAAAGGAACCTAGAAACTTGGGCTGAGCGCTCAAATCAGATTACCTGGATTTGAACCTCTTACCACCACTTAATATTATGTCTTGATCTTCTTATGTTTCAGTTTTCTCATCTGTAAAATGAGATTACTTAAAGTGACAACCATTAGACTTGTCAAGATTAAATGTTACACATATATAAATTGTTTAGAAATGTGCCCAGAACAAAGGGTTTGAAATGCTGTTATCAATATGTTACTTTATCACTAGTGTTAAATTCCCAAAGCAGCTGGTATAAAAGAAAAGGAAGAAGCCAAATCAGATCTATGGCAATAAGGTGAAAAATACCCCAAGCTCCAAATTACCATAAAGCAAAATTGAAAGAAATCTTGTTGCAAGGTCTAAAGAATAAAGTGCTTATTCTCTATTTCTTGAAAGCAGAGTTTCTCTTATAATTATTTGAATCTGTTACCATCACCCCTTTGGAGTATGCAAACAATAAATGGAATTATCAAAATATTTCCCAGTCCATAAATTAAACTTTTATTTCTTACTTATTCAGTAGTGAATTAGCACCATCTAGTGGCTGTTTATGGATTCATCCCTTTCCCTCTGAGTGGGGCCACTTTAAGAAAGCAAGCCTGGGTGATGGCACAAAAAGCTTATTTTTCTTCTCCTAGATAGCATTTTGTTCCGTGCTGTTTTCATAGGTGAAGTACAAGAAAGACATTCAAAATATGCACGCGCCGGTGTCAGATCTCCCAAATTTGTTGTTTTTAGACCATGCTTTGAAAACCACCAAAATGCTCAGTGAAGTAAGTGGTTGTCGGATGGGTCCCGGAAGCAGCAGCTGGCGTGCTGTGTTTGTGAGCTCACCTGCTTCTTCAGACAGTGCCTTTTTGTGGACCCTCTCCCAGTAACTAACTAAAGCTATCTGCTTCCTGCCCAAATCCCACCCAAACTGGGGCTTTCCCTGACGGTGTTTGCGGGGTCTTCCTCTCCCATACATCCACACTTCGGAGTGTTGTGTCCATGTTCTTTCTGTCTTCTGTCCCCTCCTTCTCTTCATCTGTACTGCACTCAGACTTCTTTGAAGTTCAGCTTCTGTCATTACAGATCTTTTATTTCATCGAGGCCAGACCAGAGTGTGATATTTAGTATGTGATACTTAGTAATGTGAAGCGTTATCTTAGTTCAGCTGGGCAAGGTGGCACACAGCTGTAATCCCAGCACTTGTGGGGCAGAGGATGCAGAATGAATCTGAGCCCAACTCCAGCTACGATGGCCAGGCTTTGTCTAGAACAAAACAAAAATTGTTTTTAAATTATAATATTTTTTCATAGTTCAGTGACATCCAAAAGGAAAGGTACTGTTTGCCTGACTTATGTAATACCTCTTTTTTTTTAGCATTTTCAAATAATAATGATTTAAAAATAAATAAATAAATTACATTTTCCCTGAAAGTCAGTCATCAAGGTATTTATATTAACTTGCTACTGTTCTTTTCATCTTGTCATGGTTTCTCGTAATGGCAGCTGGGAGGGTAGGCTGGGTGCTTCAGGACTGTGCTGATGAGCGCCTTGTGTTCACTGCTCACACAGGCAGTCTCTCCTGTCAACCCTAAAGGGTATCAGGACACAGACTCCCCCCACCCCCCTCCAGAAATTAATGACCCTGGGTCACTTGGCGCTAGTTGGAATGTCTCAGAATGCCCCCTGGTGGTGGGGAGCCCTAATTCCACTTTATAAGCCATCAGGACTATTCTAACTCTTGTCAATCACGCTCTCAGTGTCCTAGTTTACTGAATAGGCACAGCCAAAGGAAGACACAGATGTTGGACAACACATAGGGAAAGTGAAGAGAGTTGTTCCTGCAGATATGCTTGTAGCCATCGACTTAAAACTGTCATTCAAACTTGGTTCCCAACCTCAAATGGAGAGAGACAACTTAGCTCCACGTGCAGAGATAACTACATAGCTTCTGTAAAACCAAAACACCTGTTCATTATTTGGTATGTCTCCCCCTGCACACGTTGCTACTACTGTCATCCTTCTGAAAGTATATGCAAGTAATTCATACTGCCAGAGATTTGTTCTAACTAATTTATGTTTTATTTTCTATTTTTTCGTGCCAATCTTGGGGCTTGAACTCAGGGTCTGGTTGCTATCCCTGAACTTGTTGGGGGGGTGAGGAGGGGGGGTTAAGGCAAACACTCTCCTACTTCCAGCTTGTAGGTGGTTAATTGAAGATAAGAGTCTCATGGACTTTCTTGGTGAAGCTGGCTTCTAACTATGAACCTTCAATCTCAGACTTCTGAGTAGCTAGGATTAGAGGTATGCACATTTTTTCCAAACCCGTTGGTCCTTAGATGAAAGGGATGATGTCATTCTTTGCATTCTGATGAGCAAAGGTTAGAGGAATATTTATAGGTCAGAATTAGTACTTGGTTCCAGCACCCTTAAATCATACAGTCCTGTCTGATCAGGGTGTCCATCACCTCCATACATTCTGCTCTCCCTTCAGAGACTGGTTTCAGTTTCTAGAATCAATCAATTTCTGTCTTAAGAGCCTCTGCTTTCTTCACAGCCTTATGCCCTCCCCCTGGGTCATTGCCATGGTAATTCATCCCTGACCATTCCCCCTCCTCACTCAGGTTAAGTTTTCCATTTAAGGAAATTGGAATGCCATTTCCAATTTGGGGATTCCTGGTAAATCAGCCAACCAAAATATCATGTGGGTAATGAAAAAAAAACAAACTGGGTGCTGATATTTACTCCTGTCTTCCTAGCTACTCAGCTTGAAAAATCCAGGAGACTCTTAACTTCAATTAACCAGCAAAAAGCCAGAACTGGAGCTGTGGCTCAAGTGGTAGAGCATCAGCTGTGAGAAAAGAAAAATGAGAGAGAGAGTGAGAGAGAGAGAGAGAATAGGAGAGGAGAGGATGGGGGAGAGGGAGAAGGAGAAGGAGACGGAGAGGAAGAGATGGGAAGAAATGGGAAAGAGGGTGCTCAAGGCCCTGAGTTCAAGCTCTATACCAGGAGAAAAAAAATATGTGGTAGTTGGAAGAATTCATGTCACCGGAGGCAAAATTTGTTTTCAAGAATTTTGACCTGTGTTTTATAATAATAACAAATTACAGTTTAATATAAGTTATTGCAAGCATCTTCAACAAGATAAAAAGCCTAAGAATGTTGCTACTTAATTTATGTGCCCCTTATAAGGTTTAAATCTTCTTGCAGGTGGTTCTTTTGCCTAGGTTACAACTTTTTTTTTCCTGTAGAAAAGTTGTGACTAAATGATTACATCATGGACCAGCAAGTTTGACCTACCAATATTACTCTGAACCATCTACTTCCTGAAATTGTACAGTAAGATGTTGGCTCAAAATAGTTGCACATTAGAAAGGCTTTCTTTTAAATTTTAAAGAAAAGGGAACCAAAGTTTTCTTGACTTTGGAAAAGTCAATTTTATTAAAAGATTAAATGAAAGATTGCTTAATGTCTGAGATAAATTAGCTATATGAATAAATATTTAAATAAATTATTCATCTATAAGTTACTATTTAAAAAGATCCATAGAACCTGCCCCCCTTCTCCCTAGGCTGTCCTGGGGATTAAACCTAGGCCCTTATGCTCACTAGGCAGTTGCTTTAACATTTGAACCACACTCCAGCCCTTTTTTAGTTTAGGTGTTTGTCGAATAGAGTTTTGGATTGTTGCATGGGACCACAGATGTTTCAGTCATGGCCCTGTGTGACTGGCATCACAAACACTACCATGCCCAGCTTATTTGTAGAGTTGGGCTCTCAGTAACGTTTTGCCTGGGCTAGCCTCAGACTATGGTCTCCTTATTTGTACGTCTAGAGTAGCTAGGGTTACAGGCATTAACCGCCATGCTGTCCTAGGTCTCTTTCATATAGATCAGAAGTCTTTTTCTTTTGTCTGCCTAGGAGGTAGAAAAAATGAGTAGCTTATGAGCATATGTAGCAGTGTTGATTTTTTTGAGGAAACACATTCTGGAAAATGGAGCTCTCATCGTTTTCCACTTCTTTAATTTTCTATAAATTAAAAATACATAATAGTGTTGTTCCATGAAACCTTCCACTAAGAGGCAGCAAAGACTATTATATGTGGAAAACAAATCAAAGTATTAGAGATTTCTTTTGCGGATCTAGTTCAAATGTGCTTTTTTTTTTAAAGTAAGAATTCTTAAATTGTTTGTGACTGAAATAGGCAATTTAACTAGAAAAATATTTTTTAACCCTTTCTCAGTATGAATCCCTTTTTTTTCCCTCCCAAACATAATACCCTAGGCTTTTTTACTTCTGGATTTTGACTCAGTAATAGAATCTATTCTAGGCTATTACATTGTCATTATTATACACCTGTATTATAAAATAACTTCTAATGAAATAAGAAAATCTACAGTGTCTTTATTTTCCATGTCTGCTTTTGTCTTAGTTTCATTTTCATTTATCTCCTTCCTTCCTTCCTTCCTTCCTTCCTTCCTTCCTTCCTTTCTCTCTCTCTCTCTCTCTTTCTCTCTCTCTAACCCTCTCCCTCCCTCCCTCCACACCCTCTCTCTTCCATTTAAAAGTAGTAGAGTAGGCAGGTGCCAGTGGCTCATGGCTATAATCCTAGCTACTTGAGAGGCTAAGATCTGAGGGTGGTGGTTTGAAGCCAGCCCAGGCAAGAAAGTCCCTGAGACTTGTATCTCCAATGAACTAACAAAAAATTAGACGTGGAGCTGTGGCTTAAAGGGTTAAGTGCTAGCCTTGCTTAAGGACAGTGCCTAGGCCCTGAGTTCAGGACTGGCATGCATGTGCATGCATACACCACACACACACACACACACACACACACACACACACACACACACACACCATGCATACACCACACACACACACACACACACACACACACACACACACACACACACACACCATGCATACACCACACACACACACACACACACACACACACACACACACACACACACGAAGATATTTTCTTTGGCAAAGCTATACAATGGGAATATTATAACGACATTCCTTCAGTACTCCTTGACCTTATTTTATTCGGATTGCAGTTTTGTGGGACACACATCTCTATTTCCTAGCTGACAAGCAACACTGGAGGCCAGGCCCCTCTGTAGGCCACTGCTTTTCCACGGGTACAACAGCAGCAGCTCCTTGAAGCGGGTCCTAGGTAGCTGCTATCGTTCCGTCCCTCCCCTGGGCTTCCTTCTCCTTCCTCTCCCATCCTTGGAGATTCTACCTTCCTAAAGACATGATGTGCATTTCTTTGCCAGTCCCCTTCTGCTGCCTTCTATGTACTTGTGAATGTCTCCCTTCACTCTAGACAGAAGTGCCATTTCTATGAGCCATTGACATTAGCTTCTTAAGTCACTGTAGCCTTGACTTGCTGTTTACTTCAAAAAGTCTTGCCCCAAATTGGGAAAAGCACCAATTACAGTTTTGATATCCTTGCTGACTTTTGCATTTGGAGTCTTACAGTTGTCCAACTTAACGTTTTTACTCCTGCTGGTGACTTGCAAGTTTCAAAATTCACCTGGCTGTACCTGGGTTCCTTTGTTCCTTTTCCAGAAATCTTACTCTTTCCTTGGGATTAGGAAAATTAATTGAATTATTTTTCACCCTTTCATTTTTCCATGTCACTTTTGATCTTCTTCATGACTGAGCTTTGTAAATAGCGTTTCCCCCTGGCTGCCAGGTTTGCTTCCCTCTGTTTTCGCCTCTTGTTTTTTCTTCTCTTCTTCAATTCCTTTTTCTTTTTGGCAAATACTAGAGTTTGAACTCAGAGGCTTATGTTGCTAGACAGGTGCTCTACCACTTGAGAAACTTCTTCATCCCTTTATGCTTTAGTTTATTTTGCAGATAAGGTTCATGCTTTTGCCTGGGTCAGCCTTGGATCATGATCCTCCTACCTCCACCGTCCACATAGCTTAGATTACAGCCCTGTGCCCCATACCTGGCTGATTTTGTTCTGTTTTTGCGCATACTTTATTTTTGTGCCAGTATTGGGGCTTGAACTTGGCTTTATTTTTTATTAAGACCAGCGCTACCTTGGCTTTATTTTTGATCAAGACCAGCACTACCTCCTCCCCCACCCCCCAGACCCCATCACTAGCTACTCTTTGGTGCTGCAAAGATGCCTTTTTTCCTTGCATTCACAGCTAATTGCCCTCAGAGTGTGTTGTGTTGTGTGTATATGTGTGTGTGTGTGTGTGTGTGTTTTGGCCTGGGCCGCCTAGAGCTGCGTTTCTTGCATTATCTACCTGTATTAGCATCAGAAATCACCCACGTCTATGTCATTATTGCTGACTGCGCATTGAAAACAGTGTGGCAGCTCTTGATGGCTTGCTTTTTTGTTTTTGCCTTTGTAAGCGATCATTGCTCTAACCGGTCTCTTTCCATCTGAAGTGATTTTTCTGTATGATGTTCTGTATTTCAGCGAGAATATAAAAAGCAGTTTGAGGAGAGTAAAGGAACGTATCACTTTGATGTAGAGACTGCAGAACATCTGCACCATAAGGGCAATGCCACCCTCCAGAGTCAGGTAAGTTCCTGTGTCTCAGTCACCTGCCCTCCCTGCCGGGACCACGTGATCAGCCCAGCGCTCACTCCCCAGGGATCTCAACTGAAGAATGTCTGATGCTGACAAGAATAGATCCCCGAACATTAAGATTGCGTTGGGAAGGTCTCAGCCTCTATTTTCCATCTATTTATTGGGTCAGGAATTTGAATTGCGCTTCAGTACAAAGGCATTTTATAAAATAGACCTTGTATCCCATAATTAAAAATGTCCAATTTCAGAATTAATCAAGCGACGATGAAGTGTACTGATGTGTCATTTTGTAAAATAACCTTTCCAGTGTCAAGATTCGTTACAATTTCTCATTTCAATGATAACTGTTATGAGAAAAGAAAAACAATTTTTCAGATGTATTGCTTTCAACTATGAAGCCTTGTAACTTTTGGAGGAACTTTCAAAATTTTTTTCTTTTTAGCCTATCCTAAAGCAGATCATGATTTTTTGTTTATATTCCGAGCTTAAATAGTTGCTAAAGATGTTATTTCCAGCATCTGTTAAGATAAACGCTTATAACTTTTTAAAAATGTATTCTGTACAACATAAATTTCATAATAATTTTGTGCCCACTTCCAATCGACTTGCTACCTGCTGTTGGTCATACACATTTTTTTTTTTTGTCGGCCATGGGGCTTGAACTCTGGGCCTGGGCACTGTCCCTCAGCTCTTCAGCTCAAGGCGAGCACTCTACCACTTGAGCTACAGCGCCACTTCCAGTTTTCTCGTGGTTTATTGGAGATAGGAGTCTCATGGTCTCTCCTGCCAGGGCTGGCTTTGAACCGCGATCCTCAGATCTCAGCCTCCTGAGTAGCTAGGATTACAGGCGTGAGCCACCAGCGCCTGGCTCATACACATTTTTTTCCTCTTTAGATTTTTCTCTTCACTTCAATTATTTCCATAAAACTTTACTTAAGCTCTCAGAGTCCCAACAGCTTTGTTGATCATTCTGTGGTGCTTTTCTGCAACAAAAAATATGTCTGCAAATAACTGTTTTTAAAACTTCTTATAGTTCCTGTCATTACAAATTTCTAAGCATTGAAAAGCTCTCTTTGGCTTGCATTACTGTTGACATCATTTTTATTACACAGCTGAAGCTATGTCCTCAGTGTATAATAGTGATAATATTAATCATGAATGCATATTAAACCCAAGTTGTGCATCTGAATAAGCTGAGACATGGTTAAAATTTTTCTAGGTATTCAAAGACTTATTTTTTGGTGTGGGTACTGGGGACCAAGCCTAGGATAGGACTTTGTAGTGCTGGACAAGCACTTCTACTACTGAGTTCCCCAGAGCTCATCCCAGCCCCTAGGATGTTTTTATTCTTTAATTTATTATTTTAATTTTTTCCCTGTACTTGAGATTGAACTTGCACTTGCTAGCAAGTGCTCTACAACGCAAGCCACACCTCCAGCCTTTTTATCCATTATTATTTTCCAAATAAGGTCTCAGTTCATGCCTGGATTGTGATCATCTAATTGTGTTTCCCATTGTGGCTATTTTACTTTTTTTTCTTTTCCTTTTCCCTTCTTCCTTTTCTTTCTTTCCTTCCTTTCTTTTTCTTCCTCATTCCTTCCCCTTTTTCTTTTCTCCTTTCTTTCCCTCCCTCCCTCCTTCCTTCCTTTCTTTCTTTTTTTTTATTTTGTCGGTTGTGGGGCTTGAACTCTGGGCTTGGGCACTGTCCCTGCACTGTTCAGCTCAAGGCGAGCGCTCTACCGCTTGAGCCACAGTGCTACTTCCGGTTTTCTAGTGGTTTATTGGAGATAAGAGTTTCACGAACTTTCCTACCCAAGCTGGCTTTGAACTGCCATCCTCAGATCTCAGCCTCCTGAGTAGCTAGGATTACAGGCATGAGCCACCGGCACTCAGCTTGCTTGCTAGTTTGCTTGCTTGCTTGCTTTCTTGCTTGCTTGCTCACTTGCTTTCTTTCTCTCTCTGTTTCTTTTTCTCTCTTTCTTTCTGATTCTCCGTCCCCTTTTCCCTCCTTCCTTTCCATTCCCTCCCTCCTTTCCTCTTTCCCTCCCTTCCTTCCTTCCTTCCCTCCTTCCTTCTTTTGTGTGTCTGGGATAGCCTTGAACCACTATTTCTAGATCTCTGTTTCCCAAGTAGCTAGGATTATAGGCCTGAGCCACTGCACCTAGATATTCCTGAAAATTTTAAATAATAAAAAAAAGATTGTGTACTTACTTCTCTTGAACACCACTAACTTCAGGGAACCTAGTGCTCTCCTTACACAGTTAGAATAACTAAATTCTGGGAAATGGGATGATTAATTTGAAACACTTATTTTCCTTCTCTCTATGTAAGGGCCTTTGAGTTTTTTTTTATGCTTTTGTTTTGTGTTTTGGTGCCGTGGATACAATCAAGAGTCTCCTGCATGCTAAGCTTGTGCACTGCCCCTGAGCCACACCGCAGCCCTGATCTGACATGCCTTTCCTATTTCTTCCTTCTTTCCTTTTTCTCCTGTGTGTTTCTTTTTACTAGTGCATCTTAATTGTACAAAAGGGGTTTACTCTGATACTTCCATAGTTTATGAGATGTACTTGGATAAAATTCACCACTTCTATCACTCTTTTTTTCTATCCCAATTTTTTTTTTCACTGAAGGTTAAATACAGAGAAGAGTATGAGAAGAACAAGGGGAAATCAATGCTAGAATTTGTTGAGACGCCATCATATCAAGCTTCAAAGGAGGCTCAGAAGATGCAGAGTGAGGTAGGCCACTGAATTTGGTACTAAAGAATCAACAGTGGGTTGAAGGAAAGAGTCCAGCTTTGAGAAGATTCTGGAACCTATATTCTAGACCCAGACCCCACCCCTACCCCCCTCCCAGGCACACCCCTCCCCCTATCAAACACATACATCAGGAGTCCTGTCCAGGTCCAGTTCTCACTTTTTCTCATGGACCAAATCTGGATACCAAGGCAGAGGGTCTCTTAGCACCCACGTTCTAAGCTCTCACACTTTATCATCAGATAATGAACCCTTCCATTTTGTATCAATCTAATCTGTCATGGGTACTTAACAACTGATTAGAAAGCAAAGAGCTGCTTGCCCTCCTTACTTTTCTTCTGCCATGAAAACAGAACCAACATTTATTAAATCTTGATTTTGTGCTTGGTAATTGCTAAGCTCCTTATATCAGCTCATTTAATTCTCAAAGTAATGGCACTAGAAGGTGTTATCCCCTAGGTTTATAATGTACTGAATGAAATTATGTCAAATAATTAGTTATATGTCCAGTCAATGACAATATTTTAGGGCCTGGTCAAAGTCATATGTACTACCATTTTGTTTCTGTGAGTGTATTCATAAAGAGTTGTTTTCCCAATGTGAGGTGATGCTAAATTGCATCCAGCAAATCCTGTATCTTATAGTTTATGATTTGTACATCCAAATGTGCTATTCTAAATTAGAAATGATTGTGATTTCGGATTAGAGATTTTTAGCCCTTTATTTCTCTTGATAATCTCTCTCTCTAACACTCAGTTTGTTCTTTCCCTCCTGCTTTTAATGATAATTGCTGACTATTAGATTATTTTAGACTCTCAGTTATGCCTCTGCCCAGCAGGGCTGGAGGAGAACAGAGGCTTTGAATAGGAAACATATTTGGATCAAATTTATACTGTGAAGGCTAAAAAAATAAAGTATTTAATATGTTTTAAAAAGTTTGTTGAGGAGCTGGGCATGGTAGCTCATGCCTGTAATCCTAACTACTCAGGAGGCTGAGATGTGAGGATCACAGTTCAAAGCTAGCTCGGGCAGGAAAGACCATGAGACTCTTATCTCCAATAAACCACAAGAAAACCGGAAGTGGTCTGTGGCTCAAGTGGTAAAGCACTAGTCTTGAGCTGAAGAGCTGAGGGACAGTGCCCAGGCCCAGAGTCCAAGGCCCATGACCGACAGAAAAAAAAAAGTTTGTTGCGAAAAATGTCATTAAGTACAAGAACAATGAAATAAGTATCGAGATAGACACCTGTCCGAGAGATGGGTTTTTAATTCCTCATGGATGGGCCTGACTATGCTTTATTTTCCTTGAAGACTCTTCAATGATTTCAAGCAGGCATACTTAAGCTGGAGGTGGTGCTCAAGTGCTGATCTAGTAAAGAAAAGGTCCTGAGTTCAAACCCCAGTACCACTGAGAGAAACAAGACTGAGCAGAATAAGCCATCCATGTCTTTGCTAGTCTTTATTTTAATTTTTATTTATTGTTTAAATTATTTTTAAATACTTGTACTTGGGAGGTGCCATATCCAAAAGCAGTTCATGAATACAATGCATCTTGACCAGTGCTACCCCTTCAGTACACTCACCCCGCCCCACTTTGACCCACCCCTTCCTTTGCTGTTCTTAATTTTGTGGTGGGTACAATGAATTCTTTTTTTCTTTTATTTATTTATTTATTTTTTATTTGTGAACATACTGTACAGAGGGGTTACAATTACATGGGCAGGATAATGCGTACATTTCTTACCAAGCATTGCAGCCTCCTCCTTTGGTTTTACAATGAATTCTTGACTCCATTCTTCCTCTCTACTGCCCTTCGTTTGTCTACCTCTCCCTTTGGCCTCACTCCCTTCTTGGATATACCCATTTCTTGGTGTGATTTTTTTTTCTAAAATATTACAGTAGTTGAGGTCTCCGTAAAGTCAATTATACTTCAGTCAATTCATCTTGCATACCATGCAGTATGTTTACTTATAGATTTATGGGTACATTCTAGCTATACACATGTGGGAAATTATGCAACCTTTGTTTCTCTAGGTCTGGCAGACTTCATTTAATACATTTTTTTCAAGTCTTTCTATTTCCTTATGAATGGCACAATATTATTCTTTCTAATAGATGAGTAAACTTCCATTGTTTATGTGTGTGTGTGTGTATGCGCACATGCATACATGTATGTCACATTTTTTTGGTCCATTTGTCCATTGAGAGCATCTGGGCTGGTTCCATATCTTGGCTATGGTGAATAGCACTGCAGTGAACATTTATGCTGATGGCTTTCAATTATGCTTATCTCACTTTTATGCATTGCCAGGTACAGGTTTAATTTGTGTGTGTTTTAGAGCAAGTCTCTCATTCTGCCCTTGAAAAGTTCTTTGTCTTTTCTTTTCTTTTTTTTTTGGGTCTGGTCGTAGGGCCTGAACTCTGGGCCTGGGCCCTGTCCCTCAGCTCTTCAGCTCAAGGCTAGCGCTCTACCACTTGAGCCACAGCGCCACTTCCGCTTTTTTTCTTTTTGCTTATGTGGTGCTGGGGAATAGAACCCAGGGCCTCAGGCATGCAAGGCAAGTGCTCTACCACTGAGCCACCTTCCCAGCCCCTCTTTGTCTTTTCTTTTCAAGTATAACTCTCCTAGAAAAAACAAATTGAAGATGCTGGGAATTTGTCTTTTCAGGCTATGTATTGGCCAGTTCCATAATGATTTACTTTATTAAAGTAATTATCCTCCCCCAGGTGGGGTACTATGTAAGAGTCTAATATATGAATAAAATATATTATGAATATAACACAATTCCTTTTATTTTAACACATTATGTTATATAACATATTACAGTATAATTATAAAATACGTTATATATATTTATATAATATACAAATAATAAAATAATAAAACAAAAACATAACAATAAAATAATTTAAAAAATCATAAAATGTATAAGATATTATTGATATATGATATATGCATATATTTCTATATAGGGTATCCATTATATAGAGATATATTTCTTTCTTTA
Source organism: Dipodomys ordii (assembly GCF_000151885.1). Lineage (NCBI taxonomy): Eukaryota > Metazoa > Chordata > Mammalia > Rodentia > Heteromyidae > Dipodomys > Dipodomys ordii. The sequence continues at coordinate 11,601,172 of NW_012267240.1, forward strand.
AAGATTTTATTGTAGTGATGTACAGAGGGGTGGCAGTTACATAGGTAAGCTCATGAGTACGTGTTTTTTGAACAATGTTATTTCACCCTCATTTTCACCTGTTCCCTTCACTTTCCTCACCTTCCCTTCCCCTCCCCCTTGCCCCCCACCAAGTTATAAAGTTCATTTTCAACATAATGTCTGGAGAATATCGCTGTTGCATTGTTTACCCTTTGTCCCACTGTTTTATATTTTTATACAATAGATTAAAACCCTCCAGGTCACCTTCAGCATCTCTCTTTCATTTCTTGTTGTGGACTCTTTTGTTTTTTTCTTATAGAGTTGGAGATGAAACCCAGGCCTCCAGCCTGCTAGGCAAGTGTTCCACTACTGAGCTAACCACAGCTCCTTAAAAAGTCTTAGTTAAAGGACTTACCAGATTTCAGACAGGCTATTTTCATAGTGTAACTTGCTCCATGACAAATTCCTTAAGTGGTAGAGAGATATTATGGATGCTAAAATTATGAAAAAAGCCCACCACTCCATCCTGACTGTTTAGAAATCATTGTTCCTCAGAAGGGCACAATGCTTATGTGCATTTGTTCATATAAAATAATATTTCTTGAAATGAGCTGCGGGAAATGGGAGCAAGAGGCTCTTTTCTTTGTTGCTGTTTTTGTTTTCTTTTTATTCTATTTGTTTATCTGTCTTTGGGAGGATAAGGGGGAGGTACAGACATGGAGGATGAAAGGTGAACAAATGCAGCAGTGGTACTCACTAGTTGAAAATGAACTATACAACTTGTGGGTGGGCATGGGAGGGACAAACAGAGAGAGAGAGAGAGAGGGGAGGGAAATGGTAACATTGTTCAAAAGAAATGTACTCTTTTGAAATGAACTTAACAACTTAGGGGGGGAGTTGGGGAGACAGGGAGGGAAGGGATGGTAGGGGAAAAACAAAGGAGGGGGTAACAATGCTTGATAGCAAATGTAGTCATTACCTGACTTATGTAACTGTAACCCTTGTGTATATCATCTTTATAATTACAAAAATTGAAAAAATAATTCACAAAAGAATGTCAAGGAGAAGGGCAATGGAGCCCTAGCCATTTTGAAGGGACTTCCACACCATCAGATTGTCATCAAATCTGTGAGAACCACTGAGGTGACTCAATCAGCGCCAATCTTGCTACTTCCTGTCTCAAGCTCATATTAATCAAAGATTAGTAAGAGGCTGGAAACAGCTTTTGCTTGCTATGTTCTTAAGTTTATGTAGCAGTCAGATTTATTTTCCTGTTGAGAAGACACTCATGGGTGATAAAATTCTATAAGAAAACATAGTTTTGTTTTAGAAACTCTTGATTTTATGTCTTTCAACATATATTAGTATTTTGTCAACTGAAAATTATGTGTTCTTACTTAACAGAAAGTTTACAGAGAGGATTTTGAAAAGGAGATTAAAGGAAAGCCCTCAATGGATTTAGACAAGACTCCTGAATTTTTACATGTAAAGTACATCACCAACCTTCTGAGGGAGGTATGTTCTTCCTATTTTCTATTAAATCTCAGAAAGAAAAATGAAACGAAGTAATAACCAGAAAATATTTAACCATTCTCAACTAATCTGAAATACTAAGACTTTGCTCTTCACATCACTTGGGTCTGTACTAATAATAGACCTTAAAACTTATAAATAATAAGAGCATGTATGCTAACCTGTCTAACAGAAAGAAATTACTGAGTTTCTGAAAAACTAGAAGAATAGTCTGGATTTGTGTCTTGACTATCACAGAAACTCAGTAAAGAATAAGTTTTAATGCTTCACAGTAGTTCATTTTAAAAATAATACTTTGAATATAGTAATAAATTTTATCCTTTTAAATTTAGTTGTAATCCTAGCTACTTAGGAGGCTGAGATCTAAGGATCATGATTCAAAATCAGCATGGAGAATGAAAGTCTGAAAGACTTGTATCTCCAATTAATCACAAAAAATGTTGGAAGTGGAGCTGTGGCTTAACTGGTAGAGCACTATCTTTGAGCAGTAAAGTTCAGGTAAAGTACCCAGGACCTGAATTCAAGCCTCAGGACCACGCCACACCAGACAACAACAGCAACAACAGCAAAACCAAACCCCAAAACCTTAGAATAACTTTAAAATTTTTTTTATTGTAAAGATGATGTACAGAGGGGTTACAGTTACATAAGTCAGGTAAGGAGTACATTTCCTTTTGAACAATGTCACCCCCTCCCTCATTCTCTCCCAGTTTCCCCCCTCCCTACTTTCTTCCCCTTAAGTTGTAATAGTTCATTTCCAACATAGTGTCTATTGGGTTTCACTGCTGAATTAGTTTAGTCTTTGTCCCACCATTTCTGTGCTTCCCCTTTCCCTCCCCAAATCAGATAAACATATACAAGACAAAGGGTACTGAAATAAAAAACAGGGACAGATAGAAGAGACTAAACCAAAGAAAAAGGAAAGAAGGAAAGAAAAAGGAAAAACAGTACAATTAAAAAACCTCTTTGTTTCCATTTCTTGGAGTTCATTTTCATAAGCATCATTTTATATGATCATATGCACATAGCTACTGAGCCCTTGTGATCCTCTCCTAAGAATACCCTCCTTTGTTCTCATGGTGTGAATGTTTAGACTGCTGTTTAATTAATCATGCCCATGCATAATTATTTGTCATTTACTGTCCATTGGGTTTACTTGTACATTTCTAGGTACATTCTAGTTATAACAAATGAGGGAAACAATGCAGCCTATGTTTCTTTGGGTCTGGCTTAGTATTATTTTTTCCAAGTCTTTCCATTTCCTTAGGAATGGTACGATGTCATTCTTTCTGATGAATCATAAGATTCCATTGTGTGTACGTATACCTCATTTTCTTGATCCATTTGTCCACTGAGTGGCATCTGGATTGATTCCATATCTTGCCTATGGTAAACAATGCTGCAATAAATATGATCATGCGAGTAGCTTTAGTGTAGCCTGGTTTGTGGTCAGTTGGATAGATGCCCAAGAGACTAAGTTTTAAAACTTTTCTTTCCTTTATTGTAGTTCTTTTTTATTGTGAAAATACTGTACAGAGGGGTTACAATTACATGGGCAAGATAATGAGTGCATTTCTTATCAAGCATTGTAGCCTCCTCCTTTGTTTCCCCTTCCCATCCCTTCCCATCCTCCCCCTGCCCTCCCATCCAATCCCCCCCTCCTTTATTTAAGTTCTGAGAACAGGACTGGAACTTGGTACCTGATGCTTTCACTCATTGGCCATTGCTCTACCAACTTAGCCACACCTCCAACTCCTTAGGGGTTTTCTGTATCCTAACTTTTGTCTTGTCATGACATTTCATATGACAAATAAGTGTCCCCCTTCCCTCTGGAAAAAACTAAACATATCTAAAATAACCCTAACTGAAATATAAGTAAAGCAAAAAAGGTCTAGAGCCATGACTCAAGTGCTAGAATGCCTGGCTAGAAAGCACAACACCTTAAGTACAAACCATAACAGCTGAAAATTAAAAGCCTGTTAGCTTAGTGGTAGACTACTTGCTTTATATTCTCAAGGCCTTGGGTTCAATAGACAGCACAAAAAAAATCCCAAACCCAAATCAACCAACCCACAACCAAAAAAATGCCACTCACTTGGAGACTTAATAAAATTTATAGGTTTACCTTTCTATTTTATTATGGATTTTAGATTTACATTGTCCTATAAGAGCATCTCAAGTATTACTTTCATTTCGTTTGGTTTGATTCCCCCTATTGCTCTTGGACATTGGTGGAACATATATTTTTAGTGCCATTTTGCCAAGATGAGAATCAAGGCTGAGTTACTGGGTCACAGGCTCTGTAAGCAGATGACCTGATTCTACTGGGAGGTCTTTACAAATCACAGCAGAGGACAGGCTAATTCAATTATTTAATTGAAATTAATTTAATTACAGGACAGAGGGAGAATAACATGAAACAAACCCTAGAATTAACGAGAACATGATTCCTTATCATTAAAGAGGATTTTTATCTTTCATCTGGCAAATTAGTCATGAATGAAACTAGCTTAATGGGAATAAGATATTTATTGTTTTCTCATCCAATTAATTCATTAGCAGAGAGAATAACAAAGTATAATAAGTATTCTTGAAAGGCATTCAGATCTAAAGTATATTATAATTTGCAGAAAACGATTTGGTTTTACAAATCTTTTTTTTTTTTTTTGTCAGTCGTGGGGCTTGAATTCTGGGCCTGGCCCCTGTCCCTCAGCTCTTCAGTTCAAGGCTAGCCCTCTACCACTTGAGCAATAGTGCCACTTCTGGCTATTTTCTGCTTATGTAGTGCTGAGGAATCAAACCCAGGGCCTCATGTATGCAAGGCAAGCGCTCTACCACTGAGCCATCTTCCCAGCTTGGTTTTACAAATCTTTAAATGAAAAGGAAACCTTTCTTGTTTCTTCTGGTCCTGGGCTGGAACCCAGGCTTGTGCACATTAGCAGTCAAATTCTTCTCACTGAGTTTATACCCCCAGCTATAAAACTTTTCTAAAACAACTGGCTATAATAATCTTTTGGTTTGTGACTTTCCATTCTTCCTAATTACTTTCTTTTGATAACATATATCATAGACATTTTTCAAAATGTATATTGAATATTTAATAAGAAGCCTATATTCTTAAGATCTCCTTTACCACTTAAAAGGAAGACATTTTTCTTCTAAAAAAGTCCACTATGGTACCAAGACATATTGGGAGTTAGAATAAAAAAAGTGATTGGTAATATTGAAAACAACTCTGAATTTGACAGAAAGAGAAAAAAAGATGAATGTTTAGTAATCTATTTTCTTCCTTCCAGCAATATTTTCTTCTCTTTGTAAAATAATTCATAGTAAATTGTTTTATTGTTGATAGTGGGACTTGAACTCAGGGCCTTCAACTTTCTAGGCTTTCTTACTTCAAAAATGTGTCTAGCCTTTTGTGCTTTAGCTATTTTTTTTCAGATAAGGTCTCATGTTTTTAGCCCAGTCTAGTCTTGGACAGTGTTCCCCCTACCTTGATGTCCTATGTGTCTGGTACTACAGACCTGTGCCAACATGCCCAGGGTATTATTTGGAATAGTATATCACTAACTTTTTGTCAAGGAAAGCCTTGAACCTTGATTCTCTTATCTCTGCTTGGAGTAGATAGGATTACAGATGTGAGACACTGGAACTGATCTCTTGGTTAATTTTGAACTGTTGATCTCTTTGTTTTGCAGAAAGAATATAAGAAAGATTTGGAAAATGAAATAAAAGGGAGAGGAATGGAACTTAATTCAGAAGTTCTTGATATTCAAAGAGCAAAACGGGCATCCGAAATGGCCAGTGAGGTGAATAATATTTAGCAGCAGCATATTTGTAAATTTGTCGCTGACTTCTTTACCCATAACTCTTTTTTAAGGATTATACTAGACTCACAATTAGTAGGAAAACCTCTTAGTCTTTTCCCAGACATTGAGTTACAATTGACTTTGATGATCACATCTCTTTTCCATGTGTTGGGAGAAAGGTGACTATTACCCCATTCTTAGAGAAAAAAAAATATATATATAGTAAGCGAGAATACTTCTATCAGATTTCACTTGACCTTTTCAACAAGAGATTAGGAAGTTATGCCCTCAAGGTCCGCCAACAGCCACAGCTGAACAGTTTACGCCCTCCTGTTCTTCACTGCTCACTCTCTATGCTTGTCTTGCTGCTGAACGAACCCAGTTAACCTGCTGTTCGAACTAAAGTGGTCACCTATCATGTCATGCGAATGTTAGAAGATGTGAAATGTCTCCGAAGTACAGTCTTGTCTTTTAGTCCTTATGTGACATTGCTTTGGTATCATACAATGGCACTGTACATTGAGGAGAATCTAGAAGATTTTAGCAGTCAAAAAGCTTAAAGTGGTATTGTCCTCATTGTTAATGAACCAGAGTGTGGATGATAGCCTGTTATTCAGGTACAAAAACAACCCTTCTTATGGTTATGCAATAAAGGAAATGGTTATCTCAGGGATTAGGAAAGCCCCCAGTAGAGTTTCCTTTAGAAGGGGATTCAAGGTGATGCTCCATATGTTCTTCTTCACCTCAGTTCTATTATCTTCTCTATTGGTGTCCCCAGTAATGACAGGACAGCACATACCTGCCACCATAAATCCCACTGGGAACTGAGCATCTATAGTTGACACCCTCAGTTAACGTTCTAGGTCATTTAGTTATGTTTCAAGTATAAAATATTGGGTATTTTTCTGTCTTTTATCTTTAAGTGTTTGTACAAAGGAATTGCCATTCAACAAAGTAGTATGTGAATGCAATGAATCTAGATCAATGTTTCTTCATCTCTCCCATTCCTGCCAACCCCATACCTTCCCTCAATTTTCTTAATTTTGTAGAATATGCATATGACTACATGGATTGAGACCATCTCCCAAAAGAGAACCATGGAGGGTTTATTTTTTGCCAGAATACAGTAGATATTCACTAACCTGCCTTTGGTATTATTATTATCACACAGCTCCTAATTTCTACAAATCATGTTACAATAGTATGAGCAGTCCACATTCAACCATCATCCTTGGACTCTCTTGTCTATAATATTTGGGAAAAAGGTCCTAAACTCTTAGTGTTGGAGTATAACTAGACACAGTAGCATGGCAAAACAGTGCAGGAGCAGCAGTGAATCAGGCCTTGCTAGAAGGAAGGGCTCATATAGGGTACACTAATGAAGACCAGGGAAAACGACTGGAAAGCCCTCAGTGCTGGGCTCTGTGCTGTATGCCAAGTAGCTCTTACCATGTCCTTACCATGGATTCCTCATAGATCCTTATTATAACATGGTTTCCCAGATGAGTGAATAGAAATAGTAAGAAACCTTTGCCGTGTCACAGTTAGAATGTCACTGGTGGGCTGGGAAGGTGGCTCAGTGGTAGAGCGCTTGCCTTGCATGCCTGAGGCCCTGGGTTCAATTCCTCAGCACCACATAAGCAAAAAAAAAAGCCAGAAGTGGCGCTGTGGCTCAAGTGGTAGAGCGCTAGCCTTGAGCTGAAGAGCTGAGGGACAGCGCCCAGGCCCAGAGTTCAGGCCCCACGACCGGACCCCTCCCCCCCCCAAAAAAAGAATGTCACTGGCTTAAAGCTGATCTTTCTATTTTAGCCCATTTATCCCCATTTTCCTGTCCTCCAGCCACTGGCACAATTGTCCATGAAGATCCTCAACTATTTTCTTATTGTCTTCTTAAGATAAAAAAAAAATCTTCAGAGCTTCATAGAACCTCTTCAATGAGAGAAATGAGTAAGAGTTCTATCTAGTTCAGGAAATTTTATTACAGGTCGTCATTCACCGTGAATAAGCTGTGCCTCATCTCTCAGGTTTGGCTTTGTTTTTCAGTCATTCACTACAAAGACGTATTTGTCCCCCATGTCTGAGTGCTATACAATGTCATCTTTTACAGAAAGAATACAAGAAGGACCTGGAGTCAGAAATTAAAGGGAAAGGAATGCAGGTTGGCACTGACACCCTGGAATTCCAGCGTGCCAGGAAGGCTACTGAGATAGCCAGCGAGGTAGTAACGTGGCTCACACTCCACATTTCTGTTCTGCAACTTGACAAATCGCATTAGTGACTCCATTGGTGCGTAGGAATTTCTCAAAGCTTTGATGGTTTGGAATGGAAGCTTATTTCCAATCATGATGTTTACTTGAAAGTTTGAGAGGTTTGCTTTAAAGACATCAAAGGAAGCTTGACATGGCCTGCCCAAACCGGGGTCCTCAGTTAATTATTACCTCCCCAACTCATCAAACAGCACCAAACCAATTGTTGAAGTCACTTGGATTCATCTCATCAGTAAGGTTTATTTATTGATCCCACCCTCTAACATTGCTGTTCTAAGTCTGACTGCTAAGCTTCCAGCTCTATCTCCAGGGTCATTACAATAGATTCCTGCCAGGATTTGGTTTCCATTCTTGTCCTGGTAGTATATGTTCTTACCCCAGCCACTGGAATTTCAGAATTCACTGTGTTTTTTCCTTATTATATGGAGGAAGGTTACATCTGGTTTTAGTTCAGGTTATTGGATGGGAGCTTGTGATAGCAGAATGGGAGTTGAGAGGTAGAAAAGGAGCTTTTGAAATCCTCCCCAGCAGCATGGTTGTTTGAGTCGGTGGATGGCATTTTGTTTTCTACAGCAAGGAATATGGAATGAGTTCTATATTTTGCATCTAAGGGGCATACTTCTAAGTCATATTTCTCTTACAGGAAGTTGGGATACATTAGTGCTAATTAATTTGTTTATGCAACAACATATAGATTTAGATTTCTCTTTGTTTCCTATAAACTAGGAAAGTAGTGCAGATTTAGTTACTTAGGACTTATGGGAAAATGGACTGAGAGGAGTCAGCTATATTATGGCGGCCTGTCATTTTCATAGTGCATTATCTTTATAACTGAAATATCTCATTTGCATATAATCAGCTATGTCCTGTATTGCCAAACTGATAGGTTCAGATCCCTTTCCACTGAAGTTTAGAACTTTGCTCTAGTTCTTTGTGTTGGAGGTTGAATTTAGGGCCTTGTGCTTGCTAGGTAGGTGGTATAACCCCTGAACCACACTCCCAGATCTTTTTGCTTTTGTTATTTTTTAATAATGTTTTCATGCATTTGTGCCTGATCTGACTTGGGTCATTAACCTTCCTATTAACACATCTCATATAGCTCGGATGACAGATATTCATCACCACATCTGCCTTGTTTTTTATGATTTGAGATGTAGTCCTGAGAACTGCCTGCCCTATATGGTGTGGAACTGAGATTCTCCTGATCTCCATCTCCCATACAACTCAGATTACAGACATGAATCATTTTGCTGGGCTAGTTTGTTTCTAATATTGCTGTAGTTCATTTTTAATAACCCACACTTTAGCTTTGAGCTAAAGTCCATGTAGTATATTATTATAACAATGATCTCCAATGATCTGTGTAGATGAGAATGGGAGAGTTTTTTCTTGTCACTCCTACAGGGGCTGTAAATGCACTCATGCCTTGGGTTTGTCACCTTGGAATACCAAATCTTAGACGTTTTAAGCCCCTTAGATTTGGGGAGTTTAGTAGTGTAGCAATAATGAAAAGATAATGTTATCTCTGCTTTAGCAGAGACTTAGATTTAATAATTGGTATGGTAAAGTGGAGCCACATGCTTCTTTCTCCTTAGGACCTGGGTGGCTGTCTATCAACAGTGCCTAGTGTCCACATGTATTGTCCTTCAAACACATGTGTGGTTTCAGGGCTCTACGTAGTGTATTGAAAATGAGGTATTTTACAGATAATAATTAAATATTATTAGTTTGAAAGTTAAATGTTAATACTTAGACTTCTATTTAGAAAAGTGTGAGTCTACATTAGTAAAAAGCAAGCAGAGTTATGAGTAGAAAATAGGGAAAATATAGTATTTCATGATCAAGAGTTTGTTCACACCTTATTTAAACGTTCTAAAGAACTTCAGTTTATTTAAAGCAGCTCAAGTAAGCAAACCAGCAACTATTTTATAGCAGAGAATCTACAATATGACAAAACAATTCTTTTTAGAAAAGCTTAATTGAAAAGGTAGTCAAAATTAACATACAAAAATCCATAAAATAAATATACATCTCATGAAATTTAATCATTAGTTTTACAATCCAACAAGAGACCCTTAAGATATGTATATCTGCAATTATGGCTATTTGGTAAAGAACAGATGATCCACCTCAAGCTCGAGATATAAATAAAGCTGATAATTCCTTGAAAGTAGTTTATTGTTCTTTCAAGTGAACATTAGAGGATCTTTAAGCATGGGTTGTAAGTACAGTCATGTGTTGCATAAAGACTTTGGGTCATGATGGTGATCTCATAAAATTATAATAGAAGCTGGGCGCTGGTGGCTCACACCTGTAATCTTAGCTACTCAGGAGGCTGAGATCTGAGGATCGCAGTTCAAATGCAGCTGAGGCAGGAAAGACTGTGAGACTCATCTCCAGTTAACCACCAGAAACCTGGAAGTAGAGCTGTGGCTCAAAGTGGTTGAGCACTAGCCTTGAGTGGATGAGATCAAGGACTGCACCCTGGCCCCAAGTTCAAGCCTCATGACTAAAAAAAAAAAAAAGATTATAATAGAGATAAAAAATTCCTATTGCCCAATGGCATTGTAGCTGTCCTCTTACCTAGCACCCATCTTATTCCCATGTTCATAGTGATCCTGGTGTGCAAAAATCACAGGGCCTCCAGTCCTGCAAAAAGAACAGCACATACACAATGAGTTTGAGTACACACCATTTGATTCTCCTTATAGGCAAGCTATCTTATGGGTGTCTGTATTAACTATACTTCTAGTTACTTTAGAGTGCATTCCTCTTCATTATAAGAAATTTATCCAGAAGCTTCAGTTTTAGATTGCTACACCATTCCAGGTTTGTGTACATACTGCAACAAAGACGCCCACTGACACCTAGATTTGTATATATACAACAGCAAAGATACCTACTGACACCTTTTCAAGAATGTATCCCCATCACTATCAACATATTGCTTATATGATATTTTATATAATTCTGATTGTTGACTGAAATCTCAAGGTTTTTTTTTTGCTCTATTTACAAAGAACTGGCTATAGCAACGAGAGGCTGCATCCTTTTCCATTCATGCTTAGAAGGAAAGAAAGCGTTTTCTGATTTTTCCATGGAAAAAGAAGTGCACCCATCCTGAAGGGCTAGGGATGGAGAACAATGGTTTATTTGGTCCCACAGGGCCCAGGGAGACTTGGCCAACCTCATTCAAGCTAAATGGCTCAGACTGGGGAGTAGCTATCACTTTTTACTGCTGTTCATCAACCAAGTTATAAGTTAATGAATAATTTGTGATGCATATTATGTTGAAATATAAAATGCCTTCCTACCAGCCCTGTTCTTTTTCTTAGTTTCCTCAGTAAGACAAAACCCTTTTGATGACTGAAAGTCATATTCCTACCTAAAGTTAAAAGTCTTTCTTGGTCTGTAGAAATAAAAGTAATAGGGTCCAACTTAATCCCCAGTCTCTATGTCAAATTACATCATGTTTTTCAGTACAATATGTGAAATGATTATAGAACACTAACTTTGTATTTCATTTCTGTAGAAAGACTATAAAAAAGACCTGGAGACTGAAATTAAAGGGAAAGGGATGCAGGTCAGTGCAGACACTCTTGATGTTCAGAGAGCAAAGAGAGCATCCGAGATGGCCAGCCAGGTAAGGAAGCAGCAGGTGCAAAGACTCACACAAACACATCCGGTCACACATACATAGCAAGAATATCAATATTCCCTAGATGCAGTGACTTTGCTATTCAATATGCAAATGCATACATTGCTATTGAAAGTTAAACAAAGCTCTGTGATTATTCCCTTTTCTTTTAGAAACAGTATAAGAAAGACTTAGAAAATGAAATTAAGGGGAAAGGAATGCAAGTGAATGCGGATATCCCGGATATGCTTCGAGCCAAGCGGGCATCTGATATCTATAGCCAGGTGGGTCAAGAATGTCCATGTTTAGAGAAATTCCTCTAATATCCATGACGATGTGCTTTGTGGGTCCTAATGACTTGCATATTTTTTAAGACTGTGAAGATTTTGTGGTCAAAATGAAGAACCCCCTGGCCAAATTTGATTACCCTCACTCATTAAAAGGACATGAATGTAGATTTGATTCCGGAGATATGGGGATGGAGGGATTCCTGTGTGGGGCCTCTGTATTGAGTCCAAGGACATGCTGACCTTTATCTTACGTTTTTGACTTGAATACACATTTGGTTTGAATATTCTTTGCTCATACTATAGAATCATAATTTCAAAGATTTTTTTTCCTTTGACCATTTCATAAAGAAAAATGTTTTTAAAAGGGATAAACTTTGAATACAAACAACAGTAGTTAGGGGCTGGGAAGGTTGCTTAGTGGTAGAGCACTTGCCTTGCATGTATGAGGCCCTGTGTTCGACTCCTCAGCACCACATAAGCAAAAAGAAAAAAGCCGGAAGTGGCACTGTGGCTCAAGTGGTAGAGTGCTAGCCTTGAGCTGAAGAGCTGAGGGACAGCGCCCAGGCCCAGAGTTCAGGTCCCAGGACCGGACCCCCCCAAAAAAAATAAAAAAAAAACAACAGTAGTTAAAACTGTACAGAGTAATAAGGTGAAAATAATGTTCACCAAAAATTAAGGGAAGAGCTAAGGTTTTTTTGATAAAATTTATTTATTTTTTTCAGAATATACCTGCCACATATACCTTTCTTTTTAACTGTGTTTTTTTGTGTCTTTTCTTTTTTGGTACTGGGATTGAACCTAGGATATTGCACTTGCTAGGAAAGTGCTTTGCCACTGAGCTACATCCCAGCCCGTACCTTAGTTTTATTTTTTTGAGGTAGATATTCAAAGAAGTTGCCATTCAACAGAGCAGTTTATGAATACAGTGCATGCTGATCAATGTGACCCATTTCAACATTCTCACCCACCCCTCCAACTCTACCCTTTCCCTCGCTTTTCTTAATTTTTAGGTTATGTATTGAATTTTCTTTTTGCATTTAACCTGTCATATGTTGTCTACAAATAAAAATCTGCATGTGAGAGATAATGACCTCAGATGAAAATACTTATAAAAAATGACTTATAAAATTAGGGCAAAAACATTCATTAGTGAATAATACCTTTGCCATTAGCTTTATATAGTTGATAAGGCATCCCAATGGCAGCAATTGAGGAAACAGAATAAATGTGATTGATGGAATTTATGTTGAAAGTACTTTTGACATAATTTGTCTAAACTTGTTCAAATTCTGGCTAGAATGCAAGCGAGGAGCCTAAATAGCCATTCGTTCAACATGAGAGTATAAAGATGGTGGAGTCAGAATGTCAAAGGATTTGTCTGCTCAGCCTCCTCGGCTCACATTGGCCTCTTTGAGGGCCACAGCACTTGGGCTGATTCTGAAGTGCATGTGATCCTGGGGCGGCACAAGAACTTGGAGATGGTGGCTGTAGCTGTGAGTTGTGTGAAAGTTCTAGGTAGTATGTAAAATAGGCAAATGGATATTTGAGTTAGTGGAGGGAATGGTTGCAATGACAAGTGCTACATTTCAGCATCATTAAGAGGCCTTGGTCTGACTTTGATAACCATCGTGCCTGAGAATTGAAGCTCTAGCTCTGACACTTACTAGCTGGTCCCTGAGTTTCCCCATCTGTAAGATGAGGATGGTACTAGTATTTGCTTGTGGGAAGAAGTCAATACAATTAAGTATGTGTTGAGTATTTACCTATTACATAATAAGCATTATATATGCTGCACTAAAAGTAAAGTATTGCTAGGTTTTATAGGACATCATCAGGACTTATTTAGAGAAGTGTGTGTGTGTGTGTGTGTGTGTGTGTGTGTGTGTGTGTGTGCTGATTCTGGGGGGCTGGCCACTGTCCCTGAGCTTTCTGTTTTTTTCCCCAAGGCTAGTATTTTACCACTTGAACAGAGCTCTACTTCCTGCTTCTAGTTTTGATAATTGGAAATATAGACTATCCTGCCATGGCTTACTTTGAATCTCCTTTCTCAGATAATCTCGCTCCTGAATAGCTAAGATTACAGGCATGAGGCACTGACACCTGGCTATTTTCCCTCCTCTAACTCTTATTGACAAAAATACTAGTGTCTTTCCTTAATCAAGTATCCTTACCTAAAAGTAGGGAGCAAATCACAAATCCAGAAGAAAGTGAAAAAGTAGCTCTGAAGAACTGGGCTCTACCCAGAGTAGATATGGGGCTGTTAGAACAGAGACTAGAGCAGCTTAGGGTAGTGTCCCAGAGTAGATATGGGGCTGTTAGAACAGAGAGTAGAGCACCTTAGGGTAGTGAAGTTCTGTGAGGCATTTGAGGGATCTGGGGTGGGAACCACAGTCTGAGCAGAGGTGAGACTGTGGTACTCCTTGCTCACTCCCTTGATCCTTGCTGGTTTTCAGTTTGCTTTTCCTTGTGAATCTTACGTTTAGAGTTAGAACAATATATATGGTATTGCTGGAAGTGGAGGTATTGTTCTCTGTCTTTCTCTCATACACACACACTGTTTCAGATTTCTATCAACCTTGTATTTCTAGAAAAAGTATAAAGGTGAGGCAGAGAAAATGCTTTCGAAGTATTCCACTGTGGTCGATACTCCTGAAATTCAGAGGATCAAGACCAGCCAACAGAACATTAGTGCCGTGAGTAGCCATTTCAGGCTGAGTAGCTCCCACGTGAAATGCTTGGGACCAGAAATATTTCAGGTAGTGTTGGAATGGTGAATGTTTGCACTTAAAATTCACTTTTGGCTTTGAGAACGAGACCTATGTCTAAATATGAAATTCATTTGTGTTACGCGCATAGCTGGAAGCAATTTTACAGACATTCAGTGCACATGTTTTGACTGTTGCCCATTTGTCAGTGCTCAGAGAGATTTTGGGGTTAGATATTAATTTATATTAGAGATGTCTAGCATATATATATATATTTTTTGGGGGGGGTCCGGTCGTGGGCCTGAACTCTGGGCCTGGGCACTGTCCCTCAGCTCTTCAGCTCAAGGCTAGCACTCTACCACTTGAGCCCCAGCGCCACTTCAGCTTATTTTTTTCTGCTTATGTGGTGCTGAGGAATCGAACCCAGGGCCTCATGCATGCAAGGCAAGCACTCTACCACTAAGCCACATTCCCAGCCCCTTGATATTTCTTTTACATTTACTGCATTAATTTTTTTTTAAACTTAGGCCCTTTTGCATGTGAGGCAAATACTCTGTCACCGAGGCCAATCCCCAGCTCTCCTTACCCTTATACTTCCTTCCAGATGTCTGATACATTTTTTGATTCATTACTTACAACCAAATGGGTTTCTTCAAAATAATAAAAATACCGATTATCTTCATAAATTCTAATTTGCCTTGATAGTTTTGGAATTCAAATTTTATGCTTGATATAAGCCACCATTATTAATAGGATATGAAAGTTTAATTCAGGAAAGGTATGTTAATTTTCCCTATTGACTTGTCTTCGAAGATGAAAATAGTTCTGTGAGGTGACTTTCTTCTGGCTCTTTTGATTCTTTACATGGATCTTTAGAGATTGACTAGTTTATTACAGCTCCTAAGCTTTCATATCTTATCTTGAAGAACTGGAGGTAAAAATCCACACTGTTATTTAAGAGACTGGGCCTGGGTTTAGTGGGTAAATGTATAAATTTGAATTCAATTCTAAAATTAGAAAACTGATTATATAGTCAACACCATCATGTAGAATTTGTGAAGTCATTTAGTACTTAAGCAAGTGTCTAATTAAGAATGTGGATTCAATTAAATTCAAAGGCTGGGATACTTTTTGTTTTCTGATTAACAGGGAGGCGCTAGCACTCAAGGTCGGTTGGTCTGGTATTTTTGTGGTCTCCCCACAGCGGGCCAGACTGGGCAGAGATATGGGAAATTCTCACTGGAAGGATCAGAGGCTGTTTTCCTCCAACGCTGTGATTCTGTAGCATTCCAGATTGAGCTTCTGAAGGAAGACATTCCTCATGTCATACTCTCCCACCCCCATGGGGCCTACAGGTTGCCAAATGTCAAGAGCGGAAGCAGTATTGTCCTCAGACGCTTTTCTCAGGGCCCTTATTTTGTTTCTGTTTTTAGTTTTTGCTTCACTTCATGTTTCAAAGGGGTAGATGTTGTTAGGGACCATGAGCCCTAGGGGAAAGATAATGAATAGGAGAAGGAAGAGGGGAACAGACTATAGAGTTAATGCCAACATCGATGATAGAGCTAGTATTTACTTGGAAGACAATGAAGATTTCTTTGCATTTGGAAAGAATAGCAGGTGTTTAAAATTAAATAAATTATAATTAATAAACTGGGGCTGGGAAGGTAGCTCAGTGGTAGAGCGCTTGCCTTGCATGCCTGAGGCCCTGGGTTTGATTCCTCAGCACCACCTAAGCAAAAAGAAAAAAGCCGGAAGTGGTGCTGTGGCTCAAGTGGTAGAGCACTAGCCTTGAGCTGAAGAGCTAAGGGACAGCGCCCAGGTCCAGAGTTCAGGCCCCACAACCGGACCCAAAAAAAATAAAATTAATAAACTGCCCGGTTAGCTTTTGCAATTGAACCCTAGGCTTCTTAATTGTTAAGCAAGCACTCTACCTCCTTGAGACATGCCCCAGCTTTTTTCTTTCAGTGTTGGTTTTTTGGGGGGCTGGTGTGTCAGCCTCCAGAGTAGCTGAGATTACAGGTGTATACCACCATATTCAGTCTGATTTTTCTCAGTGCACATGTGGTATATATCCATATTTGAAGAAGGAAACTCTAGTTTGCCAATTTCTGTCCTTAAAGAAAGTAATCTGCAGCCGGGCTCGGGTAGCTCACACCTGTAATCCTAGCTACTCTGGAGGCTGAGATCTGAGGAATGCTGTTCAAAGCCAGCCAGGGGAGGAAAATCCATGAGACTCTTATCTCCAATAAACCACCAGAAAACTGAAAGTGGCGCTGTGGCTCAAGCGGTAGAGAGCTCACCTTGAGCTGAAGAGCACAGGGACAGCGCCCAAGCCCAGAGTTTAAGCCCCACAACCGACCAAAAAAAAAGAAAAGAAAAGAAAAGAAAGTAATCTGCATCTAGCTAAGGTATCAATCATACTTTAGAACAGGTATTAGATAGAGGTGTTCTTGTAAGATTATGGGATAGGAAACTAATGTCATGCATTTATTATCATAATGGACTATTTAATTGATTCATAGAATGTTGGTACTCATAAATAGAATTAGGATTCGCATTACTATAAAACCTAAGACATGGTCTTTGTTTTATAACAGTCAGATTCAGTATCTGAATTCTAATGAGCTTATAGTTCTTTTTTTTCCCCTTCTGTAATAAAGGTGTTTTATAAGAAAGATGTAGGAGCTGGCACAGCAGTTAAAGAAACCCCAGAGATTGAGCGAGTGAAGAAAACCCAGCAGAATATTAGCTCAGTAAGTTCTCAGCATTTATTATCTTGTCCAGGGGTAAACAGAAGCTAAAGCTAGATGGCTGTTTTTAGTTCTTTACTTAGCAGACTGCTTTTTTCTCTTATTCTTTACTGATATATGATTTCATGAACCATCAGAGTCCTAACTTTCAGAATGAGAACTGTAGACTTGTTTCTCTTGAACATAAAGCAGCATTTCATTTTGCTGTGGAAAAGTAAAGATGACATAAGTCATTTTAATGAGGTCTAGGATTGCATTTCATATTTAGAACAGAGTTTAACTATATTAAATTTTTCAGAGAAAGGGTTCATTTAGTATCTCTTAACAACTTGGAGGAAAAGAGCTTTAACCTAACTGAATGACCAAAGGCTCCAGAATATTTATTTAGTATCTTAAGTGAAGATTTAGATTTTTTTTTTGTCAGTCATGGGGCTTCAACTCAGGGTCTGAGCACTGTTCCTGAACTTTTTTGCTTAAGGTTAGCACTCTACCACTTTGAGCCACAACTCCACTCCTGGTTTCTAGTGGTTAACTAGAGATAAGAGTCTCAGACTTTATTGCCCGGGCTGGCTTTGAACTGTGATCCTCTCAGCCTCCTGAGCAGGTAGGATTATAGGTATGAATGACCACTGCCCAATTTGGAGGTTTAGGTTTTTAAAACAATGTAGTATCAATTCATCTTTTACCTTCTCTTACAGAGAATGCTTTCAAATGCCCTCAATATAAACTGTAAAATAACTTATCCTCCAATCTTGGGAAAGAAAATGTAGACGAGACACGTGCTGTTATAAGCAGAAAATTCTCCTGTTCAGTGCTGGATATTGCAATGGACAACTACTTCTCTTCCTTTCCTAATGTGTATTCCTCCACATGTAATTAGCATATTTAGTTTCTTGTTATGTGAGAAAAAATAGTATTTTCTTCTTTATTTCTTCTTCATTGGGCCTGGGAACATAAAATGCTAGTTTTCTTCATGTTCAAATGATCTTATTTGAAATGTACTCATCAACATATCAGATATAAATGCTCTGTCATGAGCAGCTCCACAGCCTATGTGAAATAGCTGATTAGAGTTGTATGGAGAACAGAAATGTTCATCTTTAACCTTGTTGGGCTTCTTACCTGGGAAAACCACACAGTACATACATATCATACAATGTAGCATTTCTATCCTGAGCATCCTGCAGTCTCTTCTGGCAACAAGTGCATGGCTCTGGATTTCTGAAGCTGGGTCATAAAGTCTTGCTTAGTATTCAGATGGAAAGTTGCCCTTTCAAGATTAGTGGGATCTGTCAAAGTGAGAAGTGGTTCACTAACATTTAAACATCTCGACATTTTCCACCTCCAAAGGCAAGACTTCTCTCTATTAGCTCTTGGCTAACAGCTGGTCTTTGGATTTTATTTAGAAGTAGTCTGTTTTGAATTTTCAATTTAACTCTTGTTGTTCTGGACTACTGTTGGTGTCGTTACTCATATTAAACCCACAGACACTGAGCCTCTCTGAGTGTGATTTGAGATAGGAGGTGGTGGGTCTTCATTTCTATTTCTGTCTTAGTCAAGTTAAACATTGCCAAGGCATTTCTAAAATATCTTGAGTAGATTTAACTCTCTTTTTCAACATATGCCTCCTAATTGTATGCTTCCATATGCACACACAAATACACATATATGTATGAATATATATATGTGTGTGTGTGTATGCTTTTTTCTCAAACCCAGTATATTCCATGTGTTTTAATATATTAAAATAGCTCCTGAAATGACCTTGCCAATTATATTTGAAATAGTGTCCTTCCTTCCCCTGCCTACCTTTTCTCTTCTCTCTTTTCTTTTCCTATGCGTTCCTACCTATGTAGAGATGGTGATTTCTCAGATGAAGTCCGTTAGTAATATATATCCTATTGTAAAAATCCTAACGAAGACTTTGCGGAGGCTATATGACAGTTTTTTTTTAATGTGCCCCAATACTTTAGTATAGATCTTTCTCATCATGCTAAAGGGTCTGTGCCTTGTCCCCAGATCTGATATGAAGAACAAAGCTGTAAGGCTGCTCTAGTGCGTGTAATGACTGATACAGAGAGTGAGCAGAAGCCAGGATCAGCTGGGTGGGCCAAGTACTTTCTGTTTTCTTTGATATTTTAGCTCACATCCCATATTCTTGCTTGTTGGAAATGCTCTGCAAGGCTTTAAACTCCTCTGCCCGGCTGGATGTTCTTTCGCATCAGCACATTGAAGGCCATGTCCTTTGACTGTCATGTGATTCCAGGAAGTTTGTGATGGTTTTGCTATAATTCAGCCATGCTCATTTCCTCAGGAACTCTTCATTAAGTACCCATTTGTGTCAGGCATTGTCCTGGTTATAGGGCACAATGTGTCCTAGTTGTAGGACACGATGATGGATAAGATCTACCTCCTTTCCTCATGATTTATTTGAAGATCTCTAAAAATATAGCTAGGTAAGGAGCTCAAGAGTAGCGTGGGCTCTCACATAGAAAAGTCTGCTTGAACACAGCAACAGAATTCCTGGATTTAATACTGCATTAGGACAAGGAACGTTATACAGTATATGGAATGGAAATTGCTCATTGCTGAGGATACTGCTCCTGGTGAAGCAGTATTAGTTAGCGATTTTTGAGGCACCTCTACTATGGGATGGATCCAGTGCTAATGTTCTGTATGAATGCACAGTCCAGCATTATTTACTTTTCTGATTAGTAGATGTGATTGGTAGTTGTGATTAGTAATGGGAGGAGATCAGGAATCCATGGCTGGTTAAGGGAACTCAGAAATCCTCTGAAGTGCCCCCAGATGGTTGTTTCCCTCATTAGGCGACCCTTTCATGTAACTTCCCCTAATAGAAATGCTAAGGCTAGTCTTCTAAAACAGGTAATTTTTAAGATTTGAAAATTGAAGAGCATGTTGTTCCAGGTGGAGGAGAAAATTCATCTCAACATAGTTTGTCCTTATAAATATCCCTGGAAGGTGGAAAAAGTCATAAATCTTTGAAAGGTGGAAACCCCAGAGTCAGGATAAAATAAAAGACCTTCCCAGACTGTTAGGAGACTTAATTCTAGTTCTGCCATTGTGTTTCTGGTGTTATTCTGGTGTTTCTCTTCAAGCTTGCTCCCTTGTATATTCATTGTTTTTATGTGTGTAACTTGCAGTTAGTTTTGACATCAACATATTTATTGAAGATTTTATTAAGTGGCACTGCTGACACTTTTGTGTTTGCTGGGTTTAATAAATTGAATATATGTTCAACCATCAGGAA
This sequence comes from Dipodomys ordii, assembly GCF_000151885.1. NCBI lineage: Eukaryota > Metazoa > Chordata > Mammalia > Rodentia > Heteromyidae > Dipodomys > Dipodomys ordii. The sequence continues at coordinate 11,621,434 of NW_012267240.1, forward strand.
ACTTGAGTGTGGGGGACCCACTGTGAAGAAATATGTGTCAAAAGCTAGGATTAATTTTTTCTTTTTTAATATGTTTTTTATTGTAAAAATACTGTACAGAGGAGTTACAGTTATATGAGTAAGGTAATAAGTACATTTCTTATCGAGCATTGTTACCCCTTCCTTTGTTTTTCCCCTACTATCTCTTCCCTCCCCAACTTCCTAACTCCTACCCCCCCAAAGTTGTAAAATTCATTTGCAGCATAGTGACTTGTACATCTTATTGTTGCAACAGGTCAACCTGTATCCTTATTTCAGCATTTTGTTATTTCCCTTCCCCTCTCCAAATTAGAAAAATGTATATACAAGATTCAGGGCACCAGAATCAGATACACTCAAAACAGGGCTTATACCATGGGAGAAGAACATGCAAAAGAAACAAAAAAACCACATTATATATGTACATTATACATACGTTAAAAACAATAGCAAGAAAGAAAAAACCAGTTGTGTCCCTATCTTGGGGTTCATTTTACTTAATATCATCTTATATGATCATATGTAAATAGCTTTTGACCTTTGCTGCTTGTCTTATATATATACTAATTATTGCAAATAAGGGAATCCATGGGACTTATGTTTCTTTAGGCCTGGCTTACTTCATTTAGTATAATTTTTTCCAAGCCTTTCCATTTCCTAACAAATGGGACAATGTCATTTTTCTGATGGAGGCATAGAATTCCATTGTATGTGTGAGCACACACACACACACACACACACACACACACATACACACATCACATCACATTTTCTTGATGCTAGGGTGAATTTTAAGCCTCATCTTCTGAGGTACTTGCTCAGAGTCTATTCAGTGTTGTTAAAATCCATGTTTATCCTCCACAGGTCAAATATAAAGGAGAGATTAAGCAGGCAACTTCCATTTCTGATCCTCCAGAGTTGAAGAGAGTGAGAGAAAACCAGAAGAATATCAGCAATGTGAGATCATCTTGGCACCTTCCTCTTTTGCTATAATATCCTGTTAAAGGGCAGATGAAGGGAATGTGTTTCCAAGTGTTCCTGTTTGAGTTGATATTCTGCTCTCAGTTGACTAGCATTGATTTGAGAGATTTCCGGGTTTGAGGAGTTGCAGGGTTCCCAGTACTACACCATGACAACGACAATTGCCATCCAACATTGATGGCTGTGCTTCCTCAGTTGAGATAGACAGAGCTTTTCCTTATGGTCCTGCAATTGAACTGTCTCCTGCCAGCCTCCTCAGCCCCCTCTCCCATTCTCAGTCATTCTTACTGTACTTTTGAGCAGTGTCTGATGAACACTTCGTGGTTGTATAGGTCACGTGAAACAGGCCAATGTAGAAAGGGCATTTGATCCAAGTCTGACTTTTTTTTTTAAATTTAGATACCAACTTGTGATTTGCTGTTTCCCTTTTGTTATGTAATTCACAAATGGCAGTTCACTGAAAAAATCATTTTTAAAGTCATTAACATATATATTGGGAAGAAGAAACTTGTAAATCTATTACATTCAAAGATATCTTGTATTCCTCAATCCCTTAAAGTCAATTGACCAGTTTATGAAGCAAAGGCAGATTATCATTTGGTACTTATACCTAGTTAGTATTTTGCAGAAGTAGATTTTCACTTTTTTTCTGATAGTCACTCTTAGCTCTGCCATACTAAGAAAAGAACATGGTGGTTGAGAAGGAAGAATGGAGCAATGGGATGTTTACCAATCTTTATAGATGACCATAGTCACCTATTTAAATGCATCCTTACAAAGTTCAGTCTCAGAAGCCACAACTATGCAGTACCATTCTATGTGGGCAAGAGGGCTGGTAAGCAATATGAAAATACTGCTTTTCATGTTCCTTAGCAAGTAAAGATTTACTGCTCATTTACTAGTGATATGCTCATATGTGCAAGAATGTCCACAGTGATTCAAATGGCAAATGCACACTGCTTTGGAATAAAATAAAATCCCAGTGTCTTAAGATGCAAGCATTTAAGTATGGTAATTAGACTACAGATAGTTGCTTTTCCTCCACTACTTCCTCTTTCTCCTCCTCCTTCTCTTGCTCCTCCTCTTCTTTCTCCTCCCTGTCCATCTATAGTTTCCCTTCCTTGGCTAACTCTAAAAATGAATACCATGGGACTCTGCTTTAATTGACTTAGATTCACACTAGTCTTTTGTTCCCCGGAATGACAGGTTTATTATAAAGGTCAGCTGGGAAGAGCTACAGCATTAAGTGTAACTCCTGAGATGGAAAGAGTAAAGAAGAATCAAGAAAATATTAGCTCGGCAAGTGGTCTTTGTTTATTTTGGAACATCACAAAGGTGTCTTTTATAAGTTATCTATAGTTCTGTTTTTTATTCCCTGTGAAATTTCTGATAAATGCATGTGTTTTTCAGATGACTTCCATAAGTTGCCACTGTATAAATTTACATTACTCTGCAGCCCCTCTTTGGTATTTCCAGATGCAAATGACAGTTGCATTTAAAGTGTATTTAAACAATGATGCATGTTACTATAGCCAATATCTTTGAAAATGCCAAAGTCTTTGATGTGTAAGTTGAATAGTTGTCATTTTACTGATGTATTTATTTCACTGAAACTTGGCTCATCAAATGCTTTCTGGAAAAAAAATATATAGAAAAGGAGTCATTACTTCAAAGTAAGGATTTAGAGGAAAAAAATCTTTAAATGTATTTAAATGCAGAATTCAGTTACTCAGGAGAGTGACTGGTGGGACATATGAATGTCTTGTTGGGGTGCATTCCCTCAGTGGATGTCAGGCCTTCATTTCTGCATTGCATAACTATCCCCATGTTTGCAGTAAGAGGAGTCCTGACCTCACAGTAAGCTTTGGGAGTGTCAGTGTTCTGCTGGTCAGCCTGTCCAGAGAGACCCTCTCTTAGCACATCTTGAAAAGCTCTGTGAGCCTAGAGCCCAGCATTTAGGCTTCAAAAGCTCCATCTGTGTAAAGGCATTTTTTGTCCAGAGATACCATATGTGTTTAACATAAATTACCTTTAAACTGTGACTGCTTAGAGGCAAAATTGGATTTATTTGTCATGGTTTCTTATTCTCCAAGGAGGCAAAACTAAAGGGAAGTAGGGGGAAATTTGCTGTGCATTCTTCAATATTGCAGAAAAAGGGGGGAAATTTAGATGCAGGCACTAAGTTTGGGTTCTATACTTTTAGATTTCCCTATTTAATTTAAATATGATAGCTAGTTTTATATTCCTAGTGACTAGTGGTCACAAAGTGTTTTAAATAGGGAGATTTAATCTTTTTTTTACAATAGCATTTGAGAAAGCATAATTGGATTGATATTCTAGAAGAAAATGCAATTCACTGAAAAAAATTACCTGGGAAATAATTTCAAATATGTTGCATGTATTTCTTTCCTAGCTTAGAGCAGCCATGCATTTAAAAAAAATTCAAATTGGCCTGTTATGAGGAATTCTACTATTTATTTTTCAGGTAAAATATACCCAAGACCATAAACAGATGAAAGGTAGACCAAGTCTGATTTTAGATACACCTGGTTTGAGACATGCTAAAGAAGCACAAAATCATATTTCAATGGTAGGATACAAGCAGACCGCTCTTTCTGTGACTAAAACATGCTAAGGAACGACACAAGAGTGTATGGATGGTGTTTAGTCACTGCTAATCTGGATGACTAACAAAGCATGGAAACTTGGATGCGATCTCTTTTGAGGGGAGGGGATTTATAATGTAATTAATGAAAATATTTGGTCTAATAAAGTAATTTTCCCAGTGACTTTTTTGTGTGTTTTTATTCTTAACTTAACTACTATAAATGTATTTTGTGAATGACATTTTCCAGGACTTCTTTCCAATTAATTTTAAGGCAGACTTTGGTGTATTTGCATGTCATAAAGAATATGAATGAGTATGTTTTTACGATCAGCTTTACTTTGAAGTGTTGAATTTAATGGCTTGTAGTAAAATTTACAGAGTGGTATAGCTATCTTGCAATTTCAGAACATGACAACAGTATATATTTTTGAAATTCCTATAAGATTTTGTAATTATATACAAAAACTGTAAACATCATCGTCTAACTCTCTTAATCTTACATGATACTCTTTTCTTGAAGAATATATATATATATATAGCTTATCACTTGATTACACATTGAAAGTTAAATGTCAATTTGCAGGTCAATTAATATATATTAGGAGGTATCCAGGAATTCAAAATATTTATTTTTACCGATCCTTAAAAGATACATTACCAACTATAATGTTTAAAAATGTGATGAGAACACCAGTCCTTGATTTCTGATGTTGGATTAAGTGGAAAAAATACATGTATGTAGAAAATACTGTAGATGCAACTGACACAGCGACAAATTTGTAACAGGTGACAGACATGTCCATTTGAGTTCATGTAGTTTTCTCCCCCTTTTTCAGGTAAAATATCATGAAGACTTTGAGAAGACGAAGGGGAGGGGCTTCACTCCCATTGTGGATGATCCTGTGACAGAGCGGGTGAGGAAGAACACACAGGTCATCAGCGATGCGGCCTATAAAGGTGTCCAGCCTCACGTCGTGGAGATGGACAGGAGACCCGGAATCATTGTGGGTAAGCAGAGCATCTACCTCGGCAGACGCAGGCCATCACGCACTTAGCACGTGCTTTATCTTCAGCATGTGCCTTCTTGTTCATCTGACTCTTCCCTAGCTCCATGTTTGATATGGTAAGCAGTTCGAAATGAAGTACAGGGTGGGCTTTTAGTTAGCAAATGCTTTCTGTTCTTGGGAATTCCTCTGTCTCTACACTCCCTTTTTGGTCTGCAGAATGTTTACTCTGGTTAAATGCAGGAACCACTCACTCATGGAAAATCAGGAATGGTAAAGCAACTGTTTTACATTCTTTTATTTGTGTGCTTGGTCAACATGTTGTACAGTCGACATGGGAGGCAGAAGAAGCATAGGACACGTAGGTCCTTTTAGCTCAGACCCATGGACCAGACAGATTCTAATGGTATTGTGTAATATGGATCTTCTGTAGTTCTTAAATGCTATTTCTGAAAGGGGAGAGGTGAAAAATATCCAAAAGCCCAACAAGTTAGAGACCTTCTGTTCTTGAGGCCTGATCATTGCAGTTAGTCAAGGAAAATAGGCAAGAAAATTATTGAACATAGCTTGAAATATCAGCCGGAATACTAGCAAAGTATTAAGCAGGGCTGGAAAGGAAAAATCAATGATTTTTAAAATGTATTTCAATTGTTCACTAACTCTTGTCTCCTTCAGAGCATTCAGTCTCTGAATTTTTGTAGCTACTCTAACTGTGGAACTGAAAGACTATTTTGGCTAACTGTAGCATACAGTTCCCAGTAATGTCAGTGTTACATTTTCTTCACCTTTAAGAGAAAGAGTTTGTCTTTTGGAATAATACTAGTAAAAGGCCATTTAGAGGAAAGCTAGGAGGGGAAGTATAAGTATGTTAGGGTCATATCTTAACACAAAACACTCACACCAGAGCATCAAGAGACTAGGATGACTACCAAAGTGACTCTAGTAGAGGTTCCTAAAGACACATTCCAAGTATATTTACAGACAGCTGATGGCTTTACTGAACTCGACTTGATTACTCAAAGGATCACATTAAGTTGGATGGGTGAATCATGAAGTCTTCATTCAATGTAACACAGAAATTGATAGCTTCGTTCCTTCGTGCCAGTATCTCATAAGGGATCATACAGGGATCCAAGTCATCTCCGTAGGCCTAGTGCTTACCCCAGGGTCCTACGAAGATCAGGGACCAGGAACTATAGTGAGATGATTGTGAACAGACCATGAAGCTACCTACAAACTCTCAGATTGGGTATTTATAACCTGTAAGATAGAAATTGTTACATCTTATATATTTCCTTTGAACTACTTATTTAGTAATTCAGTAGTCAGTCTATCTCTTCTTCTTGGGGCAATCTGTTTTCATCAGAAACTTACCAATGAAGGTAAAAATTGAAGTAAATTCACCAAACATTAACTTTCCAATAAACCAACCTCAGTATGGAAATACAAGTTTGTAGAATTTTCTGAGTCACACAGTCTGAGAAAGTTTAGGGGGCTTCTATTTTCATTGCAGGTTCTGCTACTTACTAGTCAAGTGTCCTCATTTACAAAACAGGCATAATAATAGTATCTAGGAATAATGCTTGACATAAAGTAAACATGCAAAGCTGTCAAGAAAGTCTCCAGTTTCCATTTGCCAATTGGTTACTTCTACTGTGGTCTTATTTCTGTCATATATCCATAACTAAGTTCTTATTTTCCAGTTGTATAGCACGACTTAGCTCATTTTATGTCCTGATACCCATCAGTTGGTCAACCAATGAACTCAGAAATGATTAAAAGTGAATTTTATTTCTAATTAAGATAGAAGGATACATTGGCTTGCTAAAGTTGACACTATATTTCTATTAGTGTGACAAAATACTTGAGAAATTCATTTAAAGGAGTGGGATGTTTGGCTCACAGTTTTAGAGGTTTCAGTCCATGGTCACTTGGCCCCTGTGACTTTGAGCCTGTGTAACACAGTATGTCATTAGAGCAGGAATATGTAGTGGCTGCTGGAAAGTGAAGACAGAGGAAGGGACTAGGTGGCAGTATTTCCTGCAGAAAAGTACAACCATAATGTTCTAACTTTCCCCTATTAGGCTCCATCTTCTACTGATCTAACTTCCTCCTACTAGGCCCCGCCTTCTACTGATCTAACTTCCTCCTACTAGGCCCCGCCTTCTACTGATCTAACTTCCTCCTACTAGGACCCACCTTATAATGATCTAAATTCTCTTACTAGGACCCACCTTCTACTGATCTAACTTCCTCCTACTAGGCCTTGCCTTCTAACTGAGATAAGAAACTTCTCCTACACAACTTCTCATCCCCCATGGTTTCCAAACAATGCCTTGTTCAGAACACTTACTGACAAATCTGTCTTGAATGGCTTCCTGAGCTTTCAGAATGAAAACTGGACTTCTCACAGGCTTACATTTCCAGTACTCATTTCTGTTACCAGGGGGAGGAACTTTTTGTTTAATTTTAGGAAAAACATCTCAGTTGTTTCCAATGCTATCCATGTGTCCTTAATTGGGAACTTTAATCAAACACTGGCTATTTCTTGGATGTAGGACATGAGTGATTAGAGTTTTGGGGCTGCAGGTAGGGACCTCTCATACTTTGGACTTGCAGGAAGAGTCACAGATGTTGAACAAGGCTCAACATAGCCTGCCAAGGAAGAAACTAGGCAACAACTTAAATTTGGTGATCAACTCCTTTTAATATGCACACATGCAAGTGACTCTCTTATTGTTCTCTGACTTCTGTAGCACAGTTGTATTATGTGCCTTTTGCTTGTCTTTCTTTGGTGCTGGTTTGAAAAAAATTCCTTCTTGATCTGTTGATTTCTTCCTTTTGGTGAAAGATCTCAAAGTCTGGCGCACTGATCCTGGTTCCATCTTCGACATTGATCCCCTGGAAGACAATATTCAGTCTAGAAGTCTACATATGCTCTCTGGTATTACTCATGTGTTGAGTTCCTCTTCATGTATGTGGTTTTTCCTCCTGAAAATGAAGCTGCTATGAACTGCACAGGCTCATTATAGCAATGGTTCCTTGTAGATTTTAAAGTTGAGAGTAATCCAAAAATAAATTCATTGCTACATAAAGGTACCATTAGTTATTCATGAAAATAAAACTTGCACTAGAGCTTTTTAATAAACCCTAGATTAGTTTCTCCTAGATTCATTTAAGATGGTGTCTCAAGCTTACTTACCATAACTTTTTGTAGGTGAATATGGTTTTATATTCCTTCTGAGTTTATAAATACAGTTATTTGGATTGGATAAAACTGATGGAACATAAAAAATTTGTTTCATGAAATATAACAGTATTTTAAAGATAGATTCAACAAATTACAACTAGGACATTATAAAGGTTTTCTATATAGCATCATAAATATCCTACAATTAAACTGCTAAGTATTTAAAATTTATCTCTGAGTTTCTATATAATGTACAATGAATAGTTTTCCATAAGGAGCTTATTTGACTTTTAACTTAGATTGCACATATATAATTAAATCAGAAAAAAGAAAACAATGGTTTTGTATAGTGATAACATGATTTGACATTTCAGACTTTCAAACTGTGTTTAGAAAATGTGGTCTGAAAAGCTTTGATAGCTAGGCAGTTATTTTAAATAGCATAAAGGCTGTAAATATATCATTAAATTCTATAACTGTTGATTAACATAATTTTGAGTCCCCAATGAAAACTAGAGATTCGAATACTTCTGTAGTTAATTTGATCCATGTAGTTAGCCCACCATATCATTTAACTTTCTAAAAACAAAGGCAATGAATACTATATACCTCAGGATATTTGAAAGCCAATATTTATCAGCAGATGCTGTGTCTGAAAGAAACGTATTCATTTTCCCAGGGTTTTCTTAGTTTGTGTTTATCTCCTAAATCCATGTTCTTATTAAAATTCAGATTTTAAATGTTTGTAAATAAGCTTCAAATTCTTTAGATAGTGAACAGTGCATGGTAAGGTTTGGGAAGAATTGAATAGGACCGTGTAATAGCTGAAATTTGGGATTATTATAAATAAGGAATTGTTTCCCTTCCCTGTAAAACTTTTAAGTGATTTTCCTGTTTTTCAAATCACGTATTCATGTGTCTGGGTATTTCTCCTCAATAGAAAAGGCAAGTCAATATAGGAGACATCGCTCTCGATCTCATTCCAGCAGTACTTTTGGTACAGGTCTGGGAGATGACAAGTCAGAAATCTCTGAGCTCTACCCTAGCTTTTCTTGCTGCAGTGAAGTAACAAGACCATCTGATGAAGGAGGTACACACAACAGACACTTATGTCACTAGAGTGTTCCTAATGTATGTTGCACCTTTGCACAAACATTTAATTGGAGACATGATATTTAGTTTAGAAAGCTGTCTTTTACTTAAACCACTAATTTGCATTTGCATGTTATCTCCTGTGTGTGTGCACGTGTGTGTACGTGTGCGTATGTGTTTCTTCACTGTTATCACTGCAAATGCATCTATAAGGACAGAATTGATCTTGGGATTTGTAATGTGAGTGTTTCACAGGAGTGGTACGTGATGAATCTGTATAGTCTCAGTAGAGTTTAGCATAATTTGTATCTGATTTCCATTAAGAGAGAAAAAAATCAATCTATCATAATCTTTGAGTGACTGAGAGGCCATTATGTATGTGTGGGCTTAAATATCAATATAAATGCATAGAATGAGTTAGATCTTACCAAAAAGAAATCAGTAATAAAATTTGGGATATGAGTTGTTTTTTTCCCCCAAATGGGAAATACTAGTCAGTGTTAATCTTTTTGCTCTACTTTATATACCCACCTTTTCCTTTCCTACACTGAAGCTGGTGGATTGGAGATACAACTTCCAGTGGATTTCTTGGAGGTGCTAAACTGCTGAAAAAGCTGTTATTAAAGGATGGGGCAAATATTAGCCCTCTCTGTGGAAGCTGGGTGTTGATGCAGTGAGAAAGATGAGGGGACTGAAGTCTGTAAGACCAAAAAGAATACTCAGGTATATCTAGGAAAGCTCTCCTGTAGTGCTTGGTTGTCTCAAACCACAGATATGGCCTTGGTGGTCAGGACATTGAGCAGAGGAAGAGACACTAGAGTTGAGTAGCAACACTTTACGGCTCTAACTCAGCATCAATGACAAGAAGGGTATAGATTATAAGAAAAACTATCTTAAGGTGGTTTCTATTTCTTAAGCTAAAGATCATGCATTCAAATGAACTCTTTCTCCTATCTGTGAGAAAGTTCTGGAAGTGACTTTGGAATTAAGTGGTGGGCAGCTAGGTAGCCATATTGTTGAGGTCTTTCTTATAAAATAGAGGATATTCTGACTGTTAGGATAAACAATCAGTTCGTTTCCTCCAGGCAAAAGTAGAATGCTTTCTTCATTCACATTTGGTTTTCATGAACATGAATACATAAGCCTTCTCCAGCTTTGACTTTTTATCATCGTTTTAATCCATTAGATTGTCTCATCTTGCTTTGATTGCTTGATATTTTTATTCTCTTATGCGATTATTTCAGGCTTTCTTTACTTTCCAGCCTATTCACCAGTGGATTGGGCTATCAAAGGGTTTTCATTGTTACATCTCTACTGTGTTACTTTGATTCAATTACAGAGACTTTTGTTTAAACTTTAACCAGTTGTGTTTTTGATTCTTGAATAGTATTGTTTGAAATGATCTTTATTGCCTCCCAGTATTACATTAGTTCAACTTAATTTTCATGTGACACTCAGTTTCCTTGATGGAAATAATCCTGATACTTTCTGCTGATTTCCCTCGGAGGTTTGCTTTCATCTTGGGGTTTGTTTTTAGTTCACTCGCTATGATATGGTCTGTCTCCTGTAATGCTTTGCATGTCTCTGGCCTCCCTTAACTTGCTGTTAGGGGTGGTGAGTGTCTCTGTGTGCTTGCAATTGCTGCATTTGCAGTCTCAGCTAGCGTTTTTACCCTCCTCAGGTTGAACTTGTGTTCAGTTTGCCTCCAGGTGTTTTATGTGTTTCTATTTTCCTCTGGAGCATGAAAGGGAGGGTGAGGGGAATGAAAAACAGATGCACTTTTCAAAATAGACATTTTCAGTTTTTCAACCTTGTGAACTTTCCCCATTTTGTGGGGAAAGAATCCTATTGGAATGACCTTGGTCCTGCCTTCACTGACTGAAAACAAGTTTCTGAATTCCCCAGCGTTTAACCTGGCCTTGCTGTGCTGTGCTCTGTTCCATGGCATTTGTCTTCCAAAGAGATTAGGTTGGAAGAGAAACTTCTGTATACCCTGGAACTCTTGGCCTGTTGTCCACAGGGTGTACCAATTAGGTAGCCATTTGGTATTCAATGGTACCTGTAACTGCATCTGTTCAGTTGCCAGATATCTAATCTCTCCCCTATGTGTGGGATGCTGTGAAAAGGCATGAATAAAAAACAGGTAGTTCTTCAAAGAACTCATCAAATTCTGGTGCATGAATCAGATGCATAAAATCATTGTGCTCAGAATGGCATTGTGATGGAATATTGCTTCAGGTTATAGAGTTAGCCTAGCCAAGAAATGGATAAGGAATGTTTCAGGCTGAAGAATGGCAGAGGCATGCATAGCACATTGGTGTAGTTTGATGCCTTTTGGGCCTAGCCTCAGGGCGTTGTGGGTCTCAAAGATGGGTTTCTGAAGAACCTAAGAGCCAGAGTATGGGCGGCACTGAGCCCCTCTGCAGACACAAGGGTCAGCTGAATGTAACCTCAGCTTGCTTTCCTGAGTCTTTATGCTTCAGGAGATTTACTATTGTTTAGATCTAGAGATAAGTGGGCCTCTTCCTTGAAGGCCTAATCTACTCTGGGAGCTTTTCTAAAAATTCATTCTGCAGTAGAAGAGTTAGATTCTGCCAAGAGATTTGATTCCTCAGGCCTTAAGAAAACAGGAGGCCTTCTTAACAGTCTTTTAGAGGGTCTGGTGATATAAAATAACATGGTGGATTTTACTGTGTACAGTATGATCTCTGTGATTATCAATGTTGGTCATTTATGTAAAAGAACAGAAACATCCAAACCAATGCACCTTGCTACTTTTAACAATGGCCAGATGCCAGACAAAGCATCTGACTGCAGGATGATTAGCAAGCATCTCACCCTCATGTCTGAAACCAGAATCTTTTTTCCTGTTTCTCTGCCACCCTGACACCCTACTTGATCTTGTCTTAGTGTTGGCCATTTTAGCTAATGCTTATTTACCCTATTACTTGAGCAAAACCTTGAAATCAAATCCTCTCTTCCTTCTCATGCTACACGTAGAATCCATCTGTAAGACTGATGGTTGTCTCTGTCTTAAAAATGTACAGCTCCACATTTTCCACACCCAGCTTCTTTTCACCTTTGCCTCTGTCCCCCGAGAGCATCACCATCCTGTCTCATTGACATGGTAGAGATCAGGTCCTGGGCTGTCTGGCATCACCCTACTGCACAGACTCCCCATGAACATTTCTGTTTTCCTGTAAGTACTTCTTCCCTCAGGGTTTTGGTTAGCCTACTTATACTTTGCATCTATCTGTAGGAGTAGGAAGACAGAAAAGTCAAAGGGCCCAGCAGGCTTCTGAAATCCCACCTTACATATCATGGCTTCTTTATCACCATGTTCAGGAGCCACAGAGACTGAATAGGGAGAGCTCAGTCAGCATGTGAATAGGGCAGGAAAGGGAGACAACACAAGAAGAGTCCCTCACAAGCTAGCTTGGGGCAAAGATCTTTGGGCTAGGTCCTAAATCCTCAGGACAACAGCCATCATTGAATGACAAATTAACCAGTCAAACAAAAAGAGAATATTACCCACAGGCATAGTGTGATTAAAGAAAAAAACATGCATTTGTTTTGAAAGTGATAGATATGTGTTCACCAGGAGTATCTGCAAATCTCTTTTAATCCAAATACTACCCACCAAGTCAAAGACTTTGCCTAGTGTTGGCATTCATTTTTCAGTTCATTTCTTCTTCCCACTGAAGTTTTAGGCTTTCTGACTTACACATGGCCACCTGCCCCTGCTTCAGGATTATTGGTTGTTGTTTTTTTAAATCATGAGTATAGTTTTAAAATGAAAAAAGGCACAGCAGCTTTCCAGAAAATTCACTCCTGGAGAAGAAAACCCTAATTTAGTGTTGGTGGAAATGTAGGTGGTGGTAGCCCTGATGGGGAGCAGTATGAAGCTCCGTTGCTAAGCCTTGCAATCCAGCAGCTGTCTTCGAAATGCCCACCCAAAGGATGTGAAATAATCACCTCCTGAAACTGTCTGCATTCCCATGCGCCATGCAACATTGTTCACAGTAGCTAAGATATGGAAACAAGGGAAATACCAGTTGGCAAATAAATACAGAAAAGGAGAAATAAACCAGAGAATATTATCCAGCTTTAAAAAGGGAGATCTTGCCATTTGCCACAACACTGATGGATGTGAAGGGCAGTGTGATGAGTGAAATAAACCAGACACAGACAAAAACATGGCAACATTTATCTTATATGTATTTTTTTAAAAAATTAATCATGGGGCTTGAACTTGGAGCCTGGATGTTGTCCTTGAGCTCTTTTGCTCAAGGCTAGTGCGCTAGTGCTTTGAGCCACAGAGCCATTTCCAGTTTTCTGGTGGGTAATTAGAGATAAGAGTCTCATGGACTTTGCTGCCTGGGCTGGCTTTGAACCACAATCCTCACTTCTTAGCCTCCTGTGTGGATAGGATTATGGACATGAGCCACCAGCACCCTGCCTATAAAAAATATTTTTCAAAGAGATCAAATTCTCAGAGATGGAGAATAAAGCTGCAGTTTCCAGGGATAGGAAGAGAGTGGAAGTTATTCAGAATGAACAAATCTAGAGAACTAGTGTACAACACGAAGACTCTAGTTAATAGAATTGTTAATAAGTAGTCATACTCTATTTATGCTCTTATACATACACAAGTGTGGGATGACAGATATGTTACTCTGCATCTTTCTTGCAATCATTTTTCTATCTCTATATATCCTCTAACATCATGTTTTAAACCTTAAATACACACAAGAATTAGTTTTTTTCTTTTTTATTATATATTTTTTCTTTTTATTATTATCCTAAAGTAGTTGCCTGAAAGAGTTACCGTTTAATAAACCAGTTTATGAATCCATCTTAATCACTGTCACCCCTTTCTACATTCTCACCCATCCCTCCCTCCCCTTACTCTGAATTTTGTAGGATTCTTACATTGCATTTTCTCCTCTTCTCTTCATTCATCTACTCCTCCTCTCATCTTGATCCCACTCACCCTTTTTTGAGTACCTGATTCCCGGTGGTTTATTTTGCTGAAATTTGATTTTGACTTTCTAAGGAATTAAAATATTTGAGTTCTCCCTTGAATCTACCATATTTCAGTTAGCACATTTGTATAACTTGCATATTACCCAATACTGACTTACAAGCGCAATGTAGCTTCCACATATAAGAGAAAACACACATCCCTTGTTTCTCTGGGCCTGGCTTACTTCATTTAACATAATTTTTTCCAGATATTTCCATTTCTTTGCAAATGGTACACTATCATTCTAATGAATAAGTAAAATTCATTTGTATGTGTGCATATATATATATACATACACACACACACATATAATATCACATTTTCTTGACCCATTCATCCATTGAGGGGCATTTGGACTGAAAACCAAACATACTTCAGATTTAGAGCTGTCTGTTTTCATGTAAAGTAAACATTGTGAGCTTTTCTACTTTAGGCGGTACTTTATTTTTATAATTGCTGATTAGTAACTTCAACCTCATCCCTCTTCTCAAATCCAATTTATTCCTAATCTGACTTTTCTAAAGAAAATGCTTTCAAGTACCAAGTCTCAATTGTGTATGTGAATTATTTCAAGATTGTCATTGACAAGTTTGTTAACTATCAAAAAAAGTGGTGTTAATGGTCAACAGGAAAATGAATTACAATTCCTTTATAATGTGAAATCCAGTTAGCAGGCTATCACACGAGTATATTTAACCATCTGTCTGGCACATGCAGTCTACAAAAAGCACATGTTATAAATTGTGTGAAAATTTGAGTTCTATTGTTACCCAAGAAAAAGTGTCAGGTTTGTGATTGAATTTGAACTCTTTAGAGGAACTCATATTTCTCATTCTCAGTAGGAATGGAATGAAAGAAACATCTTTAGCTTTCTCTTCTGAGTGTTAAGTTGGATACAGGATCAAATACTAATGAATAGCATTTGTCCCTGGAAGCACATGTGTCTTTCATTGATATGCCAATATCGAATCAAAGCGTCCTGGATGCCTATGAAGAAGAAACATCTGACACTTAAAGTAGCAAACAATAAAACATTTAAAGTGTATTTCCTGAGAGGCTGACAGGATTGGGAGAAACAGGTTTGAGTGCCAGAAAGGATATAAATGTGGCCATAGCATATGTGTACAGTGAGAAGACTTTTGGGGAAAAGCTTTATAAAATGCAAAGTGGCATGCATGTAAAGAGATTCTCTCAGTTTTCATCTTCTTGCCATGAAAATGGATACAGGAGCATTGAGTTTTATGCATCGAAATTTATGCCCAGGCTTGGGTGGCTAACTGGATGTATATGTTTACATATCTATGAGACTTTAAAGGGGGATCATATTACCTCTGCAGTGACAAATTTCCCTACTTTTCTCCCACTTTCCATTTCAACATGGTGCCCATTGTCCTCTTAGGCTTCCATGCCTCAGGATTAGTGAGTCATGGGATTTGGAGCCTGGCATTATAGGACCTCTAAAATTTCCATAGTTGGAAATGATACCCTACCAGAAGTGGAAGTATTTTATTGCGTTTTAGTGTTTTTGTTTGGCCCTCATCTCAGTTTATCTGGGTTCTTTTCTTCTTGCCTTAGGGCCATGTTTCCCATTCTTTGTTCTCTACTTTAATCCCTGGTCTGCTCACAGTACATTTTCCAGACCTTCTAGTCCTTGCTGGTTCTTGATTGGTACCATACACTATCTGTTGGGCCCAAGTGTACTATTTGGCTGTCTGTCTTGCTTTTCCCTAGTTCCTATCTGCATATCCTTAAAAATTATACACATTTGATCATAATGGCTAGTTTCTGTGACTGTCCCTATCTGACAGTGACTCTTCATACCCTTGTGTTTTTTCTAGTCCTAGCCCAACTAACAGGGACTTCATTGGATGCAGATGGTCAATTACACATTAATTTTCTCATACTTTTCCACTTTTACTTCATGTCAGGGACATGAACATTGAGCTGTGTTTCCATGTGGTGTTTCCTGTGGCCTGTTATTAAGGGTATCCAGTATAAAACTGTATTTGGGGGGGCTGGGAAAGTGGCTCAATGGTAGAGTGCTTGCCTTGGATGCATGAGGCCCTGGGTTCGATTCCTCAGCACCACATAAGCAGAAAAAGCTGGAAGTGGCGCTGTGGCTCAAGTGGTAGAGCACTATCCTTGAGCTGAAGAGCTGAGGGACAGTGCCTAGGCCCAGAGTTCAGGCAAAAAAAAACAAACAAACAAAAAACACTGTATTTGGGAATTCATGGATTGCATTAGTTCCTAAGAGTCTGTATTTTAATCCAAAAGTTCAAGAAAAAAATCAAGGATGTAGTCCAGGCCTTATTCTTTTTAAAATGCATTATACACACATTGTCATGTGCCGGTGGCTCCTGCCTGTAATCCTAGCTACTCAGAAAACTGAGATCTGAGGATCCCAGTTCAAAGCCAAGCCAAGTAGGAAAGTCAGTGAAACTCTTATCTCCAGTTAACCACCCCAACGTCACAAGTAGAGCTGTGGCACAAGTGGTTTGTTCCAGCCTTGAATGTAAAAGCTAAGAGACATTACCCAGGCCCTGACAATACATCCCATGCATTGTCCAGTATTTATAGACTATTTTCTGTAATAGCATAATAAGAATTTCTTTCATCCTGCTGGAATAACAGGTCTTCATAGAAAAGATCGATTCATCTAACATTGCAGTAGTATTCACTAAGGAAATTGGGGTTTGTTATAGGCTGGGGCTTTAGTCATGGTATAATTTGAGTCTGCAAGTTCCTCGTAGTGACTTGGGTTACACAGTGAAAATAGCATATTTGTATACCTATCATGCTTACATTCTCCATTGCTTTAATCTTATAAAACTTCCCCTCGCCCCCGCCACATAGTTCTTTTTAGGAAACTATATATCCATATGGTGCATTATTTCTTTTCTTTTTTGTTCTGTTTTTGGGGGTAGTGCACCCACACAGATGTACACCCTCTGGACTTGCTGCAACAAGAACATCATGATAGACTGTAATTCTGGGAAGGAATTCATTTCTCTTCTGCAGTCATGATCCTGCTTATGTTGGTGGTTTGAATTTTTCTAGTCACAAATCAAGGACTCCTATTCTGTCTTAGATAACTGAAATGAGAAAAGAAAGCTTGAGAAGTCAGAAACATTGTGAGTTGAAATTCAGATCCTGAATCTAGGAGCCAATTGGTTATATTACTTTCAAACAGAGCAGTGGGATTTCTTACATTAGAAGATAACCTATTATACTTAAACCATACTATGCTGAGATCAGTTCTGTCAGAGAATATTCACAGAGTTATTTTTTTTCCTAGAGAAAGCCCACTTAGCATTGGAATCAAAATGTACTGCTTTTCTGCACTCGTGGAACTAGTCAAATTTCACCGGCAAAGTCATTCAAATTAGAGCTAAGATATCTTAATAATATTGAGGAATATTTTGGAGATTTATGATAACATTCTAGAAGTACTTAAGCAAAAAGTGAGATTCTATATCAAAAACAACCAGAGAATACAGAGATGGAGGTATGAATACCTGCTTAGTAAGCATGAGATCCTACTTATTACGTAATAGTGCATAAATGAAATATTAAATGTGATGTGTGTGTCTCTGTAATTTAGAAAGTACAAGGACTGTATACATTCTTTTGCAATTGACAAATTATAATCTTGAAATATCCAATTTAGTTAATTTTCACTTTAAGCAATTTTATCAACTTGATTATTTAAAAGTTGGGAAAAAATGATTAGATCCTCTCCTAGATTTGCTTGCATTTGCAGCTAAATTCTTAATACTAAATTCTCACTACATCTTTGGTAACAGTGTTTTCATACCTCCTTGTTTTCATGCCCATTCAGAAGAAGGATGATTCTCAGGTAGTTCTGGACAAAGTGATCTTAAAGATTGTTAGGTGTCATCATTATGGGGGGTTCAAGTCACTCTAGGGGATGCCCCATTGAACATAGCCTGGAAGTTATGCACACAGGATACTGATCATTGCCCAACATAAAATACCGTGGTATTTGCAATGGGGAGAGGAAACAAGGCTCTCCTTCCCTGTCTTTCTTCCTTCCCCTTTTCTTTATCCTTCCCTCCATCTTGCCAGAGACTTGGAAGACTCCAAAAGGATTCACATCCATCTAAAAGCCCAGAGTGGTACCACTTTATATGGTTTGAGTTTGCTTTTCCCAAAGTTCATTCCTTCCAGCGATGTTCTGGCACATTTTATCAACTATTCACACACATAATTCTTGTTGCATTTATCCCTTGAGGCTGCCCACCTATCTCTAAATCAAGGTCAACAGAGTACCCAATGCCTGTATAACAAGGCATCTCCTCCAGCAATTAAACACCTTTCCTTTTGCTTTTCTCTTCATGTCACTTCTGTCTGCCTCTAGGAGGGGACCTGCTTGTCAGTCTTTTAATGAGGACCTCATCAGTCCTGGAAGCTTCTGTGCACTCCAGATTGCAGTGCCTTTACACTTCTGGAATCCATAGTGGCTAAGTGGAAATTGATCTTACACTATCTTCTCATTTCTCCCACAATTATTTTGGTTTAGTGTAGTCAAGAGTTTGGGCAATGGACTCAGATTGTTGGCACTAAATCCTGGCTCCCACCTTGCTGTGATAATTTGACTGAATTACTTTATGTCACTGATCTGCATATTCTCTCTGTGAAGTGAAGATTATGGTGAAAATTACATTCACTAAATCAAGTGATGTGTTTAATAAGGGCCAGACACATTGAGTAGGGGAACTGGATGCCCCCAATTGCCTGAGATTAAGGTGTTCTTGGGAAATCAGACCTTTAGCACTGAAATTAGGCAAGGCGATGTCAAGCTAAGTTGGTACTTCTACATGTAAGCATTTAATTTGTATTATGTAGCTTCTCTTGGGTGCATATCTTCTATATTCTCAGCAGCAGAGTCTTATGGCACAGCTTTGCTCCCTTAGCATTCACAGGGGTACATACCTGGTGCTTAATTAGTTTTACATGTATTACATTTTCTTAAAAGAGACTGCAGAAAGGCTAAATCAAAGGTCAACAAAAACACCAGGAAATGAGTATTTGAAAGGGGTGAGATGGGGTCAAGGGGAGGTGGGTAGATGAAGAGAAGACAAGAGAAGAAAGGGATGAAAACACAGTTGAAAATTCAATGCATATCCTACAAAATTAGGAAAAGTGAGGGAAGGGGAGAGTTGGGAGGGAGGGGTGAGAATGTTTGAAGGTGTGACATGGACCAAGACCCACTGTGTTCATAAACTGCTTTGTTGAATGACAACTCCTTTGTACAACTACTTAAAGATAAAAGTAATTGAAAGAAGAGACTGCAGGGTCGTACAACACTGATATTAATGTACCTAGTGTCAAAGAAATGTTCACTGAATGATTAAAGTGATAATTTTCAGGTATGTTTTATTTAGTGCCAGTCCTGAGGCTTGAACTTAGGGCCTGGGCTCTATCCTGAGCTTGTTTTTCTCAAGGTTATCACTCTACCACTTGAGCCATTATGCCACTTCCAGCTTTTTCTGGAAAGTCTCACAGTCTTTCCTGCCCACGCTGGCTTTGAACCACGATCCTCTGATCTCAGCCTCTTGAGTAGCTAGGATTACAGGCATGAGCCACCAGCGCCCAGCTGATTTTACCACAATAAAGAGATTTGCAATTTTAAATTAATGTTAGGATTAGAGAAGTCAGATGAAGAATATATTTCCTTTTGAACTATGTTGTAACTCCTCTGCACATCACCTTTACAATAACAATAAATAGATTTTTAAAAAGAAATAAGAAAAAATGTTAATGAAATATTGCTATTATCACAGTTATATTACATATTAAAGTATATATTATAGTAACAGTAATGAAATTTAGCTAAAAATAGAAAACACATAGATAACATGGAAGTATAGAAGGAGAAAACTAATGGCTAGGAACAGCATTGGGTTGAGAGATAACTTTCAATTTTAACTAATGGCTAGGAACAGCATTGAGTTGAGCGATAACTTTCAATTTTGCATATATATCATTGCCTGGCTTGCTGTTCCTCTCATATGGTGACTAATTGTGATATGATCACCCTCTCCCAACGTGGAGTCCAGGCCTGCTTGGTGTATTGTATACGCATTTGCTTAGTATGAGTCATTGAGTTCAATCATTGGTGCTGCCCCAAACAAAACAAACAAGCAAACAAAAGAAAGGCAGGTGTGATAACTCATACCTGTAATTTCAGCTACTTGAGAAAGGATCATAATTCAAGGCCAGCCAGGAAAATGTTATATGACCTCAGCTTAATAATTTAACACTCTGTGTAGTGATTCAAGCTTATACTACCGGCTACATAAAGGCCTAGTTAGGAGGTTCCATCGACCCTAAAGCAAGAAGGGCTACTAAAGGCATGGCTCAAGTGGTAGAGCACCTGCCTAGCAAGTACAAGGCGCCTTGTCAAAAACCCAGTATTGCCAACAACGATAAGAAGACAAAACAAAAAGCACCTTCCTCCTCCAAACAAACTAAAACCTAAAAATAAATTGATAAATAATAATTTGCCTTTGTCTTTTCTGCAGGGAAAAGGAAAAGCATTTTCTATAGAGCTAAGAAATCTCTTAGGCTAAGAAGTGAATTCTTATTGAATTAGTCATTAACAATGTGGATGTGGTTCCTATTCATGGAGTGTGGGGAGATTTATGCATCGTGGGCACTCATGGCTCTGCCATACAACTTGACGACATGTTTCAAAGCTATTTGAGCAAGACTGTCACGTTTTGGTTTGGGCTTACCAATCAGCAATTCTACCTCCCTTCTGCATAGTACAGATAACTCATTATTCAACAAGCACTTTCAAACATTACTCTCCTAAATGCCTTGTCTCTCAGCACTTCCCCTCTGATCATCTAAATAGACTCCTTCTAAAACTAAAGCACAAACAAAACCTTATTGAGGTCTTTGACATGCATTAGCTGCCAAAGCTTTTAAAGTGTTAGAAAATAATGACCATCTTTTCATTGTACCCTGTAGTCTTTATTGGAATATTTCTGAAGGATGATTTTCTCCATGTTCGGATTTAATAAATTGTAGGTCTCTGAGGTCTTCTGAGAAAGATTCTCGAATTATTTTCTCAATTAATGTTATATCTACAGTGAATAATGCCATTTTTTTTAGCAAGTTGACTTGGGCCAGCTATTGTGGGGCCTTTTAAACTGGCTCCCTGTTTTAATTCTTGGAATCTATACTGTGCCTTCCCCTAGCAAAGAACTTGTTGTGTTGCAGTATTAGTCTCTGTTTGGAAGTAATACAAAGTAGGGATGACAATTACTGGAGACAGTTGTGATAGTAAAGGAGCAATGTACAAAGCTCCATTGACAAAAGGGTGCTTAAATAATCCTTATTCTATTTCTCTGCCTCCCCACAATCCCCCCAAACCCCATGTGGGGACATCCTCCATCTTGGATTTCTTCCCTCTTGATTCACTTACTTTTTTGCCTATTAAAACACATGTCTTCCTTTTTCTAGTTTCTGTTTTTTTAAAAATTCTGTTAAAAAATGTTACTTTTAACCAAATGCAAGTAGCTCATACCTCTAAGCCTAGCTCATTAGGAAGCTGAGATCTGAAGGATTATAATTAGTAGCCAAACCAGGTAGAAAAGTTCTCAAGACTCTCTCACTAATTAGCCAGCAAAAAATTAGACTGGAAGTATGTCTCAAGTGGTCATGTACCAGTTGTGGAACAAGTGTGAGACCCTGCGTTCAAGCCTCGGTACTGGTAAAAATAAAATCAGAAACAAGAAGGAAAAACATTGTCTTTTTACTTTTTTCATCTTGTGTTTGAGCAAAAAGCTCACACCATGGTTCCACCTTAACTATTCACTTCTTTATTTTAGTTTTATCTTCTTCTCCATTTAAGAACAAACTTTTAATAGAGGATATTAGGATTGGCTATTTGTGGAAGACCTTTATTGTGCAGCAGAAGAGACATTTTTTTATTGTGAAAATATGGTACAGAGGGGTTACAATTACATGGGCAAGATAATGAGTACATTTCTTATCAAGCATTGTTACCTCCTCCTTTGTTTCCCCTTTCCATCCTTTCCCACCCTTTCTCTCCCCCCCCCCCGCCAAAGTTGTAAAGTTCGTTTTTTGATGTAATGACTTGTACATCTCATTGTTGCAATGGGTCCACCTGTATCCCTATTTAAACAATTTGTTTTTACCCTTCCCCTCCACAAATTATACCAACATCAAATACAGTGAAAACAGGGGTTATACCGTGGGGGAGGGACATACTAAACAACATAGAAATCATCTTATAAATATGTTAGAAATAGTTGCATGAAAGAAAAAAATTTGAATACTTATCTTGGGGTTCATTCCCCTACCATCACCTTATCTGACCATTTTTCTGGTTGACTCAGACATACACTAGTTATTGAAAATAAAGGAAAGCATGGGACTTATGTTTCGTTGGGCTTGGCTTACTTTACTTAATATAATTTTTTTCCAGGTCTTTCTATTTCCTAACAAATGGGGCAATATCATTCTTTCTGATGGAGGCATAGAATTCCATTGTGTATATATACCACATTTTCTTGATCCATTCATCTATTGAGGGGCATCTGGGTTGGTTCCATATCTTAGCTATGGTAAATTATGCTGCAATAAACATAGTTGTGCTGGTAGCTTTAGTGTGGTCTTGTTTGTGATCATTTGGGTAAATGCCCAAAAGTGGGATTGCTGGGTCATAGGGGAGCTCTATGTGGAGTCTTTTGAGGAACCTCCAGACTGCTTTCCAAAGTGGCTGAACAAGTTTACACTCCCACCAACAATGCAGTAAGCTTCCCTTCTGTCCACATCCCCTCCAGCATCTGTTGTTGTTAGAGTTCTTGATTTTTGCCATTCTAACTGGGGTGAGGTGGTATCTCAATGTTGTTTTGATTTGCATTTCTTTTATGGCTAGGGATGTTGAACATTTCTTCATGTGTCTATTGGCCATCCTTCTTTCCTCTTCAGAGAAGTTTCTCTTTAAGTCTCTAGCCCACTTATTTATTGGGCAGTTGTTTCTTTGAGGATTTGTTGTTGGGGGATTTATTTTTTTGAGTTCCAGGTATATTTTAGATATGAGACCCTTGTCGATTATATGGCTAGTGGAGATCTTCTCCCAATCTGTGGGCTTTCTATTGATCTTGCTAGCTATGTCCTTTGCCATGCAGAAGCTCTGCAATTTCATGCAATCCCATTTGCCCAACCTTTCTTTGATTTGTTGTGTTTTTGGGTCTCTATTTAGAAAATTTAGGCCTGTGCCAAGGAGACATAGGGTTTCTCATATTCTATCCTGTAGACATGTTGGTATTATAAGCATCATAGGTCATTCCAAATAGAGCTTGAAATGTGTGTTACTTTGGTCCACTTCTGGACCTTGGATCAATAAGTCTCAGCAATGTGAAATGAAAGTTGTATTCCACTTCTGTGTTTTGTTATTGCCTTAGGATAACAAAACCTTTTGAAAAAATTTAATGTTATGGAAATAAAACAAACCCTCACACTCGGTGGTTAGAAAAAACTACTGAACTTTTATCATCATCCATCGGAACTTACACTGATGAAGTCTGACTACTGATTTAATAAAAGGGCACTGTGTCCTTTTCTCTATAAGATGTCCTCAATTGTTGCAAAGTTAGCCTAACATCTTGCTTTTGCAAGAACAGTTTGAAGTCTAAATTTCATGGAAGAAATCTCATAGAAGAAAAGTTAGCTTTCAATTGAGTTTATCAGAACCTGGATTTTTCAAAGCTATCACTGTAAATTTCCTTTTGTTTGTTTTTTCCAAGTTTCAAAAAATTATGCTTCTTAATCATCATTCTTCATTATTAACATTCATGTCTCTTTTAAAATTGGTGTTCACTTTTACTGAATTGTTTCCTCTGGGCTCTTAGTTATGGTTTTCATATCCCTAATAGGAACCTCCTAAAAATTCTTGTATTGCACCAGGTATAAAGTAGATAGCAAGGTTGTCTAGCCCCGGTGGAACTTTGGTTAAGTAATTCAGGGAAATGAGATGGTGAAACGTGATGAGAGACCATGGGTACTGAATGGACTGTACTTATTGTGCAGTGGTCGCTTCTCAACTCCCTACCCTGATTTCCACTGCACACCTGCTTTGGACATCTTCTTACCTTTTCTTACTCAATTGGCAGTAGCTACTGGATCTCTCTGAAGGGTGGATTTGTGAGCACTTGAACACATTAAAAAATACCCAACTTTTGCCGGGTGCTGGTGGCTCATGCCTGTAAACCTAGTTACTCAGGAGGCTGAGGTCTGAGGATCACGGTTCAAAGCCAGCCTGGGAAGGAAAATTCATGAGACTCTTATCTCCAATTAATCACCAGAAAACCAGAAGTGGACCTGTGGCTCAAAGTGGTAGGCTGCTAGCCTTGAGTGAAAGAGCTCAGGAGCAGCGCCTAAGACCTGAGTTCAAGCTCCATGACTGACAAAAAAATAAAACCCAAGAAACAAAAACAGATTCCAAAGGCCCAAGAGAGAAGAATGATAAGTAACATTCTTCAGTTATCAATACTTATGGGCACAAAATTGGGGTAGTGCTGTACAAATGAAAGCATAAAGATATCACAGACTCTGGGACTGCATAATTTTCATTGTCCTTTTCTGAAAGATTTTCCCCCCAATGTATTTTAAGCCCATTGTACTTAATACATAAAAATGTAAGATTCATAGTATTGGCTAGAATTTGTTTATTTTCCTTTAAACAAATGAATAGAGGCATTTGTATTTGTTCTTTGAAATTTTTAAGTAGACTCAAATTAATTAATGGAGAAATGACTAGTTTCAATGGTTAGAAACAAGTTTAGGACTAGCAATGTAGGGTATTAGCCCAAAGCATTGATCTAGGCATTTAATTGGAAAAGCCCTGCACATCCGGTCATTTTTGTTTAATTGGGGAAAGGGCCAGTGGCTGAAGCCCATTGTGACTCTGGGAGAGCAATCATGCTGTCATTCCTGTCGTGCTGGTATGCCTTGGTGGACAGCCATGACTTCTCATAGAGGTCAGGGAGACTTACTCTGTGACTGCAATGTACTCAGCTTCATATGAGCGGATGAGTGTTTGTTTTGAGTTGAAGGAGAGAATAAGAGAAAGATCAGCACTGCTAGCATCTCATACAGAAAAGCCCCTTCCACTCAGCTGGAACAACGTAGATATTTATGAAAATTTCATTATTTTTTCCTTCATGAGTGGCTTTCAAAAATATCCTTGGCATCTCTTGACATTAAATATTTAGTTGAGTTGGTAATTTTCAGAAGCGTTTGATGTTTAATCATGGTTTAATAATGAAAATACACTCCAACCCAGTAAAGGTATTGGGAAAATCTCTTTAATGCCATATAAAAACAGAAAATAAAATTTGTAACAACATTGTAATATAAATGTACTCAAGAACTACTAGATGAAGGTCCCATTCAATCTAATGTCATTATTAATCAGGACAACACAGTAATGTATTGTAACTTTCTGATTATTAAACTATTTTAAAATATTGATAATCTTATGTATCATTAGAGCAAAGTTGCCATTTACTAAATATTAACTGTTTATAACACTCAAGAATTTAATCTGCTTCTTTCATCATAAAACTGTCCTGAATAAATCAATCAGTTATAAGTAAACAAATTGTCAGACTATTATGGACTTAATAGTACATGAATTATACAGCTTTAATGAATTATATAATTATTCAAAATGTAATAAAGGGTATATTACTAAATTACCTTTTGCTTATAGCTCATGTTTCTGGTTATGAATGCTAAAACATAGAAACAAACATCCAAGTATACATGATTTTTGATTGTGTGTGTGTGCTTAATCTAGCTTTCTTGTTGGTTTCTGAGGAAATCAGAGTTTATTATAACAGAAATTATGTCTTTTGAATGTCTTAATTAGAAGTAAGGATGTCACAGCTGAATGAACACCATTTTTTTATTGTTAACATGGAAAGCTGGTTATGAAATTCTTTGAGTGGTCTATTTTGTTAGATGTTAATGAAAAAAATACCCGGAACTCATTTACTTAGTCTTCATTATAATCAAAATGAAAAGTAGAATTCTTATGTTCCAATCAAGTTTTCTTCAACAGGTACAGACTTTTCATTGACAGTTGAACAAAATATATTTCTAAACGAAGGCTCTGTTTACCATCTTTGTTAACACTCAGTTAACTGCCACTAAATACCCATTATGTAATGATAAGCACTCTGTGTAAACAGTGATATTTTCTCACTGGTTGGGAAATCCAATTAAATCTCTTTCAAGTCCGGTTTATACTTTAGCAAATGTCTTAAAAGCACGATGTGGATAAAACAACCCATGACTGGGATTTTTTTTTATTTTGTTGCATTGTTTGGTTGTGTTGTTTTTATATAACATCTATAATAGAGCAATAAAATTATTTGTAAAAATAGAACTGCATGATAAATGGATTTTCTATTATGTCTTTAATTACTGTGATTTGGACTAATATAGTGCTTGTTTGCAGTAGAGTTCCTCACATTCCAACTGCTGCTGAAAAGGTAGAAGCCTGTCAGCATGGCTTCATGGTGAAGGGATGGGAAGGATTACTAGGAGGCAATTTTAAGGACTCTATGTGTGTATGTTCTGTATGCAGCACCTGTCCTTCCTGGAGCTTATCAGCAGAGCCATTCCCAAGGCTATGGGTACATGCATCAGACCAGTATGTCATCCATGAGGTCAATGCAGCACTCACCAAATCTAGTAAGTATGGGTTTGAAATGTTCCTTTAGGCCAGAAGTATAGCTCAGTGGTAGAGCACTTGCTTAGAGCTCTGAGTTCAATCTCCAGCACGGGGGAAAAAAGTGTCCTTTCTTGTCTCATCTTCCCATTTTGCCACAAGAATGTAAGTAAATGTAGCATACTGCTGAATTGCCATTGACTGTGTTGTCTAGGGATAAGTGATTGCCTGATGCTATTTATATAGCCTCTTCAGAAGAAGTAAAAACCTTACAGGGGTGAAGAGTTGAGAAAAGAAAATATTAATAAGAATTAAACCAAACAATAAGAAGTATAAGACATATTCTAGTACATTTTTTATGATCGGTGTTAGCCAACTATGATTTTAATTTTGCTCTACAAAGCTTCAGATATTTGATGGATGCTAGTCATATGGTCTACAGAAGTCTAAATGTTCTCAACACAAAAGTATGATGGATTTCTGAGGTGGTAGATCTGCTCATTACCTGACTGATCATTATCCATTGCATACATGTATTGAGGTGCTACATTATACCCCATAAATTTGTGCAATTACTGTGTGCCTATTAAAATATTAATAAACTATCCATTTTAAAATATCAAATCCCCTTCATAGGAAATCTTGAAATACTGATTTATTCCTTCAGTGTCATATTTGAAAGCAACGCGTGGGAACATCTAGTCTCATTATGTTTTGCTTCTCCTGGCTTTGTGCTGGCCCTTATTATTTATTGAACACTTAGATATAAATGACTCTTCACAACTGTAAAGTATCTTCAATGACTCCAAGGCTAGAAAGCCACTTTCCTCAGTCAACAAATACTCTTGCCTCTGAGACTCACTGATGGTTAATATTAGCTAAATTCTTAGCCTTCATAATAACCAGTGTAGGAAAATTCAATTAAAATTTTCTTATTACAAGATTTTTAAAAATAAGCACTTCAACATTCAGAATGTTTATATATTGCCTTTTTTAAGGTCACTATGATAGGTGAAACTATCAAGCATATTATGATTTTTAATTCTGTCTTGCATATTTTAAGAGGAAACAAGGATTATGAATATCTGTTTAGGAAACAGTCATTTTTCTCTGCTTGGAGGACCAGGGACTAAGAGCCAATGGGATTGGGACCTGTCTGTCAGTATGGCAGGTCTTATTCTCTGAAGGATATGAGACAGGGGAGAATCGACTAATCTAAGTTTGCTTGAGTGAATCTGACGCCTCAGTGGGGGTGTGAGAAAGGTTGACTTTGCTATTTTAAAGTGGAGTCGTTGTCAGATGAGCCATTGTATGTATTCTTTTCATCATTCTCTTTCCTACTAATTCTAAAGTATGTCCTTGTTTCTACGCTAACACTCCAATACTATCTCTTTTCTTGACTAAAATGAAACTTGAGATCAGGACAGTGAGATGCGAGGCTCTGGTTGAACAGATTTCCAAAAATAGACCTGCTTTAAAAACCTTCCAGATGTTTGATCCTGTGTTGATTTACCGGAACTGGAACTGGTCGCGGTGACGATGTTGATAGTCAACGACCCAAGCCTTTCTTTCTTTTCTCAGAGGACCTACCGAGCCATGTACGACTACAGTGCCCAGGATGAAGATGAGGTCTCCTTCCGGGATGGTGACTACATCGTCAATGTGCAGCCCATTGATGACGGCTGGATGTACGGCACCGTACAGAGGACGGGGAGGACGGGCATGCTCCCGGCGAATTACATCGAGTTTGTGAATTAATTCTTTCTTCTTGCCCTTTGAGCTTTATTCTAATGTATTCTACACTTAATCTTTTTAAAAGATAGAAAATACTTTTAAGACAACTTGGCGATTATTTTACAATAACATACACCCTTCCTTTGACAACTAGACATGCAGGTACCAGGAAGAAGGGATGACTTCTGGACTGAAAAACAGCAGCATTTTCAGTAATTCCTGTAAACAGAATCATTAGGTCTGGAGACCTGGTGCTGCTAATTGTGTTTGTGGTTTCCTTTGATTGGCTATTGAACCCTTCTGGGAAATGTATTTTTGTAGACTTTAATAGAGATGTTGACTGTCCCCTCAGTGTAACACGTGTATGAATCTTCATAGCTGTCACTACAAGTCACTGAAATCCAAAACTCTTAACTCAGTAATACAGCTGATAACTAAAAAACAAACAAACAAACAAAAACTGTTGAGCTTTTGGTTCATTAGGCAATTTCTAACACTGGTAAAAATTGCCTAATCTAATAAATATAAGCAATGGCAGAATGAGTCTGGGTAAAATTATATTGACTGATGGCCTTAGGGGACCAAACAGGAAATATCCTTGTTCCCTAGGCCAACTGGGTCTATTTATTTCTCATCTGTACCACAGTGTATCCTATTCTCCATTTACATTCTGTGGATCGAAACACATGCTTGGTTCCACAGAATGTTAAGACCAAATAACTTCACAGCTATTCTTGCAAAGGGCAAAAATTGATGTCATCTGTATTATTTCCCTAGTAGCCTTTGCCCTGTTGCATGTCACGTGGGTTCAAGCTTCTGTAACATAGGCAGTTTCCTTGCCTGTTGCTGTTATTAATGCCAGCAGTGTGGCTCCTATCTCCAAGCCCTTTCCTCTAGTTGCCAGCTCATCTGGAAAACCTATTTTGAAAAGTTGCTTGAGATTTTCCTGCTGTATTACACTCTAGTTTTGAAGGACTAACACTTTAGAAGAAATACACATATACTCTAGTAAATAAGTGATTTAGGTATTTACTGAAGAGCTTTTGTTGACTTTATTGCCGCAGTTGATTTAAAAGTGAAGGAAAGATCATAAAACCCAGTGATAAATGAGATACAGAACATACTGGTTACAACTTGGGTAAACACAAGTTGAGTCCACAGGAAGTTGGCACCACTGTTTTCTTTTGGAAAACAGTACTGGGACTCTGGAAGAGAAATCTAGCCACTAAAGACTAGTGAATGAAGAAACTTCCTTTCCATTTTCTGGTTTTTGTTTCTAAAGCATCTTTAGGGGATGAGATAGGAATATCAGCAGAGATTGCTCAGTTTAGACTCAAAGGCCGTTCACACACACACACACACACACACACACACACACACACAGAAATGGTTGTTGTGTTTTGAGTGTCTTTGCAATCATTTGATGGATTTCCAGCCACATGTATACACATACAGCCCTTGCTTATGAAATATCACCCCCATTTTTTTCCTGATATCCCATGGCAACTCTTCTGTCATTCTGATTGTGCCCTGTATCATGACTTACAGCAGGGTAGCATTCATGAAGGATGTGATTATAGCAATGCACTGAGAAAAGCAGTTACAAAAATGCACTAAGACATAGGGATCTTGGAGATATCTACTGCTTATGATATATTCAAGAAAACATGATATATGTTTATGATATATTCATAAAACATCCTGTACAACACTTCGTGTTGAAAGGTAACTAATCCAAAAGCCATTCACATTTTTGAACAGTCAGTACATACTGTTGAATATCTTAGTTTCAGATAATAGGTTAACACAGCAAAAGAAGCCACTTAGCTGTGGCTATATGAAATTGAAAGGACAAAAATTTAGGGGAATAACTAGTATTTTTGGAAAGGGTTTAACAAACTACAGCATACTAAGCCTAACCCATTTCCATCATTTAAAAGACTAGTGGTGACTGAATCGATTGACTCCGTATTTAATGCTTGCACACAGACTTACAAATTGAACTTGTAATAAGTTTGCAAAAATCTGTGCATCCTAAACAAGGACAGTAAGTCTGCTCACTTTTGGTTAAGTATGTCTTTGTTTCCCCAGACTATTTTCTTTTGTGTGTGTGTGTGTGTGTGTGTGATTCTTTATAAAAAGAGTAGTTGTTGATTAAAATTTGGACTAATTATAGGACAGGTACAATTTTTGACAAATAGAACATGTATAGGAAGCTCAAAAGAAGCCGACCTGTAATTAGGAAAGTAACAAAGTAGCAGTTGATATTTCATGCTTTTTCTCATTAGCTGATTTCAAGATCACATTCACTGGATATCAGAGTCGCCACACATTTAGGAAATAAGTATCCTAAAACGTTAAGTAAGCTTCATATAAATGCAAAGCAAGATGTTTCTGCTTCATGACTTGTGGAATTAATAGCAGACCAGAATTCAACTAGGAGGCACTTATTTTTAAATAAAGACAGGCTGAACAGGACATTGCATGTTCTGGAGGCTGTAAGTTTGATAGTGTTGGTGTTGTTTCTAATACTTGTCAGGACATTAAACAGCTCAGCAAAATAAAGGAAACAGAGATGCGTCATACCAAAGTCAGCATCACTTAACAAAAAAATATATTCTTGAACACCTTTTCACTTTCCAAATACCTCCTGTCCAACTTCACTTTGGCTATTACATACGTAACAGATAAAGCATACATAACACTGACAGCTAAGGAAGAATTTGAAAACAAGCCTTTTAGAAATTGAATGAAGGTAAAGAAGACTATGTAAATGCCAAGCAGAGGTCACGCACCTGCTTCTGAAATTCAGTGCGTTCTCCTCTCTGACCAAAGCACAAAAAAGGAGTTTGGCACACTTTTAAAAGGTTCTGAATACAAAACTGTGCGTGGATCATATTACTGTTAAAGCAAGCATAGCAACAGAATATGTTGCTTTTCTTGTAAGCTTTTGTAGTAGAAGTTTTTTTTAAAAACTAATTCTTGTTCTCTAGAAAGCTTTCTATTTCTAATTTATGGCAAAATGAATTCTTTGTGTCCTGTTACAGTTTGCACATCTGCAATGTAGCCCAGTTTGAAGTCTTTATCTGGTGTGGGCTCTCCATGAAACCCCTAGATCTTGCCATGCCTTCCATCCTTCATAGACCATACAAGAATCTGAAGCACAATTTCCATAAGCATCTTGCATGAATGCTGATGAAGTGAGGCAGCCCCTTTCTTGCTACTTGGTACATTGCTTGAAGATGACGAGGATGCACTTTTGCCAGTTTCAGTACAGTCTTCCTTTCCCTCACCTTCTCTGTACTAAAGTTTAGAATGCTCTAAGAATTAGGAAGATTTTTTTCAAAACAGAAAGTGAAGAGGTGCCCTTCCTTTTTTTTAGTTTCTTCTATCTGCAATGGAATGTATTCAGTGAAAAGAGAAAGACAATGGCTGTGATCTTAAATAGCATACCCCTATTAAACTGGATAGAGTTTATACCAAACTTATGATATAGGTAGATATAAAAGCAGGTGCCTTTTTAATTAACCTTTTTATCATTATGGTCTTGGAAAGAAAACCAAGCAAGCAAGCTTCTGCCTATCCTAGAGTGATATTTTATTATACATAATTGGTATTTTTGTGGTGGGAAGGTGAGATTCCCTTAACAGGTATTATAGGTGATAACTGATTGTATTTTCCCTCTTAAAGATTTAAGGCTTTAGAAAATGTGGACTTCTTCCATCTATTTCTGGAAAGTTCTTTGGGGATTTATATATAGTTGATATGTATAAATAGTAACTTTAGGAATGGAATTTAAAGTACCTATTCTAAGATAGAATTATTGTGTTAATGAGGCTGAATTCACCTACATAAATGAGCTTTACTTTATGTTAATTATACGTTAGCTTTTGCTTCTTATAATCTGAGATGTGGCTAGATAGTGATTGTGTTGGGTCACATGGCCAATGACAATATATCTTTAGTTAAATAGGAAGCTATGTAAACAAACTTAAGGGTGCTAAAATGGAAGTGTTTTTCTGAAGTGTTCATGCCCATTAGGACTGTTTTTAAGCATCTAACTGTCAACTATTAGAAATTTTAAAAAAAAGCCAAGGCATTATATGAGGCAGTGTGAATGTCATCTCAAGATGCTTACACTATTAGATCCCACAGGTCTGGATGGATCCATGGGCAGATTTCCTCCCCAGTTGTCTCTCTGACTTCAGTATATTCATGGAAACTTTATCTGCTTTTTTGTGTTTGCTATATAGTATCCAGTTTGCATAGTGTATACATTACTGTAATCTAGTTGCTGTTAAGAATGATTTGCTTTCGAGGAGAAAGGGACATCTGCATTGCAGTCCCATTCTTTTGTGTTCATACAATGAACTGCTGAACATTTTGGAAGCAGCACCCAGTGTGTAGCAGGCATGATGTGCATAGAACTGTTGGTATTTGGCCAATGATAAAACTGCAAATTTGAATCATTGTAAAGTCTGACTCTGTTTACTTCTAAATATGTAGAACTGTGCTTGATGATTAATTTCTAAAACCGTATGAGCTTGGAGAGCTTACCAGTTTTGAAGGGAACACTTAATGTTTTTCAAAGGAATGGGGCTTACAGAATGATACGATGTGATGAATATAATGTGGCTTTTGTTATGCAAATTGTTAACACCAGCTATTAAAATATATTTTAGTAGAAATGCTTTAATTCATTTTTTCCCCTCTACACTGTGAATCTTTAAGCCTTGGTAGATAAGAGGAATGAACATTGTACCACACAAAGTACTAACCTATGCAAATGAGTTTACGTGTTAGTAGATGTCACAGTAAGTGTCAGATAATACATTATCCTCATATAAAATACAGTGGTTGGGCACTAAAATAACACAGGAAGCCTAACACCTCACGTATTCCCTGTACTCACTAACAAACTCTTCAAGGCTACCATTGTCATTACTGTTTGTACTGAAGTAGAAGCAAATCACTGATTTATCTACCTAAAAATGACTTAAATGGGAGTGTCAGTGGTGGCTTTCCTATGGTCTGTGCAAGGATTCACCATGAGAGATCTGAGCTCCCCCAGAGACTCTCTTCAGGGACTTCACATTGTGTGTCTTCTTTCCATTATAACACATTCACTCCCTATCTCTATACATTTGGTTTGTTAAATAAATGCAGGATTTAACAGAATGATTCTATTTCTTGGCTCTCAATGTGGTTTCTTAGAGGATAGGTCATTACCCACAGGTAACATACACTCCTAATACCCCGAATACTAGATTTATCAAAGATATGCCCGGGTTCCAGCGCATTTATATTGGGGATTCATTCACAATGTCTTCTCCTTTCTCCTGAATTAATTGTGTATGAACGGCTAACACTATGATGCCTTTTCAAGCTTGGTGTCTTTCTGATTTTATATCAAAGTGCTTCAATAAAGCATCATTGTAGTTCACTTCTTTCAAGATTAAATTCTTCACATGCCCTCAGTGCTACAATTCTAATTTTTGTACATTTATAAGATGAAAGAAACAGCTTGGAGCACAAAACAGAAATGCACAATTTGAGTACATGAAATGGGAGGGTACTCAGATTTTTCAGCTAAGAATGGCTCATTTATCTTAAAGCATAATTGCTTTTCCCCTTGATTTTCCCATTATTGGGAATGTGAACTAGTTCCTAGTTTGGGTCTCATATATGCTTCACTAGGTTGGATCTGACCTTTATTGTATTATTTTGTAAAAATCCCTCTTTGGTGCACAACTGTACAATGCTAAACATCGCAGACAAAAACCTCATAGAATAAACACTAAATTCTACCCCATTTGAATTTTCTGGGTTACTATTTTAAATTCTAGAAGTATGAATTTGATATTTTATGGTATCAATGAACATACTCATAATATTTGAAAAGACAAAATAACAAGAGTTGCTTGTGAACTTAAGAATTCACTATTCTTGGGCTGGGAAGGTGGCTCAGTGGTAGAGCGCTTGCCTTGCATGCCTGAAGCCCTGAGTTCGATTCCTCAGCACCACATAAGCAAAAAGAAAAAAGCCGGAAGTGGCGCTGTGGCCCAAGTGGTAGAGCGCTAGCCTTGAGCTGAAGAGCTGAGGGACAGTGCCCAGGCCCAGAGTTCGGGCCCCACGACCGGACCCAAAAAAAAAAAAAAAGAATTCACTATTCTTCTCTTCCTTCAAAACTTTGTTTTACATTCATACTTATAAATTTACTTTTAGAAACTGGGCTACAAAAGACATTGATACTTTTTTTCTGACTTTAAATAATTTAGACATTAAATACACTATGCTGGTAATTTTATTATCTTAATTTTCAAATTTGTGGAATTAGTTTTTTAGATAACTAGAGCATTGTAAAAGAAATACTCAGACATTTTTAAAAAAACCCAAGAAGATTAGATAAAAAGGAAGTTTTGTTCCTTTCTTAGTATAATCTGCTTCTTTGACATAGAGTGATTGAAAAAGAGTTTTGTGATAGCAGAAAAGTTGGGTAGGGTCCAAGGGTGAACTGCTACTTGTTTTTTTCTGTAGTACCAAGCAAAATTCTCATGCCTTTGTCTATTATGTGTTTGAGCGCAGTAAGGCTTACATGAAAATGAAGAATGAGAAATGGGTTTAAAAGGTGAAAAGTCAAACTGAGAAACAAGGGTCCAGTTGCTGATCTTGTACTTATGCCACAGCATTAAAAAAAACTTTGTTGCTTTCATGTTATTTCAATTTAATTTTTCAGTACCAAAATGAAAGAGAATAAGAGACCAAACTAGAGAAATGAGCAAATGTGAACTCCTGTTACTCTACTTGAGAAAACAGAACTTTCCCCTACTCCAGCCTTGGTTTACCTGTTTGTTCTTTCCATGAACTAGTTTCCTGTTCTTGACCTTGGTTAGCCACACTTATTTTCCCAGGGGTTTCTGTCCAAGGCCATGTGGCCCCAATCAATGTTTGTTCTAAGTGGATAACCATGTTATCACTTATTCTGTACAGCTGTCTAGATCCTCAGGGTGACCCAGCCTCTTGCGTCACAAGCACTTTGCCTGTTAGGGAGGAAAATGACTAAATCTCCTCTGTGCTCAGTAGATAGAGTGAGCTGGCAAACTGGTGATATGATTAGGAACTGTGAGACCTTGAGAAAGAAGTCTACAGGAAGCATAAGGTATGAGAGAGCAGAAAGGATGCCGAAGAACAAAGCCCTGGGACAGGGAAGAGGCTTTGAGGCAGCGGTGTGAAGAGGAATATAGAAAGAGGCTGAATCTAGAGTGATTATATTATATTGTAAATGGTGGCTCCTTTTCAGAGACACCCACTTTTGCTGCCAAGGGAGTGTCCCTACCCCATCCCAAGTATGGAAGGGATGGGCCCACCTGTGTGAGTTTACCTGTTCTAGAAGGCTGGTAACCTGTTCTTGAGTGCCAACAGGGCCTTTTGGTGAAGCAAGCCCTATCTTTCTTTCTACCATTACATGCCAACCTTCCATTTCTTTAGATGTGTTTGAGTGACTGTGGGCCTTGTTAACACATGAGTTTGATCACAGCACCCAAACACATCCATCATCACGGACTACATGGTTCATATTGTCATACCTACAGGTACAATAACTGGGTAACTCATCTGGACAAGGAGCAATATACATGGATGATGGAAACATTGTATAATGTGCTTCCCAGGGCAACACAGAGAGATAGCAAATGGGAGGGGAAGACCAATTGCAGCATCATATCACAATTGAAATGTCACACGGATTGATCTTTAGGTTTTTGGTTTTGGTTGCCTTAAGTTTTATATGTCTTAGTGAAATCACTTTAGTAGTAGTTAACATGGGCTTTTCTAGCCTTATGAATGGTAGCAATAATGAATACCAAAATGAATTTAACTTCTATTAGTAGGTAGGAGTTTAGGGGGTTAGAGAATGTTCCCATAGATTTCTAAATTTTGGCAAAGAAGAGTGGAATGGCTGGGGCCACCTTAAGAGCAAGACATAGGATCTAGTGTCACCGGAGGGAAGCTTGAATTGTTTGCAGACTTTTATTAGAAAATGATTCTCCAAGGCTTACTCAGTGATAGCTCTTGATTAAAGTGGGAGAAACAGTCACTTTAATTTAGCCACGACACATTTACTTCTTCAGCATTTAGTCTATCCAAGCAATGGAGCAAAGGAACATTCCTCTTCAGGTGTTCTTATTGGTAGGGGAAGACTGATACAAGCTGCTAATTATGTGTTTCGGCAATCAGCCGCTTAATTATGATGTCAGGTGTCATGGAAGGAGAGCCGAGGGTGCTGTGAGCTCTTGGAGCTGGGGAGGGGTGAGGCATAGACTCAGGAGGAATAGTGTGGAAGCCATTGTTTGAACTGACATCTGAGTACGGTGTGGAAAAAAGCCCCAAGTCCATCTTAGATCTGCATACCTGGGAAGAACCCAGTTACTGGTAGGAAGTAACAGAACTACTCCAGCCTTCTGTTAATATTTTAAATTCAATGGTGCAGGCAGGTTTTCATATTTTTAATAAAATTGAAATGCTGGTGAAAAAGGCAGTATGTATGAGCATGACCTTTGTGTTACACACACTGCTTTATTCTAATTATGACCCATTTTACTTAAAAAAAAAGAGGCAGTAAGCTGCAGAATGAATTATATAAGCAAAATTTCAACATCTGCAGAATGATGATGTCTTCTCTGAGTTTCTTGTGTCTTTATTTCCTCTCCCAGTGTTTTTAAACATGTGCGCCTGCTGGGGCTCATTGCCATAATGTCTACAGCATAGTCATTGTTTAAGATGCTCTCCTGTCCTTTTTGGATTTCTCAGGTTCAAGGACTGCCATTTCCATCTTATCCTTGGTATGAGATACTTAAGCTACATTAACTGGGTAACCCAGAGACAAGTTATTCCCGATGCAATGAAGGTGTTGTTATACATTTGGAATGCACCCATATTCTGAGGTAGACCATAGACCTTATAGAATTCTAGCAAAAATATTGAACATCTGCCTCCTCCACAAGCCTGAAAATATGACTATCCATCCTACCTTGAGCCATTTAAATTAATGATTGGACATGTTTAATCGTCCAGTTGGTCAAAAAAGAAGGATCTTGTGTGGGGAACACTTAACTGATATTTACAAACATTTCCTGATGCTAGGTGCTGCTGGCTCATGCCTGGAATCCTAGCTACTCAAGAGGCTGAGATCTGAGAACCCTGGTTCAAAGCCAGCCCCGGCAGGCAAGTTCATGAGACTCTTCAATTAACCACTAGAAAACTGGAAGTGGAGCTATGGCTTAAAGTGGTGGAGCATTAGCTTTGAGTAAAAAAGCTTAGGGATAGTGCCCAGGCCCTGAGTTCAAGCCCCACGACTGACAAAAAAAATTGCCAGGTCCCTGTACATCTTTCTTCTCGAAAGTTCTTTTTTTCCCATTTGATTAGCATATTTTAAATTTGTGGATTGATAACTTCCATTGTGATATTTCCATATGCGCATGTTATATTCCTTAGTTAATGTTAACATCCCATTCTCATGCCTTACTTTCCATACTCTTTCTCATAGTCTCTATCATTCTAGTAGAGGACTTTTTAAAAAAAATATGTATATATATTATTTTTTTCAAGACAGCGTCAACACAAAGTGATTCTAGATCTTTATATCTTTTGGTCAAGTCCTATTTTATGCAGCTTCGTTTGCATAAAAGCCATCTTCCCACTGTCAATGTCGGTAGCCTGAGCACCTTGCTCATTTTGGATGACGCCCCTGAAAAGGCTTCTAGGCGTGTACTGCAGCACCCAATGGTAGTGGTCCATGGTGGCTCCTTCTGGCTGCAGCATCTTTCGTCTTCCATGTTTATGATTTCTGCCTTAGAAGGACATGGAGGTGGGCTGCACATGGCTACTATGATGATTTGTTTTCAGAACAAGCAAAAATATTTATCATAGAAGAATAATAAATTATACTGTGCTAATCTTAGTATCCTATCAAAGTTGCATGTTTAAATAACATGGAAATCGTCCCTGAACTCTGAAGAGCCTTGATTATGATGGCATCCTAAAATGGTGGTGTCTTTGCTTTCTTTTGTTCTTTTCTTTACTTTTGGAGCTTCTAGAGTTTGACCTGAGGACCCTATGCTTGCTAGGCATGCACTCTGTAATCTGAGCCATGTCCCTGGTCTTTTTAGTGTATTTTTCTGATAGATCTTATACTTGCTTTTACCTGGAGCCAGGCTAGCAGGGTCTTGCCTAACTCTGCCTCTTTGAGTAGCTGGGATTACAGGTATGTACCCATACACTTGGCTTAAAATATTAATTTCATAATATATAAACCTAAAGAATTTGACAATAGAATGTAATTTTATTTCCGCACAGATGACAGGACCTGTATTATGATGACTGGGGCAGAGAAAGATGATGACCAGAAATAAGAAGTCCTAGTGCCGGAAGAGAGTCATGTAGGATTGCAGCAGAGTTCGTAGGAAAGGAGAAGAAGCAAACTTCTTCGAGGCAGGCCAGGGGTTGGGTTGGTAATTTCACTTGGATGAAAAAAATCCAAGTTTTGGTTTCAGTCATTTCAGGAGGACTATTTGCTTTGTGTTGGTCATATCTATCTTTCATGATTTTGCAATTTAGTAATTTTCTCAAAATAATACTGCACTTAAGTTTAGAGTTCATCCTTTGTTGGAAAATGCTCACAATTGGTTCCCGTATTGGAGAACAGCTCTTGACTTTTGGGTCACATGATGCCTCCATGATTACCCAACTTCTGTGAAGTCTTACTTCGCAAGTGATGGTAATAAAAGAGGATCTGGGCAGACACTCCATTCTGTTGAGGATCCTGGTGCTCACACATTCTTGAGGTTCACATGTTTGGCCCTTCTGTGCCTATTACCCTTAGACCTATTGATCTTTAACTGAGCATGCACCTTAGTTGTTGTTCACATTTTCAGGGAGCCAGGGAATCACTGTATCAGTTCATAAATTAGAAAATAAGGGTCTGAGAAACTTGGCGGCTTTGTCATCATCCAATGGTACATCATTTAAAGGGTGGATAAAAATGCATTTCCTCTGCCCTCTGAACCTGTCTTTCTTGCTGCACTGAAATCTCCCTACAGGGGAGATGAGGAAGGTGACTGTCTATAGTTGCCTTTCTTGTTCCTTAAATGTCACAGTAAAGACATTGTGGTGGCACAGCTATTGTCACCAAGGGGAGCAATCTCAGGAGGCTGCGTGCCTTGATCATTCAAATCATAGCGAGGACACTTCAGAGCAGAGGATTGATGGGTCAGACTTGCAGAATATAGGTTAGAAAGTATCTCATTTCCTTGAATACTTTGAGACTGCAGTTTAGGGCAGGATTTCATGTTAACCAGGTCTAGCTTGTTTGGTATGGAGAGGGGATTTTATGGCACAAAACAGGAGAAATGGTACTGAGCCAAACATTGCAAAAATACAGGCAAAATTGTAATGGGGAAAAAGGTGGATGAAGAGAATCAGCACCGATCAAGAGATGGTTTAGCTTGTTCCCTATTTTGTTGATGGGCTGAGATGGGCTAAAATCAAGTCATTTTCCACTGGCCTTGGGCATGATCTTGAAAACTGTTTTCCTTATTGGTGTGCAAGCACCCTGGCTGGAGGTTTACTAGTGAACAGGCAGTTGACTTTACCTAAGAACTCTCTTGAGTTCTTTCTGCTGTCAATGCAGTCATTTTGCACAAACTTCTGGCCTTTATGGTTTGGTCTGGGCCTGACGATTAAGGCTGGAAGTACCTGAAGTTGAAAAGCACAAAGGTGGGTTAAGAACACCTGGCAGCTCCAGTGGGGAAGAGGCCAAGTTAGCCCTGTGTTATAGACTTAGACCAAATATATATATTTCAAAGATCCACATGTTTACTTGCACAGCTTGGTAAAATCAAGGCAGCGAACAGGACAGACACAGTGAGGGAAGAGATGCCAAGTCTTCACATCTGATCACATCCGTCCAGGATCTGCAGGCCAAGTGCAGTTGTTTTCAGTGCAGTAGACTTTGAGTTTCTGCACATGATCCATGTGTCAGAAGCATTGTCAGTGGCAAAGCTGGTTAGAAACTGATAATGCACTGCCTAGCTATCTGGCCTCCAAAATTCGTGATTTTTTTTAAAGTCAAATGAGAGCAAGTGAAGCTGGTGGATTTACTTATTTTCCTTTTGTTTTTCGTTTCTTATCAATAACACCAAGGCAGAGAGATCCATTTATGAAGTGGCGGTGATTCTGTCCTGACAGACTGCCTTACATCCAAGTTGGTTCTGGAAGCTCACAAGGAGCAATTCATGAGATGGGGTTTGACATAGGATAATGTTTGTTTTACCTTGGTAACACTTTCTTTTCCCCAGAAGAGTTCAGTAGGTCAGACAAAGCTTCCATCTGTCCCACAAGCAAACCCCTTGTGGTTTCCTGGCACTTTAAATCAGTTTGTTTGGATGTGATACCAACAAGCACTTCTTATATACCTCATACATTCTTTCCACAGGATGGCCACAGATTTCAGATTTGTGGCACATTGCAATAAATCACCTCCCCTCCATGTGTGTGGTCTGTTTTATTTTTATTTCCTTCTATTTTTTTTAAATAAATGTGTTGATTCTCTAACTGTACCTTGATTTTATCATTTCACATTGTTTACATGCACCCAATTATTCTACAATACTGTATAATATTTTAAATAACAAAAGCCATCCATCCCCACTGCAGAAATCCAGAGGAGTTAGAGAAGAAAAACTACTTATACACTCACTGGCTGTCAGAAATTATGAGTGTGGGCGCATAGCTTTTCAGAGTACTTGTCATACATATGCATAGATTTTGAACAAAGCTTGTTTTGTAGAAAATGGTATTTTGCTTTCCCCCCATTTAATATGATTGGATAAATGATTGAATCCTCACCTTAGATGTTGAAGTTTTTCCTTCCTAAAAAGTTGCAGTGAATATTTTCATAATGTAATTTGGATTATTATTTAGGCTAAATTTCTTAATGTCGGATGTCTTAAATAAAAGAGCCTGTATGTTTAAGGCTTTTATATATAGTATTAATCTGCCACTCAGAGAAAATTACCAATTTTGATGGATATGTTGTTTATCTTTTATAAGTTCTGTCTTATACATTTTAGATTTTATTTATTTAGTTAGTTATATTGGTCGTACTAGGATTTGAACTCAGGTCCTTGCATTCGCTAATCAGGTGCTCTACAACTTGAACTTTGTCCTAATTATTTTTGAATAAATTTTCACATCAGTGCCCTGGACAGCCTGAACTGTGATCCTCCTATCTATAGTTTTACATAGATGAGATACCAGGAGCATACCACTATGCTGAGTATTTTTTGTTTTGTTTTATTTTGTTTTTACTGGTTGAAATGGGCTCTCACAAACTGTTTGCCCCAGGTTGGCCTCAAACTGTTTTCTTCCCCATTTCTGTCTCCCAAGTAGATGTGTACTTATTCCTGTGATTGGTAGTAAAGCTCATCATTTGACGTTCATCCCCTCCCCATCCATTTCTGAGTTTCCAACTTGTTTCCTGGTATACTCAGAATTTCATTTGGGTATCATTTTTATTTTCTTTTTAAGGTTTTGATGTGCATGACCAAGGCCACCCACAGGAAATTTTAGTATGTACATCTTGTTATCAACAGTTTGTGCCTTAAAACCTTTTCTGGCATTGAAAGCCATTTTTTGATTCTAATTTTCATGAATACTCCAGAAACTGCTTTTCATATGGTCCATAAATATGACCTTGGTTTTACACAAAAATAGCCATACATTAAAATATAAGACATAATTACAGAATAGAAGCAGAGAAGCTCCTGGGAGAATGAGGGGAGGGAGGAGAGGACTTGGCCCCCATGTATTTGAGACTGCTAAGTGAGAAAAAGACTAAGTGGAAAAATAATAGCAAGCCAGGCTCATGCCTGTAATCCTAGCTACTCAGGAAGCTGGGATCTGAGAACCATGATTGAAAGCCAGTCCGGGCAGGAAAGCCCATGAGACTCTTACCTCCAATAAACCACTCAGAAAACCAGAAGTGGTATTATGGCTCAAGTGGTAGAGTGCTAGCCTTCAGCTGAAGAGCTCAAAGCCCAGAGTTCAAGCCCCATAACCAACAAAAAAAAAGATAAAAAGAAAAGAAAATTCATAGCAGAAGAGGATGGATACCCAGACTTGGTGGCTTAAATAACAGAAATTTATGATTTTTTCCACAATTCTAGAGACTGGGAGTCTATGTCTAGGTACTGCAAACCTGATCATTTCTGAAGCTTGCTTTTCTCCAGAGCTTGCAGATGGCTGTCTCCTCCTTGTGTCCTCTCAGGGCATTCCCTCTGTCCCAGAGACCCCGGAGAGCCACCGCAGGCATCCATAGCTGTCCACCTGTCCAGTGAGAGAATTCAGGCAAGATGCAAAACGAGGTAAAAGCATTAGAAAAGTTCATTAGAAAAAGGAACATGTCAAGTCCAGCCACCAAATAGATGAAGGGCAGAGAAAGAGGAGGTGAGTTTTGAGGTACAGACATTATAAGTGTTAAGTTTAAATAGAGGAAGAATTAGAGGCAGGGGGGAAAGGTATGCAGAGTTAACGATTCTTAGCTGCAGGTGTGGTCTCGTTGGTTCTGATCCACCTGCGTTGTGGAGACGTTCTTATCTGTTCTCACTCGAGGGGAGCTCTCTGGTTCCTAGGAGATGACTTCTCCAGCTCTGGGGTGAAGTCTGGGCATTGTAGGTAATTGTCCCCATTTGGGGGTGATCTCTCACACAAGGCCCTGCTGTTCTTTAAGAGCAGTTTCAGGCCCTCATCATAAAGATGTTATCCATCAGTCTTGTCTTTCCTTAAATCCAAGGTGACTTTACAGAGAATAACTTAGAACAAAGACAACTACAAAACGGAGACAGAGATCCCAAGGCTTTGATCCTGCTATTTCGTGGAGCCAAGTAGGAAGTTATCACTTTTCAGACAAAACAGTTTAAGTGTCTGTCATAAATATGACGTAGTAAAGAAACAGAACATTCATTCATGTTAAGACTAGTGAAAACCATTTGTTTGTTTGTTTGTTTATTTTTGTGCTGGTATTGGCGTTTCAATTCAGGGCCTGAGCATTGTCCTTTAGGCTGTTTTGCTCAAGGCTGGTGCTTTACCACTTGAGCCACAGCTCCACTTCTGGCTCTTTGGAGGTTCAGAGTCTCACAGACTTGCCTGCCTGGGCTAACTTTGAACTGTGATCCCTAGATTCTCATCTTACAGAGTAGGAAGGATTGCAGGTGTGAACCACCAGCACCTGGCACTGTCTGTATAACTTCTAACAGTTTTTTTGTTTGTATTTGTAGCTCGTAGAAGGTGTCCGTACATGGCCATTGAGGCTGGTCATTAATCTTGATTGATTGTCAACTTGATTGGAATGTGAGATAATTTAGGAGCTTAATAAAGGATTATTAATACATAATTTAGGAGATTAATAAAGGATGTTTCCAGAGATAATTGACATATTGACCAAAGACTGAGAAGAAAGAACCTGTCTTAGGATGTGGATCACACTATCCAATAGGATGCGGGCTGGGCTGGGATAACATGGAAGAAAATGGCGTGCAAGCTCAGTTCTTACTGGGTAAATCCATGACTGCTACCATTGCTCACAGCCATCAAACTCCAGTTTCTTCAGCCTTTTTTCCCCCCTTCAAGTGACTTTCCAGGAAGCTTCTAGACCTTGGACTGAAGCTTTACAACTGGTGCCCATTGTTTCAATTCATCCAACTTCTTGGATTGAGCAGCCAGTGGGTTCTCTGTCTCTCCAGTATACAGCCAGCCATTGTGGGCCTGTCCAGCCTCTGATCATGTGATCGGGTCTACTAAATCTC
Source organism: Dipodomys ordii (assembly GCF_000151885.1). Classification (NCBI taxonomy): domain Eukaryota; kingdom Metazoa; phylum Chordata; class Mammalia; order Rodentia; family Heteromyidae; genus Dipodomys; species Dipodomys ordii. The sequence continues at coordinate 11,665,680 of NW_012267240.1, forward strand.
TCTTTATCTTCTGCTGATGCTGCTTCTTTAGCGAACCCTGCCTAATAAGAGACCACAGTGGCTCTTTGTGAGAGGTGCCCTGGTCAGCTGTTAGGAAAGAGAAGTCCCATGGGGTCACAGAGTCCCTACTAGTGAAGGATGGTACAAACCCCACTAATCTAATATTAATTAAGCATAGTGAGATGAGATGATAAAAAATCTTTTAAAGATATCTGGATATTTGGATGAGGATGGGACCTGGACAGAGTATATTATATTGTGTTTCCAATATTTACATGTTTATGCCGAGGAATTCTATTCACATTGATAAAGAGACCTGGTATATTTTCCTTTGTGGCACTTTATGAATTACCATGGAGGTTATTAACTTCAGAAGTGGACATGATGACTTAAAATGGCAAAGCTAATTGAATCACTGGTGTTTGGACCGTCACAGATTTGCTTGTTGTGGAGGTAACACAAGAGGGCATCTGTGTACTGTTTCTGAATATGGTTTGCTACCAGAGAAGATGGGTGTGTGAGCAATCAGAATGATGAATCTTGTTTGTGAAGAAATTTCTAATTATATAGATGTCATAAAATTATTTAATTAGAGCCCAGTTCATTAGAGCCCTTCTTGACTCTGGTCACCAAGCAGTGATATCGTGAGCACCCTATTGATTGGCACCTATATTTACACTATATTTTCTGCTGATGTCTTGTGAGCCATTTAGTCAGAAAGTGAGGTGGGGGGATAGATGGCTACGTTTCTGGATATTGCAGTTTCCCAGAGAAGCATGGGTATTAAAATCAAATGGGCATTCTCTGCAGTGCTCAGCAAATAGGGCTAGCTGGGAACTTTTTCAGCAACTATGTTCACACTTAGACCACACGTTGTTTTACTCTGTTCATCCTTATTTTTCATCCTTGAGGGCACACAGTAGACAGCCGGCGTGGTACATGAGTTGTTGTGCCAGAGAAGCAATGAGGGGCCTTGATGAGGGGATCCATCCAAGGGGATCCATCCTAGGGGCCTGGCAGACCCTAGGGGCACTAAGATACTTTACCATAACTAGGGGCCCTGAGGCTGTCTAGAGCATTCTGGATTATGTCCAGTGTGTGAGCCTTGTTCAGTATTGTGGGACCTGAGAAAAGGAGATCTCTGTCAGCCCAGACCAGGAATGATGACTAGGGAGCAGCCATTTACATTAGCCAGGATGCCTTGGTTTGAGAGAATTGTATAAGCTTGGAGCACATGGGCAATGGCTGACCTCACAGAACCTCCCTTAGAGGATATAATGTTAGATTACTGTTCTCTTTGGGTGGCAAGGGTAGAAATGATCTCTGCTATGTCTCTTCAGGACTCATTCCTCAGGAAGGAGGAGGCATGGGCTGGGATATGGAGCAGATAGTCTACAGCCATACCACCCTGAACGCGCCCGATCTTGTCTGATTGCGGAACTTAAGAGAGCAGATACTTTGCCCCTGGGGTCAGTAGTTCAGGCTGCCATTTGGCATACGGATGTGGCCAATCCCTATTGATATCTGTGCAGCTGGGAGAACACTGTGTGGATTGTGGTGTTCAGGGTGTGCAAGTTGACAGTGAGAGAGTACAGTGGAAACAATCCTGGCAACCTGGGCAGGGAAGGCTGGAAGGTGGAAAGGCATGGAGATGCAAAAACTGGACATGACTCCATCCATCCTGCAACAACAGGGCAGGATGGAACGTCCTATGGTCTTACTATTCATTCCAGCGCAAGCACAAGGGACAAAGAACAAGTTCAAAAGTTCAAGGCGGAGATTCAGAATGGAAGGTTATTCAAGAGACATGGCGTATGGCCGACTCCAGTGAGGCAAGGCTCTGAAACTGAAGAGCCAGGGGAAGCGGTCAGATCTGAAACATGGACTCTATATAAACCAGGCAAGTGGATATCTCCGTCATCAGCATGGAGACAAAGACTCCAGCCACTGGAACAACCAAACTGGAATAATTATGTCCTGAAATAATTCCAGGACATAAGTTACAAGACTTTTCTGAGTGATACAAGACAATATAAATCCTTGGAAAGCTCTTTCCTGAATAGAAACATTAAATATATAAATCCTTCCACACATGAAGGCATTATTATGATTGTTACTATTATTATTAGACTTGATGACAAAATTCTGAGTGCATCTGGGGAAATAAACAGATCCAGATGTGGTGTGTATGTCTGTAATCCCAGCTACTCTAGAGGTGGAGGCTGTAGTTCCAGATAATCCTGGGTAAAGTTAGTCAGACCCTATTTCAAAAACATGCTAAAAACACAAGACCTGAAGATGTAACTCAACTGGTAGAATACTTGCATGGGTCCCTGAATTAGATCTCCAGCATCATATATATGTGTGTATATACATACAAAACAGTAGAAAAACTAATCAGTAAGATTGGCTAGGAAAACTGTTGCTAGTATATTTTGGAAGTTAATATATAATGATGATGATGATGATGTAGAATCAGCGGCGAGTTGGATGAATTGATTAACAAAAGATTAGTTTTTCTTTGAAAAAATCAAGCTACAGCTTTTTTTTAACAATGTACAAAAACAAATATCAGAATAAAATATAAATGATCAAAAGGAATCCAATACTGATGAATATTTGAAGATGTTGGAGTGTGAAAGAATTGCTTTCTCTATTGTAATAGAGAACCCCCCAGATCTAGTAGTTTCTTTGAGTCTTTTCCATTACTTGGTGTTAGTATTATTTTTCAAGTTCATCCATGCCAATAGCGGTTATATTGATTTCTCATTATTATTATGTAGTTGAAATTTGTATCTTCTCATGGACTAATGAACTCAACTATGCTTATTTGCCATCATTTATGGTGATTTGTGAAGTGCCTTTGCATCTCTTCAGTTCATTTTGTAATTAGATTTTGGGTATTTTACTCTTGAGAATTGTTTTTGTTTGTTTTGAAGGCCTCAGTGTGCAAACGAGGCTGGCTACATAATCTGAATGTTCAGATTCCACACATGTCCCTCTACACCTGTCGTAAGACAGTTCTAAACTGTTTTGGCATACTAGACTTCTGTAGAACACATGATATGTAACCATTTTTCCCAACCTATATCATGTCCTTTCATTGAATAGAAATCTCTAAATGTTGATGATATTCTATTTATCTTTTTTTTAATTTCCTGAGTCATGCTTTCAGACTATGTATAAAGCCTCTTTTCAGACTTAGATCACAATTTTTTTACTATTTTTTCTAAATGTCTTATATTTTAATATTTCACATTACAGTGGGTAGTTCATTCTGAGTTGATTTTTATATAAGTTGTAAAGTTTTGGGCAGCATTCTTATTTCCTATTTCCCTTGGATTTTTGTTTTGCTGTGTTTGTTGAAAAAGATACCCTTTGTTTATTTTATTATATCTTCAGTTTTGTAAAGAAATTATTTGACATATTTGTTTGATTTATGGGTCATTTTATTCTCTTCTATTTGTGTTCTTGTATTTCTATTAATGCTAAATAATTTTGGTTATTATATCTATGTAAGTCTTAAAATCATATCGACTGATTTTTTTCATACTTCACTTCTCATTTTAATAGCTACTCAAATTCCTCTCACATTCCATTTATATATAATATATAGAGTATATACAATAATATTGCCTGTATCTACAAAAATCTTGCTGAGATCTTGATGGGAATTGCATAAAACTTGTACATAATTTGGGGGGAGAATTGATACCTACTTTGTTAAGTCTTCTAGTTGATGAACACAATATACCTTTTGCTAGTACATAGACAATATAACTGATTCACATATCCTTATTATATATTCTGATAACTGGACAGACTCTTTGATAAGTTCTATGAGTTATTGAAGAATTGTTATGTACATAATCATTTGAAAATCAAGGGCAGTTTAAAAGCATCTTTTTCAATATGTTTGCATTTTGTTTCCTTTTCTTCTTACATTGGCTAAAACTTCCATTCCTATTCACCACATACCTATAAACTAACTGCTGGGATACTGGAAAGAATATATTTATAGAAGGTAACTTTCTACTTCTTTTGAGAACACAAGAGAGGTAAAGGAAAGTCTTTAGTACAAAGAAAATCCAATTTAGGTAGTAGCTACAGTGAGATTGACAATTTTCAGTGAGTTCTTGCTTTATGGAATTGTGAGGTATGGTAGATATTACAGATTGCCCCTCATCTAGTATAAAATGATAAAGTAATTACATTTATGTATATATATTATATATTGGTATGTGGTTTGAATTTAGGGCTTTGCACTGAATTCAGCAGCCACTCTACCACTTGTTTGTTTTAGTAATTTTCAGATGGAGGTCTCTCTCTCTTTTTCCAGAGTGATCTGTGCCTCTTGTATAGCTGGCATTACAGGCATGACCAACCATGCTCAGCTAGTTTATTGGGGTGGGGGGGTCTCAGTAACTTCTTTTAACCAGGACTAATCTCAAATCATAAGCCCCTTCATCTTTATATCCCAAATAGCTAGGTAGACCAAAATGAATTTTAGATGAGCCCATGGCCATGCAACAAAAAGACATTTCCAAGGCTTTTTGCAATTAGGTATCATGATGTGACAAAGCTCTGATAAATGGTACAAAAGCTTTGGGTATCTGCCAGGTATGGTGGTGGATGCCTGTAATACCAACTGCTTGGAACATGGAGGTACAATTTATCAAGGTTCAAAACCAGCCTGTGGAAAAAAGTGAGACCCAGAATCTGAATAAACTAGTTGGTAATGGTTTTTTTTAAAATATCTGTAATCCCAGTGATGGAAGAGGTAGGAAAAAAGGTAGGAAAAAATAGGTAGAAAAGAAAGCACGGGAAGCTATCTGAAGGATAACTAAAATGAGAGCAGCTGTGGGTGTGGTGGGAATGGTAGCGTGCTCCTCTGACAAGCAGGAGGCCCTGAGCTCAAATCTGCCATTACACACTGAGACACAGACACAGACACAGACAGACAGACACACACACACAGAGTATGTGTCCTTAAGGAGTCCAAGAAGCAGTTATTTTTGTTGAGAGAGAGAGAGAGAGAAGAGAGAGAGAGCAAGAGAGAGAGAGAGAGAGAGAGAGAGGGAGGGAAGGAGGGAGGGAAGGAGGGAAGGAGGGAGGGAGGGAGGGAAGGAGGGAGGGAGGGAGAGAGAGACTAACCTCATCTTTACTGCACCTAAACATTGGGAAATGTTTCTTATGTAAAATGCTCAACTCAGCAGTAAATTTCTGTGATCTGTGCCTCTCACATTAAAAAAAAAGAAAGAAAAGAAACACTTTTCTAATTTTGCTGCAAGAGCTAATTTAAAAAAATTAATAAGTATTTGGACAAAAAGTGTCCTTTCCATAAGTTAGATACAACACATCCCATCAATGGCACTCCTGCAGCCTGCTTCCCATCCCCCTCCCCTCCCTCTCACCATGTTACCTGAGTTACCTCAAGTTACCCCCAAGTTAACTGTTATGTAATATGTGCTGGGTATAATGGCTGCATTTGCTCCTTCCCTCCATTCATGTACCCCCCTTTTGTCCTCCCTTCTACATGAACATGTTTTGCTTCCTCACACTCATTTTACTAAGCAGTTTGTCAGTTGTTTAAAGGAGTTAGATCATTGGACAACTATCCTTTAATCAGCATGTCTGTGTGTATGTGCGTACAGCCCTGTATATAGGACCAGGAATGCTGGTGTTTGAGATCTAACTTCCCCAATGAGAGAAACCCATGTGCACTTTGTCTTTCTGAGCCTGACGTACTTAACATAATTCTTTCTAGGTCCATCCATTTGCCTGCAACTGACATAATTGGATTCTTAGCTTTCTGTTTTTCTTAAACGAGGCTCGGGAAGAATGGAATGTGTCTAATAGGAAAGGTTCAAGATGACAAGCAGGTCTGGAAGCCGCGTTCTGCAAGGAGCAGTGACCAGTATGGTGCTGTGTGTCCTACTAGTAATATGCGTGTGCCCTGGGCCTGTCATTCTGATGGGCGCAGGCCTGATCTTCAACAGCATGGGTAGATGACCAGAGCGGGTGCTTTGCCCAGAGGACTTGGGGCCTGGGATGGGAGGCCTGGGCACAGGCCGGGTAGGAAGGAGTTGCCAGGAGGGCCGTTGGCAGGGAAGCCATGTCTGTGAGAACTGCGTGTTCTCTCCAACCAGCACAGAGGTCAGCACCTCCTCATGTGTTTTCTGGGGGGACTGGTTGGCGCCATGTGGCTGAGAAGCTGCGCCAGGGCTCCCAAGGCAAAAGGAGCAGGGCGGGGGGGGACTTGCTTCTGTGAGCTTCAAGAGGACACAGCTGAGAAAAAGATGAAGAAGGAGAAGGAAGGAGGAGGAGGAGGATAAGTAGGAGAAAGGAGGAAGAGCAGGGGAGGAGGAGAGGAAGAAGAAGAAGAAGAAAAAGAAGAAGAAGAAGAAGAAGAAGAAGAAGAAGAAGAAGAAGAAGAAGAAGAAGAAGAAGAAGAAGAAGAAGA